>NC_137458.1:202981683-203302700 GCF_964235325.1 Thermobia domestica | reverse complement strand
AATAAAGACGTGTAGAATTTTACATTCTATAACTCCCATAAATTACCATAAATGATGCAAGACTATAATTACTTCTATTACTGTAGAATCCATTCCTTCGCTTTAGAAAACGAGCAATCAATCCACCATAAGAGTATCTAATTTATACTGCATTGCAACGAGTATACAACGACCAGATTTCTACAGTACGGACGAGTTGGAGCGAATGTTAAATCTCTTTTCTCCTATCCCAGAAGTTAAGGCTCTGGTCGTTGCAGTGCTCATGTAACGCGGAACGGTTTCCAATGAATGAGAAAGTTTTTTCGCACTAGATAAGATTTATGGATTTTATTGCACTACCAATTTATAAATGGAATTCATTTTTATGCATTCACGTATTTAAATTCCGGGACTGTGTTGACGCAAATCAATATATTATAATGATACAAAAAAAAAAAAGAAAAAATCACAGAATTACAAATAAGAAGGAAAATACATAATAGAGTAGAAAACAAATGAAAATAAACACGCATTTATAAACTAATTATTACCCTAATATAGATAATGAAGACTTCTTGTATAGTAATTTGTAAAACAAATTTTAATAAGTCAATATATAAAATCTTATTGATTTCTTAAGATTATTTCTAATTGCTATATTTATCGCTAATATGATACCTTACAGAGAAACATACTGTCTCCATGACACGATTGATTTATAGGTAGACATAAATTACCTTATTGACACAGAGAAAAAATGTGACAGTATTACTATTAGTCTGAAAAAGTCTCCTGTTCCTTCCACATCCATATCAGAGATTCCCTGGGGGCGCGGTGGCTCAGTGGTAGATCGTTCACCTCCGGTGCTTGGGGTCCCTGGTTCGTTCCCAGCTCGCGCCTTGTGGACTTTGTGGTGGACGAACCCGTGCACGTGCGTTTTCTCGGGGTTCTCTCGTTTCCTCCCACTTTCTTCATTCCACCATTTCTCTCATTTCTCATTATCACCGTCTCCTTTAGCCTAACCGGCATAACCGTTGGACGTTAAACTTAAAGATTTCATTTCATTTTTTCAGAGATTCCCCTATTACACATTATGCTAGTCATAATGTTCTTGTCATTTTTGATTCGAAACTCACATTCTCTGATCACATCTCCTCAATACTTAAAAATTCAATGCTCATGCTGGGACTTCTTTATCAATTTATTGAAATACGCACTGTGGCATCATTAGCAATTTTCTATAAAACTAATAGCGCCCAAGATCGAATATTGTTTTCCCATATGGGCCATGGCAGCACCTACATCTCTCTAGACTTGATTCTATTCTCAATTTCTTTATTTCTACAGTACATTTTCGTGTTCCCGCACTTCGAATATTACCTAAGGAGGAACGCTTGCGATATCTTAATATTCAGACTCTGGAAGTAAGCAGAAATAACTCTGATATTTGACATTTCTTCATAAAACAGTTAACGGAAACTTAAGATCGGAAACATTACTTCAGGAACGATCCTTACGTGTCCCTCCCGGAATACCCACCTATTCCATCTTCTCGCTCTAGGTTGGCAATTATACAGAGGTCTTTTTTTTTTTTTTTTTTTTTTTTTTTTTAACAGAACACCGAACTGTTATAATCACCTAACATCTGATATGGACATTTCTTTTCAAACTACTCAGCGTTTGAAAAAGCAATTTAACGAGTTTTGGCGAAATAATATTACGTTTGCATGCTTTGTTGACACTTTATTTCTTTTGGTTCTATTATTCTTGTTTGTTAACATTTCCCTGCGTAAAATGGCGAAGTTATGCTGAATCTGGAAATTTGTTCAATAAATAAATAAATCATTTCCGAACACAGTGAAATTCGTTGAACTTGCAACCATGTGTGCTTTTGTTCCTAAAAAGAAGTGTCAATCAAGGAAAAATTCTGATAAGCCTTGGAACCTGAGTTGATGTAATGAAAAATCATACTTCTGCTTTCCAAAACATTATTCCAACAGACTTTTGTGTCAAAAAAAAAAAAAAAGGATCTCCCCTTAAAGGATCTTCCCAGGGGTGTAGCCAAGGAGGGGCCCATCGGGGCCAGGCCCCCTCAAATGGTTTCCTGCCCCCCCCAAATGACCAGCTTTTAAAACATCGTAGTAAAATCATCTCGCTTCATTCATTTAAAAGTAACAAAGTTTATTGACAATTAATAATTTATGGTAAAATAGTATGGAGAAATATTGCTTTTCCATACCGATCGAAAAGTAGTATAGTATCTCTTCCTTATACCGATCGAAAAATAGGATACTTTTTTGTGACAGCAGATTACACAATTTACTGCGATTTATATTTGACAGTTTGAAGACAAACGTTTTAACAAGGTACTACAAATACAGCCATAAAACAACGGTACTAAACTGATTTGTAAGTACAGCGTATTTTTATATGCTTTAACAAGTGTTTTAAAAGACATAAAGGATGGAAAATTTGGTGAGAAACAATACTTTTATTCAATTTGGATTTCATTCATTCTCTCTTTTATTTCCCCTCAGTGTAAAAAATATTTTTTTTTAAGTCACGAATAATAAATAAATACTTTTGTCAGGAAACCGTAAAGAATTATAATTGAAATTTCAAAGAAAATCAATCTTGTGTAGATAGGTTCTGTATACAAGGTCTTAAATTTAAATATAAAGGTAACCAAGAAAATATTTGTTGCATCTTTCACCCATCACCTTCGAACATCGATATGTCACCTATTCTGGAAGATCAAAAATAGTCCCCATCAGCATCGACAACCTTCTGAAAACGTTCTGCAAGGCCATGCAATCCATCGCGGTAGAACTTGGCGGGCCGTGAAACGAATAAAGTATCAGGTTCATTTTGAACTTTTACTAGGGATTTGAATCGGCGTCCTCTAAGGTGATTGTCCAACGAAAGGAACAGGTGATAATCGGACGGTGCAATACCCGGGGAATATAGTGGTTGCAATATTGTTTCCCATCCAAGGCGGAAAATAGTGTCCTGAGTCATCCTAGCCACGTGGGACTTAGCGTTGTCCCGTAAATGAGGACCCATTTGCAATTCAGAAGTGATGGCTCCAGAGTTTTTTGAGTTTTTGTTGAGCACAGCTCAACTGCTGACACTACACAGTTGCATTGATACTCTGACCAGCTGGTAGCAGTTCCCGATGCCCCAAACACAGAAGGACCTTCTTCTGGTACAGTGCTGGTTTCGGCTGTTTTAAAATCGGTTCATGGGATGTTAACCAATGATGGCGGCGCCGTGGAGCTTCGTATAGGACACACGTTTTATCACATGTCAACGCCCTGTCCAGAAATGGCTCCGAAACAGTAAATAAACATAGGCGACTGCCGCGTTTCCTTCTGGCCCGGAGTCAAAATATGAGACCCATCGACCCAACTTGTAGTGCTTCCCAAGTTGATGGATGTGCTGCCGAATGGTTTCTCCACACACTGAATTGTAGTCCCAGTTCCTCTTTGTACATGTGTTGGTCTTCTGGCACGTGATGTTTTCGTGTGTGTCGTCATCGTCCTTAAACTTGTTAAACCATCGCTGCAATGTCCGCGTCGTCACGACACTCTCACAAAAGGCCTGGCATATCTTCTATCCCACTACAGCGGCGTTTGACCTCCATTTGAACTCGTTCAGCATACATGCTCTTATGACGTGGATGACATGCTGTGGATGTCCCATGTTCCCTCTGTCTTTACGTAATTTCACGGTGTGTCTGAATTGCCACAACCAGGTAGTATGTTGGATATACCCACACCAACAACTGACGTTCATCTTATCTCCACTCGCATTCAACTCACGGTGTGAGGTCCAATTGAACACAGACCTCCACGAAAAGGGACAGAACTTTCTTGGTTACCTTTATAGTTATGCACAAAGTATAGCGTTTGTATCCGGGCAATAGTTCTTGATTTAGCATAATAAAAACTATCTTGAATAAAATGTATGGATAATAATAATAATAATAATAATAATAATAATAATAATAATAATAATAATAATAATAATAATAATAATAAGAAAAAGAAGAAGAAGCTAAAATAGTGTTTTTAGTCTTCCAGAAGGAAACCAAAATTTTCCTTTCTTTCAGGTCTCCAGAACACTAGCAGCAACACATTTTTCTTTTTGCTTTGTACATTGTAGCTGGTCCCCCCTCAAAAACGACGCCCCCCTACACAAACCTGCTGGCTACACCCCTGCGACAGTCGCTATTAAGAAACGCCTTTGAGCAGTGTTCTTCAAAGGTCCAAAATCTAAAGGAATTTAGCATTGATTTTTGTGCAGCTTTAACTCAAGCAGCAGGAATTCCACTCAATAAGGTGAACCATCCGGGCTTGAAAGGATTTCTTGAAAAGTATACACGAACGTCAGTTCCCGATGAGAGTACCTTAAGAAAAAAACTATCTTGAACCTGTTTATCAAGAAACCATACGAAGAATCAAAGAGAAAGTGTCGGATTTCGATGGGGAAAGCATGCTGGATGAAACTACAGATTCAATGGATCGATATATTTTGAGCATTCTGGTCTTTGCCCTCGCAGGTGAAAATGTTGTTCAAGATGTATGAGTTACAGAAAGCCAATGCCAGTACAGTCATGCAGTCATTCATGGACTTTTGTCAAAAGCTCTGGCCCAATGGTACCCAGTTCGAGAAAGTTGTCCTGGTCATTACGGACCAGGCTCCATACATGCTTTCAGCAGTTAACCAGTTGAAGACATTGTTTCCCCAAGTTAAAGCATGTAACCTGTTTGCTCCATGCCATTCATAGGGTTTGTGAATCTATTAGGAATGAATACGACATAGTGAATCAGTTCATCGCTGGTCTGAAGAAAATTCTCCTGAAAGCCCTGAGTCGCACCGTTGTCAACAGAGAAATCACAGACCTACCCCTCCCAAAATTCCCGGTCATTACTCGCTGGGGAACATGGATTGAGTGTGGTGTTCTCGTATGTGAGAATTTTGACAAGATCAAGGAGTTTGTGCTTTCTTTGGATCCAACTGACGCAGATGCTATCTCCAAGACACAACAACTTCTGCTACCGGAGAAGATACAAGATTTACAGAGAGAAATATTTTGTGTTCATGCTTACAAGTATATTCCAGTAGCCATTAAAAGTTTGGAACAAGAAGGCCTCGAGAAGGAAAAAACAGTGGAAAATATTTACATCGGTGAGGGAACAGTTAGATGGTTTTGCCAGAGACAAGCTTGAGGCTAGTCTTCACAAGAATCCGGATGTTGTGGAGTTTGCTACATCTACAGAGTTACAATTCCGAGTGGACACGAAGTTTGCCCCCTTGTGTCTGTGGATGTGGAAAGAAGTCTTAGCATCTATAAAGACGTCTTACCTCCCGATAGGAACAAACTTACCCTTAAGAAAATAGAGATGCTTAATGTATTGAGGTACAACAGCTTCATGTTCCTTTTTTCCTCTGATCAATAATTAACAATGCTGTGGAAAAACATGTGAATTTATTTCAATTATCTTAAGTAGGAGAAAAAGAACTTTTTGTCGTTCATTTTTTAGGGCTATCTTACGTTTATTAGTTCTGATAAAGCAGTATTATGGATAGAATTAGACTGTAAACTTGTTTTTAATTTACCTATTGCTTTACAAATACGAATATGTTTTTACTTTTTTAAACTTTCAATTTCTTAATAAATAATGAGTTATGGGCAATAAAGAGAAAGAGCACCTTTTTGTCCCCTTTTTTGGCTTATTTTTAGCACCTTTTCCCGCCCTTTTTGCCATGAAAATTATGTGCAAATTCTCATTGCTCATCATTAATTAACCTAGAACACACCTGTTGCAGTAATTTTACGACAACAGTGTTGTCAGGGGCCGCGTTTCTGTCAAAAAACACGCATTGTACGGACTTCATTAAATAGCTTTCTTATATGGCAACACTGCATCAACTTTGTCACAATTTTCGCACCAATAGATAGATGTTGATGCATCAATTTTCTGCAACTGAATATTGATTTTGTTCATTTTGCACATTTTTTATTTTACACATACGGAAATGTATTTCGTTACTACAGTAAAACGTTCCAAGTTCCAGCATTAGTCATGATCAGAGCCCGTCAAATGTCAGTTTGCCATGTTTTGTCCTAACGTTCTGATCATCTTGAAACTTCGAATGTAGGCGATTTGTGGGGTCCAGCATATATCCCACATACATTTAAAAAGCCATAAAAGCTATATTTTATCTGTTCCCGCGATAAAAAACATACTTCCGAATAAAAGCAATATTTTAAAGCAATTTTCAATAGATATTCTGCAAAGCAAGCAAGTCGTATTGTATAAATTTTTCCTAATTAATGTTTCTTTTCCAATTCGGATAAATATAATTTCTTTAAGTGCAAGCATTTCGGATAAATATCATTTCAGCACAAGTTAAACACGGGGATGACGACTACGGAGAACACGAAAATCCGAAACAGACAGCGGAAAACAGCGACGACTGGAAATTCTCGCTTGCGTGATTCCATTTGAACTATTTCACCTTTTCTGTTTACCCACGAGGTCAAGTTCAAACTAAACAAAGAACAACACTATCGCAGGTTAGTGCGGAAGTCGCTAAGTAACCACGAATAGCTACTACTTCTGTGAAACAGTTTGTAATCCGTATTTAAGTTTTGTGTGTTCAGTGGAAGTTTATTGAAATGCCGAAGGTTTCGTTACCGAAGTCAGCTTTAGTGTAGAAGTGGGCAGCAGAAGATGATAATTTCAAGGCCGGCGATGAAAAAATAATCTGCAAACTTTGCTTGAAAACTGTAGGTACACGGAATTTATTTAGCTTTCCTTCCTGATATACCGTTTCTTTGTGAAAAATATATTATTTCTATTTTTTTTATATTTATATAGGGATAATATTTAGTTTAGAGAAACCTCTGCTTTAAGATTTTTACAATTACTAATTTGAAGAATTCATTAGAGTTTACAACATTTTTATTTTTTGTCAGCAAAGCTTCCGTTTGAATTTAGTGTACGCCTATTTATAAGCTACCATATAAAGTAACGAAAATATACATTTATTGTTCTGTACAACAAAGAAATACCAAGGAAAAGCTCCTAAAAAGAATAATTGGTTGAAACTGTACAGTCGATGTCATACTTTCAAAAATAACGGAACAGTTTTACTGTTGTAAAAGCTCACCACTCAACTTATTTCTGGATTTATCAACAAGTGTTCAAGGCAAATCTTACTGTACAGAATTTTGTTTGTCTCCTTTTTGTCGATACTCAAACATGTTTTCATTTGAAGATACGTGCTACTGAGCTACGAGTAATAGCATTCATTATTTCTTTATTTCAGTTTGAATTCAAGAAGAAAAGTTCAATATAAACAATCCATGGTACACCAGAGTAAGTTGCTTCGAGGCGGGCAAAAACAGAAATTACTGACAGAAATGGAAACTCCTAAGGAACAAAAGCAATTTGAGAAGGACTTGGTTCGAGCATTCTTAGAGGATGGGATTCCACTCCAAAAATTGGAAAATCGGCCTCTTCGTTTTTTTTTTTTTTTTTTTTTTTTTTTTAAATAAGTACTGCACTAAGAAAATCCCGAGTCTTTCTACGTTACGGTGAACAGCACCAACAATTCGCGAAGACGTAAGACCAACAAGTATCAACAGGTAACAGTAGAAATTTATGTGAACAAAAGTTTACTGCCAAAAATTACTTCTAACTGCCAAACCAGTGTATACTAACCTTTTGTTTACCAAGTATTTATATATATTTATTTCAGGTAAGGTCGTTGGTATCAATGTAGTCAACTTGAAAATATCGTATTATTTTCTATTTCTTGCAAGTCCATAATTCTGATATAGACGTCTTCTAAATACGCGCCTTCCATTGTTAAAGGGAACAAATGCAACTTCCTTTGTTTAAAAAATACGTTTTCGTTTCTCCTAATAGTACTAATAAAGAAACATTTTCGTGAAGCATTTTGTGTGCATCGGGTACATAGTTACCTGAAGACAAGGAAGTGAAAATTGCCAGTGGCGTATTGTTTTTCACTTTGCCGCACCAGGTCTAAAGTTATGTATCCTGCTTCTTTTTTCAACTGCTTACGGATATTAGGACCTAATGTACAGACATGAGAAAATCGGTCCACATCTTACTAGAAATTTGGCCGGTACGATCGGCGTTGTATTGTACAAGAAGCTCGATCACTAAAAGGTTAACGCGAGAACAGAAGTGAATCTTTATGTATTTTTTTGGGAAAGGTGAGAGGGTTATTTTTTCCCAATGTTGCTTTCTTTTAGCATTGTTTTCTTCCTTCGTTTTTTAATGCAATGCTTGAACTTTTTTTTTTTTTTTTTTTGATTTGGGGGGATATTCCTCGCCTTTGGTTTGCACCTGATTCAGGATATTCCTTCTTGATTTTTCTTTGATGGTAACTGTAGAATTTGAATACAAATTCCTGTTTCAAATAATCATTAACAGACAAAAAAATGTGATAATTAATCGTATTCTAATGATTTTAACATTTCAGAATCTGGCTGCAAAAGAAGGAAATAGGTGAATCAAGAATTTGGATCAGCGTAGACGAACCTAATGACACCCTTGGACGTAATGTTGCAAATGTTGTGGTTGGCAAAATTGACAGCGCTGAAGCTGGAAAATGCTATCTCATTCATGTAGCTCCATTGGAAAAAACAAATGCAGCTAGTATCGTAAGAACTCAGACGTAAGAAAACAATTTATAGAAACATCAAAATGAATGTTTCTGGAAGTAAAAATATAAATGAGGAAGGTTGTGATGTAGAGCTACCAGGTACGAATTCATCAACGAACGTGGCTGATTCTTATAAGTAGAGTCCGCATTTTTATGTAATATCAACCCCCTAAATATGTACATAAATATGTAACAAAAATGGCTTAAAATGTAAGAAGTATGTAATATTATTTAAGAATATGTAATATTACATATGTTACATATTTAGGAAAACGTAATATTAACACGCGTATGAGTGTGCAATATTTAAACGAATTATGAAATTAAAAAGGAAAATCTACTACACTTTATCCTGCTTAATGCAAGTCCCCCAATGAAGTGAAATGCTTGAACAGCTGAGACAGCCATACGTCACTGACGTGACTGATTGCAGGATAATAAAAATCAGACGCGAATGAAGGAAGATGTGAATCGGCTAGACAGAAACAGGAAAGCACCGAGAAAAGCAATGCATACGACATTTGTACGTCAGGAATCTCATGTGGTATGGTGTGGTCCCGTTTCAAATCTAGAACCTTTTACACTAAATGCTCATCCGTCACCACCACCCAATCTTGAAATGAATTATACGCAATATACACATTCAAATACTAAAAGCAACTTAAGACGAAATGTATTGTTTTATATATATATTTATTTCATGCAGGGAAAAGCATGATCTTTTAAACAATACCAGCTGAATTAAGATGAAAAATATTTCCACTAATGAACATTTTTAATTTGAAATAAAGTACTTACAAAAGATGTGCCTGCAGTTCAATTGTGTGTTGTTGCACAATGGGTTACAAGATACATTTCCAAATGATCAGAAGTAAAATTTTGTCGGCGATCAGATAAAATATTCTTGTATGCAGAGAATGATCTCTTCACATCACATGAGGTAACAGGAGCGTATTTCAACAGGGGGATGTATTTGGGGGAAATATCTTCCGGGGGGTCCTTGTTTCACCACTGAGAATCTCACACACTGCCAATAGGCAGTCGTAACCCGGGTTTCTTTCCAGCACTGCATTTAGTTTCTTTCGAAATTTTTCTCCTATATCTCCACATACACCTTGTATCAATCTCTTTGCATTCTCTATGATTTCCATGGATTCCGGAAAAGGGCGCCCAAGAGTCTCTAGCTTTTTAATGCTTGTAGGTAGCCAACCAAAATTGCTGTCTATGTATGCGATATCACACGCTACTTTTGAGTCATTAAACAGTTTCTGAGCAATGACAACTGACACAGCAGACTCCGATGGAAATGAATGAACAACAGGCTTAATTTTTTGAAAATGTTCATTGTAGAGATGTACTGCCTGTATCCAAATGCCTCATCGCCTTAGCACAGGCTCCAGAAGTGGCACGTCTGGCAGTTGATCTCTGTAAACTTGAACACGTTGTGGCGCTTTAACAACATTTTTTCGTGGAAGAAACTAATTGATTTACTTCGCAAAAGTTGACTCTCACCTCTTCAGCAACACGCTGAAGAGCATGGGCCATACAGTGAAATGAATTAAGTGAAACTTTAAAAAAAAAAAAAAAAAAAAAAAAAAAAAAAAAAAAAAAAAAAAACTGTAAGTGCTCTAGCCGCTTTTAACATGTACGCTGCACTGTCTGTATAGAGAACAAGGACTTTTTCTTCCTGAACTCCTTTCGGCCACAACACTTTAAGACCATCGTTTACAAAGCGAGCAATCGTGGAATGATTCGTGCGTTCCAGCAATTTACTCGCAACAAGATAGGATTTAGATGGAGCATCTTCACTTAACTTTCCAATCATTAAATTTGCTACATAACGTCCCAAAACCTCTGTTGTTTCGTCCACAGAAATCCAAATATATGAACTACCTATTTCTGCCCTAATGGTATCTATAGCTTCCCTATAACAAACTTCGAGATAACACTTTCGAAGAGTGGATTCGTCAGGAATTCGACGCCCGCATTACTTTTCCAGAAAAGCACGGTATTTTGGCACTTGAACTTTATTCCAAGGAATGTTTGCTGCTATCATTGCTTGGCACAAGTCTTTGAAAAACTCACTCACTGGAGTATTATATCTTGATGTATTTGTGTCAAGAGTACAGTAGAGCGTCGATTATCCGAACGTCGGTCAACCGAACGACCGCTTAACCGAACTGTGTACTCGCTCGCACCTGTTACTCTCCCATCCTACCGTTTATCATCCCCCTCACTCCCAAACCAAGTTTCCCACAGTAGTCGCCGCACTGAGCCACCGCTGGCGGAACATTGCTTCTAATGGGGCCTTCATAAGGCTCTGCTGACCGGCCAAGCCGCCAGTCGCTGTGTTTCAACAATCAGCACACTTCTGTCGGTTTGGCACTGGTTGTAGAAGTAGCGGCAGTATCAAAGCTGTTCACAGCAACAGCTGCGCCAGCTTAGAGTTGAGGCGTGCCGCTCCGCGCATGGCAAATAAACATGTACAGTTCGATTATCCGAACAAACCAGTTTTCCGAACACCCATGTCCCCCAATTTCTTCGGATAATCGACGCTCTACTGTACTTGTTTTTTGCAGTTCGCAAATTTTTATTTCTTGCATGGAATGCACTTCGTACATGTTGTTTTAACTCAGATTTCATTGAACATCCAATTATTTTATCACACACTTGGCACAACACCACTTTACCGTCCGTAGTAAACTCATCATCGATACTTACCCACGACCACAATTTCGCGGATAAAGTTGAGGCAACCGGAGCCATTTCTAACTTCGACAGTCAATACGTGCGTTTTGCAACTGCAATACTAGAGTACTGTCTTCCTGTCATTCAATTGAACAAGCGAAGTTATTTGAAAGCTTAGGTTACCTGCTATGATATTGCCATTGTCGCCAGCTTTTTGGAACGAATTCTTGCAGTAAATTCCTGGAAGCACACTAGCATAGTTTTAACTTGAATTGCAGGATTTGCTTTCATATTTTTTCCCGTCCGACTTCTGATAACAATTAAATAGACTTCATTTTAGGAATTTCCTGGCCAGTCGCCTGTCAGGCACGTGATCTGTCTTCCTCCAAAGTTGAGAATAAAGGTCGCTGCTAATGTACCCCGGAGGGAGGATTTTTACTTGTTTCTTCTTATATTTCTTTTGTTATCGGCGAAAATTCTGCGAAACATGGTTTGAAAAAAAAAGATAGAGAGATTTCTCTTTCGGTAAAGAAACGAAAAGATAGACATGACAAAATTGAATCTAGATGCAAGCCTTGCACAGTTGGAGAGTTTATTTTTTTTATTTTAAATTAAAATTTCAGTAAACGGAAAATTTTATGACAGTCTTATGTAAAAAGAAAATATGTAGAAACCATAGAAATATGTAATATTGGTGAAAATATGTAAAATATATAATATGAAACTTGAGTTGAAGCACCCTACAGGTGTGAATCACAAACATTTAAGGATTTGACGAACCTACATATGTAGGAAAAAATATGTAATTACATACAAATCCGGACATTACTTATAAGACAGCTTGGTCAGCAAATGTTACATCAAAAACAGCAACTAACACAACAAATGAATGCTAAGTTTGAGCAAATAACTAATCAAATGGACACTAAAATGGATACCAAGCTGGAGCAAATGTCACAACGACTAGCACAACAGATGGCTGATAAGTTTGAACAAATAAACCAACAAATACATTCAAAATTAGAACAAACCGATTATAAGATGGAATAGATTTTACATCGATGTAATGACGTACAAAATTCGGTAGAAGTGGTAGAAATTTTAGTCAATGAGCATACTAGTCAGATCCGAGAATTGCAGGAAGAAATGAATGCAATCAAAGAGAAATTTAGTACTGCAAATGGTGATCGAGTTCCGGATGTCAACGTTGAACCTATACCATGTGAATCCAGATTAGTAGTGGAAGATAATAATTCATCTGAAGGATATTCTGAAAATGACTGAAAATGGAGAAATAGAAAGCGTAATTTTGGAATCTATAATGTTAAAAGTCTTCACCCTACAATTACATTGGGAAAGAAATTTCCGAACATTTTAATTGAGCGCTATGTACTTACGTAAAGCTTCTAGTACTGTCTGGACGATACTAGCTGCATTTGTTTTTTTTTCCAATGGAGTTACATGAATGAGATAGCGTTTTCCAGCTTCAGCACTGTCAATTTTGCCAACCACAATATTTGCAACATTACGTCCAAGGGGGTCAGTAGCTTCGTCTACGCTGATCCAAATTCTTGATTCACCGATGTCCTTCCTTATTGCAGCCAGATTCTGAAATTGTCAAAATCATTAGAATACGATTAATTATCATTTTTTGTCTGTTAATGATTATTTGTAAAATTGTAAAAAGAATTTGAATTCAAATTCTACAGTTACCATCAAAGAAAAATCAAGAAGGAATATCCTGAATCAGGGGCGAACCAAAGGCGGGGAATATATCCCCAAATTTAAAAAAAAAGTTCAAGCATTGCATTAAAAAACGAAGGAAGAAAACAACGCTAAAAGAAAGCAACATTGGGAAAAAATACCCCCTCCCCTTTCCCCCAAAAATACATATTAGATTCACTTCTGTCCTCGCGTTAACTTTTTAGTGATCGAAATTTGCAGTAAGATGTGGACCGATTTTCTCATGTCTGTACATTAGGTCCTAATATCCATAGGCAGTTGAAACAAGAAGCAGGATACATATCTTCAGAACTGGTGCGGCAACATGTGAAAACAATACGCCACTGGAGATTTTCACTTTTTTATCTTCAGGTAACTATGTACGGGATCGGGTCAATTGCCCAAGTATGTTTTGCCCAACAGTTAAAATGTTGGACATTTCCTCAAGTATCTTATCTTGCTATTGATCATGAACTGGAAATCCATGACCGGCGTGAAAATGTTGGCTAATGGCCAGAACGGGGGGTTGAGATTTTCATATGATAAAATATACGCAGGGTTGCCACAAGTTAGATAAAAATTTTACTATGATTTTTTATTAATTAGATTGAATGTTTTCTCATGAATCATTTATGTCAATGAAGATCTGAATATTCCTGAAGTATGTGCATGCGCTTGCAATTTAGGACTCAATCCTAGCAGTTATCACATTCTCGGTATCATATTTTCCATATTACGAAGGCAAAACACTCTGAGCAATTGCTTAAAAGACTTAAGAAAAATAGAATAATTAATTACAGACGACAAAACAAACTGTAATTTTACGCCGTATGTACGAATTCTTCAATGAATCACATTAATTTTTTAGGTTATGTCAATTTAATTCAAATGAGCTGTATTGAAGGAAATTATATTAAATTTTCCATTGTTTGAAACAAAATGTTTTATGCGGAGAGTATAACAAAGATTAAGAATAGTGTTAGACAAGAGATGATATTTAAGGCTGTTTCGTCTTGAAAAGGAGGCGTGAAAGTGTCTTTAAAAACGTGTTCATTGGAAGAGTTCGGTGTCATCTCGAAAATTCTCCCTCGACATTATGTTGATTAACACTAATACCATAATCTATATAAAAGAGCGGAAGTGATTCGCTCATCATTCCCTAGATCGTACTTCTTTAGGTAAAAGTAAACGTGAAATTTGGACACAATATTCCTTGGGTGTACTCCATTAGCCCACAAAGAAACGAAAGAAAGTGCTTATGGTATCGCGAGCACACAATATTCGATGCTGCGTTGTCATGTTTGGATTTGTTTTACAAATTATATAAGAGATTGTTTCTGTTACATAGAGAGGTAAATATCAAGAAACATAGTGGACGTTTACACTGGCGCAAATCCCCCCAATCTTGGAATTGAAGCGGACTGTCCCCCCAATAATCCGATTTGAAATATGTTTTTTTTTTTTTTTTTTTGGAGAGAAATGTGATGACTTGTCAGATTTTCACAAAGGAAAGTGTGATGAAATTAATGTCCCGCCAAGAATAAGCCTCAAATCTGCCAGCCTCCCAATGTTGAAGACAACTGTGCTCCCCTGATCCTCCACAGCATTGTTTCTCAACTTCATAAATATTTCGAACATCGCAAAAAAAAAAAAAAAAAAGGAACGATCTTACCCGTCCCCCCGCCCGCGCAGATTTGCGCCGCTGGCTGTGACAAACGGAAACAAAGTTTCAAACAAAACAAAACTTCTTTTAAAACTCAGAAGTTTTTAGTGCCTTACTCTCGATTTAGTGCCTTATGGATTGCATGAATCTATGAAGAACAGAAGTTGCTGAAAGAAAAAATTGCTTAAAACAAAACAAAACAAAAAAAAGCTGGTTTGCTCCAACTTTGGATTTTTAAAATATAATAATAATAATAATAATAATAATAATAATAATAATAATAATAATAATAATAATAATAATAATAATAATAATAATAATAATAATAATAATAATAAATCATTCAGTGCTCTTAAATATTATCGACATGTTTTAAAATACTATTGTTTGAGAAATATGAAGATAACTGTTACATTTACATAAACATCCAGACATCTTTCGGGAATTTGCCGGGCCTGAGAAAATGCCAATCGTTTGTGTATAGGCTCTCAGCGCCCATGGCCTGCAAATTACAAAGCGGAAAGGAGCGTGAGGAAGATACCATTAAGGTAAACAACAGTTGAAGCTTCCTTTTCATAGAGGGCGCTGTTCCCCTTCCCTCTGTTGCTCCTAAGTAATCTTAACAGCCAAGTTACAAACTAGCATATTGATTTAACATTCATGCTAGTTCTTGTATATATGCTGTTCCCTCATTCCTAGTAACGTTTTCAATCTTAACGCCACTAGAAAAACAATTGAGGGAAATAGGGGAATAAAATACTAACCTGAATACATTCACTGAATTTTGCCACACGAATAAGAAAAACTTAACTCTTACCAACAATTTGATTGTCTAAAAAAAAAAAAAAAAAAAAAAAAAAAAAAAAAAAAAAAAAAAAGATTTGTCATTGTTAATTTATAAACCCCTTTTCCCACTGTTGAAGAAAACTCTGCTCCGTGATCCTCCACAGGATTGTTTTTCAGCTTCACAAATATGTTGAGCATTGCTGAATTAAAAAACGGTCTTACGTGTCCCCCCCAATGTTGAACACAGATTTGCGCAGCTGGACGTTTATTATAACACGATTAATTGCCACATTTATTTTAATTTTTAAAAGATATGGGAAGATTTTTTTGTATGAAATGATAAGTAGCAAGAAGTATAACATATACGTACGTAATATTATTATATAGTAAATTTTATATCCACGATCTGTCTTTAATTGACATTTACCAATTTTTAGTTCGCACCTATAAAAAAGAGAAGGTTAGCATCACCAGCTACCACCACAGTATGTGCCGCTAAATGTGTAACTTTCGTCAAGGGGAAGATTTAAGTTTGTTTGTGTACCAGTTTTAGACAATTTAAAACTGGTATCTTGAATTTCATTTATGCACAATTATCCTTGCTGTTTACTTTGAAAATGATTAACTTATGTTAATAGAGAACAGCAATTTACTTTCTTTAAGTATATGCTGACAATATGAAAGTATAAAGACATGACACGTAATATGTTGACCTATCTCCAAATTTTGTTTTCTACTCCAGCACTAAATAAGTTAACTGATCTTGTGCCTAGTGATAATGCAATATTTGTTTAGATAATGATTTAAAAAAAAATCACTATTGCAAAAACTGTTTGACACAACGGAGTATAATCGCATCATATTTTGTGCACTCGAGGTTTGTTATTTGTCATGATCGCACTTGTGCGCTCCCGGCCTAGGCCTATTCCTTTTATCACGGAGGCAAGAAATAAGAAAGGATTTTTTGGAACATGTATTCCAAGTGAAATAAAGAGGTTTTCAAAGTTTATTTATTTATTTTATTTTATTTATTTTTTTAAAGAATTTATCTCACACATTCATGAAATTAGAGAGATGAAACTCAGCATATATAAACTCTTCTTTAAAATAAGGGAGTAATTTCAAAATCCCGTTTCCAACGGGGACATTTCTATAATATTCAAATTTCTCTTCCTGTCTTCAGAGACTGTCGAATGTCAAGATTCGCTTAAGTTGGTGACGTGGAATTCGGTACATAGATTCTTAATTAAAAATAAGGGAACACGTGTTTCAAGAGCAGAAAGGACATATTTATTATATTGAAATTTCCTTTTATTTATATATAAAGCGCCGAATTTAAATTTCATGTTTTATATTCATTACACCTTATCTTCCCATGAGGAGAACGGAAACTTCTGCTACTGTATGTATAATCAGAATACGATAAAATATGTATTTAATAACTAGCCTTCGGTTATCTGGGGACTTCGCCCAGAAACCGCCGTGTTTTCTCGGCCTACAGTCTCACATCTCATACACCTGCAAGCATACCGAATTTCACTTCAAACATCAAGTTTCATGTTTTCAACTTTCGGGATCCCCAGATATGAATGTATTATTATAATAAACTCAAAGACCATAATTTGGAATATGGGAGTTGTATGGTTCTTTTAATTCCGGTTTGAGTAGATAGATTAGTGTTGAGATGGAATATATTCTTGGGACACTTAACTGATTAAAGAAAATCGCTTCTCGCTATCTATTACCGTTTTTAATTTATAGTGATCAACATTATAACCGGAAGTGAGTAATTTCTACTTCCGGCTATACTAGAATGTTAAGGATGAAGATGAAAGTTGTCATTGAAACGTGTAATCGATTTCCGAAAATCGTTTATCTCTGTCTATTACCGTTTTTCCTTTACGGTGATAAATATAACTGGAAATGGCTCATTTCTACTACTTCCGGTGGGTGAATCACCTCCATCAACAAACTCCCTCGAGATAATCACTCTATCTATCTGTGATAAAAGAGAAACAAAAAATTCGCATCCGTTTAAAAGTTATCGTGCGGAGTAACGGACGTACGGATGGAAGGACTTACATTATAGTCTTATAAGTACCACTACGTGATCCTAATAATTGTAATACTTCGACTAGAGCCTTTCTATCTCAGTTGTGCCCTAGCTGGCGCTGCCGTCGACATGTGATTTCTCGTACCTCCCTTGAAAGAGGAGGGACAAGTTACTGCAGCCGAGATGTTTCAATTGTTGGATGCGGAAGCGTTGCCACAATGAATTATGTCAGTGTGTTTCGCTGTGTTCTGTTTTGTTAGCCACTGTAAGTAGCCTACGATCTTCACTCATCAAGACCAAACGACAGAATGACAAATTGGCAACACAGCTGAGGTCATTTGCCTCTTTTCCCTAAGCAAAGGGAAGGTTTCATCCGCCAGAGGGTGGTGGAAGTGGGGCCGAAGTATAGTTCGCATATTTTCCGAGGGCACAGGTGGAATAGACAGGCTCTAGCTGGGTGTTTCGGCCTCAGACTCTTGCATTTGTTCAGCTACTGCCTCGCACCTTATAAACCTACAAGCATACCGAATTTCAGTTCAAATACTAACCGTCCTGAATTCCGAGATACACGGAACATTTCACGTGTCAGGGACTTCGCTCCCAAACCCGCGTTCGATCGGTCTACGGATTCACATCCCATGAACCTATAGAGTACCGAATTTCAGTTCACATATCAAGTTTGATACCTCTAATCTTCAGGGATCCAAAGATATGAACATCTTATTGTAATTGTGATACTCACCTTTTTTCTTTCTTTCTAAGCCAAATATATATATATATATAAAAAAAATACATATAGGGTGGCATCTTACTATAATAACTGCAGTCCCTACCTTTTTAACCACCACTTTTCTTTCTCTTTACTAAAATATCAGAAAACGCGTAAACACATCTCACATTAGTTTAAATGAGAAGGACAAACACCAATACAAGTTTCAAGTCTCTAACCTGAAATTGAGAAGAAGAATAGGAGGAAAGAAGAGGAAGAGAAAATATGTAAAATCAGATGAGAATATTAGAAAGACTTGCGCAGAATATGAATTTGACAGAAATATTAGGAAGTTTCAGAAAAACATGGCATACATTCAAAAACTAGAGTAAAACCAGTGAAATTTCTTGAGGACTGCTTCACATGTGAATAATTTATCAGAAACTACAGTAAATTAGTGAAAAATTTTTGAGGACTGCTTCGCGTGTACATAATTTATTTGACAAAGGAAATAGCTTGCAAATCTTGTAATTGTAGTTTTTGACAAAAGCAATATCCTGCAACTTTTAAGCAGTCTATTTTCTGTATCTTACATAGAAAATAGCTAGTTCCAAGCCTAGATAAAGTGTGAGGGAAAGTTGCAATAGCATTGATTTGTCTAATAAATTCTGCCAGAACGTGACGAGATGTTCTATATTATGAGAAACATTTTCCTTTGCTACCTGTGAAATTTAAAACTTTAAAGTGTTCAGTTCTAATAATTTCATATTAGGCTTCACTGAGATTCCCAGTTTACCATGGATGCAACGCCCTCGAAAATTTACAATTCTCGCCTTCCAAAGGTAATAGTTGAGACAGATGTTTTTGATTAAACCATGATAACTTGCTATGTAAAATAACTTTTATTCAATTTCGGGATTTTTTCCATTCTTAACAGATTATTACGGTCAATTAAAGGTTGCGCCCTAAAACGTGCCTGTGGATTTCAAGTCAATACAGAGACAAAAAGAAAGAAAAGATCCAGTAACAATGTACATCTTTTCTAAATGAGATACAACCAAATCTTGTATCCAAGCAACACTTGTGGTACATAGCTTACTTCTGACGAGGACTGTTTAATCCCGGCAAGTGCAAGTTATATTTTGTGGTAAACTAACCTCGTGGGGATGGTCTCTCTTAGGAATATTCTTAATTTCATCGATTCTTCCATTATCATTAAGTTCTTTCATTCATCAATGTCTCCCATAGCCTTTGAGCGTAATTGAGAGAAGTTAAATTTAAATATATATACTACATAGGCTTAGGCAGAAATATTCGATGGGAGGGGATATGTAATAACTATGATAACAATAATATCTTCGTGTTGTGCTTTGTAGAGTGCATGTTCACTTCTGTTCCTGACACTCCCCCTCTCCACATAAATATGAAGAGTACGTGGGACGGACGATGAAAGTCATATTTTCACATATCTGAGATACCAGATTTTTTAAAAACTGTTTTACATAGGAACATTGACTTTCATCGTTGTTCCCGAGTACTCTTCATATGTTTTCTCCACTCCTTGATATTCAGGTTCCAAATACCAAATCCCGACACATTAAGATCGTCACTTTTCCAAAATTTAAGTAATCTGAAATCCACTCTATTTAAGTAGTACATCAAAGTTCAATGCAATGGATTACAACCCCCATCAATCCCCCTTAGATACGCCCCTGATATACTGTTACTAAAGGAATATATATATATATATATATATATATATATATATATATATATATATATATATATATATATATATATATATATATATATATATAATGTACAGTAATTCTTTTCTTTTCAGAAATTTCTTTCCTCACTCTATAATGTTGAGATAGATACTGATGCACGATAAACTTGAAAAGAATGAAGAACATGTGCCTATGTTTTCTGAAATCCCTCCAATATAGAATTTCCGAAAGTGAATGTCTGAGTTTCTTGAACATGAGTGCATATCACTATTTCTGAAAATACAAATACACAGAAAACTATTGCCCTTTTGCTGGGTAAAGTCCCAGAGAATTGAATTTTGCAAGAGTCTACTTTTCCTCCTTCAGAATTCCTAGTTATAAAAATGGATCTTTCCATTTCCTTTCAGGCCCGTAGTCAAGGGGGGGCTAGGGCGGGCTCAGCCCCCCCTAAATTTTTTGCAGCCCCCTAACTAAAGCCACAGTTCGAATTAACGGGGGTTGCCGGGGAAATTCCCCTTCGGTAAAAATGTATGTCCGGCTCGTATCACAGAAGTAACATCCATTTCTGGGATAAACTTTCGCCTTCTACATTTACAGCAAAAATACATAAGCATCCTCCTCTCGTTCGAAAGTTTAATTCGAACACTGACTGAAATGTTGGAAGAAATTGTATTTCCAAATGTACTTTAGAGTGCTAAATTAAATTTTACTTTTATTATCCTCATTTAAAGTATTGGCCTATTTATGCGCTACGCTTCTTTGAATTGCTAATATTTCTTTGAGCGTGAGACTTTTTTTTTTTTTTTTTTTTAATGCTTCATGTGCAAACGACCCTCGCTGCAGGAGAAAAATAATTTATGGTTATTCTATCGGCAAACATGCATTTGTGTTCAGAAACAACATAGTTTTATCTTAATCTGCGGACGAAGAATTTACTTCTTCCTGTCCTTCTTGGAATTTGCAACTGAAAACATCCTTTTGCTGTGAGTCATTGGCTTTCGATCAATATGCGAGAGATTGAAAAGACAGCATCCCTCAACAGGGGGTCGCAACTGCTTCGCTCTAATAATCACACAGGTGTATGGGTTTGTTTTGTGTATATTGGACATGGAGAGAGGGGGGGGGGTGACTACATTTTATGTCACGTGATAACGGAGTAAGAAAAGTTTCCTTTTCTGAATTGTGTTTAGTCTTGTTGTGTTATGAGTTGAACATGGTTGTAATTGAAAGTTGATCGATGCTGGTTTCTGAAGATGCACCGAAGTTGACTTGAAGAATGAGAATTGTAGTGGAGCAGCAACTTGACTATTTGTTAAATAACTTGGAATAGATAAGTAATACTTTTAATATATGTTTAAACTAAAAATAAGTTCGATTCACTTAATCTTTCTCGGGGATGAAATATTAGATACTTATATTAATATACTTTAATAATTGTTGCCAATCTTTGGTGCCAGAATCAAATATTCATGCAGATCATCAGACGTAAGCCTAATTATTCAAAATTACTATTTTGTAAAAGAATACCTTGCAATCTTCTGGTATGTAAACAAAAAAAAAAAAAAAAAAAAAATGCAGCGGACTAAACGGAGGTAGTAGTTGCACTTATAGGAAAAACAGAATATTCAATTAAAAATTGAACCTTATTGGATGATAATATGTATAATGCTTTATAAATTTGAAATTTGACTTAAAACAGGGTGCGTTGGAGAGTTTAGCGTCCCTCTTTAGCAGGGAGGCTATATAGACACGGGACCTATAGCTTAAAGTAACATCCAAACCACTATCGGTTTGAATCCGAGGACTCCCAGTACGGTTTGAACCCGAAACCATACGCGCCGAAGGCGAGCGCTGTACCCAAGGGGCTCGAGTACCCACAAAAGTAAAAATTTGTTAATGTAGTTTCATTTTGAAGAAGAGATATCTTCAATAGAAATAAGTAAATAGCTGTTTAAATCATTAGTTCTTAACTTAAACTTTTTTAGTACCTACGAAAGCAACTGATCTCGAATTCTTATTTGTACAATGTAAAGAAGAATTTCATGTATACTTTGATATGAATTGTACTATACAAAGAAAATTTAATGAATTGTTACTTCTCTTATCAATTTCGTTTCGAGAAAGAAGGTAACTGCGCTAGAACAGGAAACTTATTTGGAGTTATTTCTTATTTGAATGCTCGAGTACCAAAACATAACAGATTATTTTTACTTAAACATGACTATAGTAGCAATCGTCCTAAATGATTGTTGATAGTATGTTCCAAAGAGTCTAGAGCAGTGGTTTTTAAACTGGAGTCCGCGGACCCCGGGGGTCCGCGTGACCTGGCTACGGAGTCCGCGACGTCTAAAAATTGAAATGTGTTGTGATAAAATGGAACTCACAGCTGTTATGCAAAATGTATTTTTTTTCAGTTACTAAAAAGAAAGCAATTAGAAATTATACCTACGTTTGTAAATTTGAATATATTCTTTACTAAATTTCTGCCCTGAAGCCGGCCAACCGTTATATAGGACTACTTCAAGTGACAGGAATTCCTTCTTTGTTAGGGCATTTTTTCAAAAGGAGTTGTACATTAACTGCACCGTGCCGATCTTGTTTTGTTGAGTTACACTGTGATTGTGTTGTTAGTGATTGTTCAAATGTTCAACTTGTTTCTACTATAGTGTGCCAACATGAGGAGAGTATATATGCGTGTTGTGTTTGTGTTTCTTAATCTTATAAAATTTATAAATTTGTAGATAGCAAAAACCCATAAACATATCATTATTTCTTTCGAACACCACTATAAAAAAACTGGTCAAAAAATGTTTAGAAGTACAAGTGTAAAATAAAGCGCGTAATATTTGAAGAAATATAAAGTTTCGTATCTAAGGACATGTAAATAATAATACAGGTAAAATGTTAATTTCATTTTTCCAATATGCATATATTTGTTTAGGCCACATGTATTTCAAAATATTGATTTAAGATTCTGAGACCCTTCTCTGTAGAATCTCTTTGAAGATAGTATTAAATCTCATTACTCTCTTGATGTTTTCGAGTTTCACAAATATTTTTTCAGTCCATCAAAAATTTAAAAACGTATTTCCTGTACTAATTCTTTGGAAATTTTAATGATTGGTTCGTTCGGCCAACTATTTTTTTAAAATATTTTTTTATTTCCTTGAAGATGAGAAAACGGAAGAAATATTTTGTTGCCATAACAAATAAATAAAAAGGAAACACATAGTATTCTAGCTTTCAGGTACAATTGTACTAACGCTATAGGGGAAAATTTTAATAGTAATTCTTTCACGCTGTAGTTTTAGTTTTAAGAGCATAAGAAATTATTCATCATCACACACAGAGACAGACATTATATATATATATATATATATATATATATATATATATATATATATATATATATATATATATATATATATATATATATATATATATATATATATATGTGTGTGTGTGTGTGTGTGCCCACCCTAATTTACATTTAGCCCCCCCTAAATTTCGAGGCTGGCTACGGGCCTGTTTCCTTTCAACTAGTTAACAAGCTAGGCATAATTAAAGTATATTATACTTATTAAGAGAAAAAAAGAAATACAATTTTTCCTTTGCCGAGGAATAAATGAATATGTGCACTAGAACAGTTCTGAGAGGGTCGTATCCGTGTATTGTTTCAGTCTAGAAGTAGTATTTGAAATAAGCGAAATTATTTCGAAAATTGATACTAAATTCCTTTGTTGTTGGTGACCTGCACCTTTTGGTTTATCTAGTGACATGCGAGCACGAAGCGCAGGTATGAACCTTATTGAAGTTACAAGAAAGAATGTTAGTTACAATTAATAAATCTAAATTGAAATATAATATAAATAATACTTAAGGTACGTAAAAATGATGCATATTATTTATTATTTCAATGTTCAGATACGCTGCGTGGCTAATTTAATACAGTACTGCATTGAAGAATTGAATCAGTCATTGTTAAAAGGGATTATGTGTCATTTTGGGCCAAATTGAATTATGAATAGATTCGTAATGTACTGTATATTAGTAAACCTGTATGTCTGTGGGAAAACTATGTTGTTATTTCACTCATAACCCCGCTTTTAAACTCTGAAACAACTATGCTTAGTTTACCATATTTTTAAAAACAACACAATTTTATCTGACACTCTGCAACCCTGTCTATCGGAGATATTTCATAATAGCCTGCAGCGAAATATCACCCATTCCCTTTCTGATATTTGCTAAGAATGCAGCAGGTGTCCCTTCTGTTTCGGTTGATGATCACCAGATTAAGAAAAAAGATAACCACTGTAGGAAATGACTCTGGTTTAGAAACTTGAGGAAATAGACACGTGGGCAAATGACCTTATTTCCTATGTACCCGACGCACACAAAATGCTTCACGAAAATGTTCCTTTATTTCTACTATTAGGAGAAACGAAAATGTATTTCTTAAACAAAGGAAATCGTCTTTGTTCCCTTCAACAATGGAAGGCGCGTATTTAGAAGACGTCTATATCAGACTTGCAAGAAATGGAAAATAATACGATATTTTCAAGTTGACTACATTGATACCAACGACCTTACCTGAGCTAAATATACATAAATACTTGGTAAACAAAAGGTTAGTATACACTGATTTGGCAGTTAGAAGTAATTTTTGGCAGCAAACTTTTGTCTACATAAATTTCTACTGTTACTTGTTGGTCTTAAGTCTTCGTGAATTGTTGGTACTGTTCGCCGTAACGTAGAAAGACTCGGGACTTTCTCAGTGCAGTACTTATATATAACACGAAGAGGCCGATTTTCCCATTTTTTGGAGTGGAATCCCATCCTCTAAGAATGCTCGAACCAAGTCCTTCTCAAATTGCTTTTGTTCCTTAGGAGTTTCCATTTCTGTTAGTAACTCCTGTTTTTGCCCGCCTCGAAGCAACTTACTCTGGTGTATCATGGATTGTTTATATTGAACTTTTCTTCTTGAATTCAAACTGAAATAAAGAAATAATGAATGCTATTACTCGTAGCTCAGTAGCACGTATCTTCAAATGATAATGCGGATCGAGCTTAAGCCCGTGGGCTCGGCCTGAGCTCGTGCAGACTTTTACCGCACAACGGAAAACGCTGTGGAATAAACATAGTATTCTATTCGACGCGCCTTCTGATATTATCCTATCTCCTTTTACAAAGTGGGGGTTGTAGATACGAGCACTTATAATTTTTTAAGAGAACTAATATAAATATTGACTTAACTTACTAAAGAGATGTAGTTGTAAGTTAACTAACTAAATTTGTACTTACTACTAATCTTAGAAATATCTTGTTTGATAAACGTGATGTTTTTTTACTACAAATTTAATTCTTACTGCCCCTCAAGATCATCTATGAGCCCTCTCTTCCCGTATCATTGACTTGATTCTTTTCTGTCTATTTTTTTTAATATTTCAGTCTTACGGGAAGGTAATTATATTTCTCTGACTCAACTATGTTTACATAGCTTACCACTATTTGCTTTTTTTATAGTTAAAAATGTATTGTGCATAAAAAATATATTTACATTTCTTTCTTAATAAAAGCTTGTGTAATTAGACTGCAACACCAATAAGAGACAACAATTTATTATAAAATTTAAAATTAAAGATCTCTCAACTTCCTTTAAATATAACAATGATTAACCTGAACTCATTTTTAACATGTTTATAATATGGAATTCATGTAAATTTGCGTTCCTATAAAACATGAGAGTAAATTTAGGAGGAGCTAGCTACGTTTACGAATATACTCGTTTATGCTTAGAATCACACGAGTACATTGTGTATAAAACTGTAATAGAAAATTATGAGTTTTCATAATTAGCATAGATTTATAGGTGTTATTTAGTAAAAACAGAACATAAGAAATATATGGGATTGCGGTGGCTCAGTGGTAGAGCATTCACCTCTGGTGCATGGGTCCCTGGTTCGATCCCAGTTCGCACCAAGTGAACTTTGTGGTGGACAAACATCGTGTGCATGGGTTTCCTCAGGGTTCTCCATTTCTCCTACTTTCTTCATTTCCACTATTTCATTCACTTCTTATCATCATCATCTCTTTTAGCCTAGCCGGCACAATAGGGGACGTAAAACTCAAAGATTTCATTTCATTTCTGTAAGAAATATATAATTTACAACACCTGATGTAATACATTTTTACTGATATACATTACATGAAAGTGTGCTATTAAAGCACATAAAAATTCTGTTTTTAAAAGTAAAAAGGGAAAATATAAATAAAAGAATCAATGAAGGAGACCAACGTGAAAGACCACAGAAGTAAAGGAGAGAGATGTAACGAATTTGAAGCTATGACAATAAGGGCGGGAAAGGTGGGCTCAGAAGGCAATACAAGCATTATTATAACAAGATCTTCGCAAAGGTCTCTGTAACTTTAGGAAGTAAGGGACTATGCGCATCCCCCCCGAGCAAAACATTCTAGTTACGCCAATGACCTTGGTTCAATCGTTTACTTTCCATTTGCCTTAAAAATCTTTTCTTGGGGGAGGGGGGGGGTAAATTTTAAGATTAGCGTCCCCAAATTACTATACCAGAGTCGCTTCTGCAATGCCTCTTCTGGACCTCCGAAAAACTCGCGCGAAGTATATCTATTTCTACTCGGAAAACCTCTGGGAAAAACTCTGATTCGGGTTAGAAGAAGATGAGAGGATAACATAAAACAAAGCCTTCTGGATTTTCGATGTACCAATACTGACCGATCGGTTTCAAGCAGAATAAAATTCAATAGTGTTATTTTTGCTTCTGTGACAATGAACTTTTGGGTTTCTTAAGTTATAGATTAGTTAATTAGTTATGCATGGCTAATAATAAGTAATAATTTTATTCGTTATCCCGATATTTTGAAGAGGTTTCTTCAGAAGCTTCTTAATTTTGAGATATTCTATACAATTAAAATTTTTAATCGTTTTATTGATGTAACCTTTTGTCTTTCTTCAACATTACCTATTTTAAACTTAGGCCAATTATTGGTTGCCTGAATTACGGCAATAAAAGAACAAATATCAGTAAAATACGATACCGTAAATAAAAACAAATACGTTAATTTACTATATATGGATTTTTACAGTAACAATGATGGAAAATGTAACTACTAAATTTAAAACCAAAACAACAATTACTACAATGGGGAATATATTTTAACATTCAGTATAAGCTATTACAACACGTAAAATTATTGAACTCATCATTGAACTGAGCTACCAATGCTTAGTCTGCGAATGTAAGACAATTATGTATTTTTCGAATTACCAATTTGGGGAAAAACAAATCTTATAGTCGGTAAATGCGGTAAACTTTCCTTAGTATATATATTCTTAAGCTATTTTTGATATAATTATATATTAAGTGTAATTAAGAAACATAATACAATCATTAAGGACATCCTTATTGTTTCAGATCAATATAAACCAGAAATACTTTTTATGTGTATTAAAAAAGGATAAGAAATTGGTATACCATTTGAACGATTTCAGTAAAAAATAGTCAAAGTTGGTTATCTTGTGAAACTATGTGAGCAACTCTTCAAGTAGTACAATGTCAGTACCTGTGTACTATGAATACTTTCGCTACGTAACTCGTCATTAAATCGTAATAAATATTTAGCGCACACACATACAAATGCACAAATATATCTGAAGATCAAAAAGTGATAGGGGGAGAAGAGCAGGACGTTGACTTCAGATATTTTGCTATTTACTCACGCGGAATCTACATTACACAAAGGTGGAATCAACTCATATATTATGAGGCAGTTGTGCATTTGACAGGTTAATACTGAGTCTGAGTAGAATGAGTGAGGAAGAAAAAGTGAGAGAATTTAACGGTATTACACGATATATGCAGCTGAAAGCAGGGAGAAAAATCAACATGTAAGATCCATATAGAAAAGAAAATAACCTGACAGACTGACTGATCAACTTCTAGGCCAAGCTGCTTAAGCTTGAACATTGAAATTTGTATAGTATATAGAATTTCTGACGTAAGAATGTTATACCATTAAAGAAGAAAGATTTCTAAATTCGATTTAGAAGAGGTGGAGGGAAATGGGTGTTGTAGTTACTGTATTAAAAGAGGATGCCCATATCTCGAAATCCTTTACAGTTAGATACATGAAATTTGGTACTTGAGCTTTTCATTTAACATGATTGTGCATGTGTTTCAGAGCTTTTTACATTTGTCCTAGAAGGGGAAAAAAGGGGAAGAAGAGTGATTATAATAAGAATTATTAAAATAAGGTATTCATATTTCGGAATCACTTAAGGTTAGTCATAGAATTTGGTATTTGAACTTTTCATTTAAAATAATTAAAAATGTTTCACTTTTTTAGATTTGCCCTAGAATGAAAGGAAGAGGAATGGGGTGGTTTATTAAGATGCCCGTACAAGGCATTCGCATTTTGTGTGAGACTTCCAGTTCAGAGGAAATGTATATGGAAGTTCAGAAGAAAGCAGGCAAAATATTACCCGCAATAACACGTATGTCCATTTGTTAGTATTATGTAAAATACATTGATTGAATGATGCGTTAAATGTTTGCAGAAGGATAATTTGCAGGTTTTTATTTCTAACAGGATTGCCTTCTTTGCAGTTTGTTTTCTAATTTAGTATTTCTTGAAGTCATGTGGTCATACAACTTTTCATACGTAGATGTTATACCTAGGTGGTTGGAGTCAGGTTTTCAGAAATGAGTATTGCATATTCATACTTCTTTAAAGAAAAAAAAAAATCGAAATCTAATTCCACGAGTGACTTTACGACTGACAGCATTTATTCATCCAGCAAATGGAATAAGTTTCATATGAACTACATATATTAAATACTTCACTTTTCTACGTAACTACTTTAATCTGGATCTGACATCTTCAAGTGCATAAAACCGAAATGCAATCACTCGAAAGCGTATAACAGTATCAATAATTAAAATACACGTAATATATACTTGGAAATGTATGAAAAGAAGTAGTTGACTATACATTTCTAAATATATGCTATTTAATGGATTTTTTTTTTTTAATAGCGACACTTTGTGCTAAATTCATTGGGTGCACTTTTGTGATTTGTGTACAGGATCATCGTATACTTATGGTTTGCATTCGACCCCGCTATTACAGTCCTTAAATCATCATTTCGAAAAATATTATATTTCTCTAATTATTCCTGCTATCTGTTTTGCTCATGACAATGAACTTGAGACTAAAATTTAAAACTCTTTTGTAGTACTTTTCGTAGTCTATCTGAAATGTATCAGCTAAGAAAACTAGTCAAGAGGAAATATTTTCAGTTAAAAGGAAAGTATTTCAACAATTTGGATATTAGCTTAACAAATAATACCACTCTTTTCTTAGAAATTTTGAGAGAAGACCAAGAACGAGATAAGTCGAAACGAGACTGAGACTGAACGTATCTAGACTTGCTTGAGACGAGGCCAAGATCGAGACAGACACACGTGATTCAAAACGAGACCAAGTCCAGTCTCAAAAGTCTCGGTCTCGTCTCGAATATTTGATATTTCTTTTACTAAACATTTGTTGCGTTGTTAAGTTATATCGAGATAGTAGAACGATTGTTCTTGAATACCTTCAGTCATAGGCGCATACACGGGGAAATAGAAGGGAAGAGAGCAAATGCTACTTCTGAATTCTTATCGCAAGTGTTTTCAAGCAATGGTTTTCAGCCTGTTTTGACTGATGACAAACTTTCCTGAACACGCATGCCATCACAACACACTTGTTTGAGTTATATTAATAATAATATAAATTAGAACAGTGAAAACCATTAAGCTTCTATTAAGTAGTGACTCTATATAGTACTCCCTCATGGCTATGTGCTTCAACGCAGGAGACCTGGGTTCGATTTCCGGTGGAAGCTCATGTGATTCGGATTCCAAATTACGTTGTTGGTTCACGTCTCACCATAGCCTTGCTGCTGAAAGGAAGGATAAAATGAAATCCAATTCAACCATAAAGCATTGTTGCTGCCAACAATCTGTGTCAAAATTGATTTTAACTAATTATTAAATGCTTTATACTTTTTTTTTTAATTCTAAAATTTTGCAACACATTCTATGGGACTGCGCGACACACTGGTTGGGAACTATTATTTTAAAGGGCACACAATTTTAGGTTGGAATTCAATTTTCTTTCCAGCTGTTTTACATGTGTACTTAAAAAAGGATGTTACCAACATGTTACGAAACTTAATTTTGTAAAGCCTCCTAAGATCTCAATTCCTAAATGGTATTTCTCCATATAGCTTGGGAATTCTTCAGAAAAAAAAAACTCTTAAAAGATTTCTTTTAGTGCAACCGTACATATAAGAAAACGCATTGACTTTTTTTGAAACTGGGATATAATCTTCAATATTGGCAAATAGTAGTAAGTATTCCAAAAGAAGATAGACCAATCATGGAAAGAGGAAGAACATCCTATTAAACCAGACAATTGGTTATAATTAGGGCAACCCAAAAGCATAAAAAGCATAACAGCAATTTACGCATATGGTTGGCACCTTGAACATGGTTGTGGCTGTCTAAGGGTCCAGAAGAAACTCTAATTTTGAAAGCATAATTTTAGAAAATAAAGCACAAAGCACAATTTAAAATATATAGCCCAATTCTTGGAAAATTCTATTAGAACAATTCTGGAAAAATTCTGTTTAACTGCAAGTTTAACATACTGTGTTAATATTTTTAACCTTGCAATACACAGACAAAAAAAGCTTACGTGAATACACAGGTGGGGTGCCAGCGCACCCCATATAATTAAACGCTACTAAAATTATAATACACGAACTTAAATATATTTATTTTACTTTATCAGTTACAAGAATACACAATAAGAGTTTGTATGTATTTTTGAACAGACACAGCTATTCCTTACTGCACGAAATGCAGACTGCCTTTCTGTGCTCAGCACAAACAGCCTCTTTGCATCTAAAACAAAATGATTTAGTTTTTCTGTCCTTATTCCTAGGGCACATTCGATATCGTGCTTGCTCTGGAAGACTACATGTTGAATCAATTACAGGTGACAGTTCTTTCTGAATTCCAAGGATATTTCTGATACCAATAGACAAATTAGTCGGAAGATTCTTCTTGAGGCGCTCCAGTATGCAGGGTCTAGCTAACGGCTACCCACGAACGGATGGTTGAGAATTCCATTTCTGACCGTTTCTTCCTAATATAGAGGCTCCCCTTATAGCTGGATCATTTTCGATGTTACCCTCAGTGTCACTCGTGTCACTTCCACTAATTTCATAATCGACTTCCGATTATACTTCAATATTGTCATCGGATCTCTGAAATTACCTTCAGAATCATAATCTTCTTCTAATGTGTTCAGTACAAAGTCTGTAAACTTGCTTGAACCTGCACACACTTTCGCCATCATGCAATTAAACAAATATGCACGCAAAGTATCTAAAACGAATTTCGTCAAAATTTGAATTTCACATACGTAAATACACAGGTGGGGTGCTGGAGAACCCCACCCCTGGAATATATTCTCTTCTAAAACGAGACAATTTGCTTCACACCCACCACCGTGAATGTCATGCTCCAAAATGAGAATACACTGAAGCACCAACCAATGTGCCTGAGAACAGAGCCACAATGGCGATGAGTATAACGCCTGGGGTGCTCCAGCACCCCCCTGTGTATTCCAGGGTTAAAAACCAATATTTACAATGCAAAATCATTGAGAAAGTAACAATGAAACAATGAAAAGCTTATTTTTATTTCGGTGTAATTCTTTGATGTGGAGAAAAGAAAAAAGGAAAAGAAGAAGAAAACTTCCCACCAACAGTGAATAGTACACAAGAATTCCACACTATATTGTTATGTGCACCTCTTGAACTTGAGCACTTTCTATACTTTTTGGTAGCATCTTTTAGTTTCCCTTTCTGTATATATGCACCTCTATGGAGCACACAAGTGACAAAAAAGTGACTCGAGTAAAGCATATCTCTTTACAGTGTATTAAGTAGAAAGATTATTAAATATGAACGAAACTGGTTGTATAAAATATTAATAAACACATCAAGATATTTAGAATATTTAATGTATAGTAAATATTATACATTATACACGATTAATGTAAAACAATGATTGAAATTAACAATAAAGCAAAATTTGGAAAACAATAAAGCATAATTAAACAAAAAATAAAGCATAATATGGGTTGCTCTAGTTATAATTATCAAGGTCACTTTACATTAAGAACATATAATGAACTGAAGGGTATATCAATGTTTCTTCTTTAAAAATACTAGCCAATGAGTACCAAAAAGAAATAAAAACTAAATGTTTATACAAAAATAGTTAAATTAGTACTATTCATTTTTAAACACTTATGAATTCAGAAAAAAATAGTGATGTTTACTATGCAATTCATTGGGGGAGTTTAAACTCGCACCCCATTTGAGTATACCATTGTATTTAACTGAGACTATGATGCAATGGTAATGATTTGTGAGGAGAAAATGCAACCATTGATTATCTCAGTCACTGGCTATTTTTTATTAGGTCATGCATTATGCGATATAATTATACAGTATCATTAATTATTACGTAAATAATGAAAGTGTGTGGTTATTTGCCAATTTAATATCATATTTCAGCAAGTTTTTAAAGCTTTTATTTTAAAAGTGAGAATATTAATACCTAAAAATATTATATCACATTTTATACGAACTAGTCTAAACTAAAAAAAAGGCATGTTCTGCATCTAGGAATCTATTAAGTGCACGTGCCACTTGGCACGTTTTAAGTTCTCTTCTTGAATTTGCTTGCACCATTCAATTTGTTGCTGAAATAGCACAACAGAATATATGAGCTTTTGTATGTTAGAATTTCATTATCATCATTACCAAAAATTGTGCAATCAAAACCCTAAATAGTTCGAATTTACAAAAAAAAAAAAAAAAAAAAGTGTTTATTTACGTCATATGTAATTCCCCCTCTTAAACACTTAATTCAGTTATTGCACTTCACGACTACAAATTGTGCAATATTAATAAACATGTTTTTAACAGAACTGGAATATGTGAAGGGAAGCACATCGTAATTATAATATCTATTATCTCGCCCTGTAATTAGAGTTAACTTTCTGTTTCCTACGGCTGTTAATTTTGCGTGTGGTCATCAAATTATAACGAACGAAATAACTGCTCATTTCGAGGTTGGTTTCGTTAAAAAAGGAAAATAAAAAATGGAGAACGCCGACATGAAATGCCTCAAGGAGTAGGAAAAAAAAAAAAAACGATAACAGTGTTCTCGGCAGTAGAGGCAAATGCAAATGTAATTACCCCCACTGTGCATTGTAAGAAACCACTATTCTTCTACATCACTGTCAGAAAAGATCACGACCATGCTTCTGTATAAGACTCTAAAACAAATTCAATGTGAGCCCTTATACGTTATAAGTATTCTATCGTCTCCTTTTCTTGGTTTAGTTGTTTTAAAAATGGTCATACGAAACAAACATCAGTATATATTGAACACAGTAGGCACGAGTAGCATTGAATCATGGCTTTTGTCCAGGTCATCCGGATCTGGATCTCGCTTCTCAGCCCAGAACCAGGTGACTCGAACATATCTGATGCCTGGAAACATCCGAAATATACTCTACAGCATTGCTGCAGAATTTTATGGTAAATTAATGACGTTCGAATTTCATGCATTTGATTCTCGGTGTGGCATGTTTTAGTCAAAGTATTATCCCTTGATTATTTCAAATATAATTTCATGCTTATTCGTCTTTCGATATTGAAAAATAATGCAATTGATTTGAACACAGACTACACAAAGAAATTTAATAAAACATAAATTGGGCTCAGTGATAGGCATATCTCTTATATTGAATGTGACAAGTTTTTCGCACACTTGCTCGATTAAATTTTAACTACCCTTAAGGAAAACATGCAACTTCTCTTTCCTGTGATTCTCACGTATTAACACTCTGATCGACTTTATCGTTATCTTTCAGGGTAATGCTTTGAGGCACACTGACGCACATAACAAGAGAGAAATAAAATGTATGCGTAAAGAGAGATGGTAAATACCCCCGACACCGGTCAATAGTCTCAAATAGACAGTTTTCAGTGTTCTGAGATTAACAATAACATTCACGACGCTGTTCAAGTCCAATTTAGTCCCCATCGTTACGGAGATTGGGGAGAAGGTGACAAAATGCCCCAAACTGTCGATATTAGTGTTAATTTCATAGTTCTCGAGGTCGCTGAGATGAATAGTAACACTCTCGACGCCGTTCAAGTCTAGTTTATTAGTCATCGTCATGGGGGTTCTGGGGTGTGAAAAATAACGTCCAAAATGACGGATATTAGTGTCGAGTTTTCGGGATGGCTAAGCTAATTGGTGACAGTTCAGATGACATTTGAGCGTTGCCCTTCGATACTTTTCATTTCACTCGTATTGATAGAGACAGTACCAAAGGCGCTGCTATTAGTAATTTATTTATTTATTGCACTCATATTGATAGGGGCAACGCCAAACGATTTACTCTTCGTTATTTATGTATTTCACTGGTATTGACAGGACAATGCCAAAGCGTTGCTCATCCTTATTTATTTATTTCACTCCTTTCTTTCACTTTAAATTTGATATATAATCTTATCGTCGTCGTGCGAAGAACGAGTACTTCAACTAGTAACGAAATAATGTGTGTATGTGTGTATTTGTCTGTCACCAGTTTTTCGCATGGAAGGAGTGACCTAGAGCCACCAAATTCGGTACCAGACAGATCTTTACCAGATCTAATCGCCTACGAAGCCTCCCCATACTTTCCAAATTTTGCCATGTAAGAAAATTATGGGTGGGTCATAAAGGTGGGTCATAATAAATAACCGCAAGCCAGATATTAATACCAAATTCGTGGTTTTCGGAATCAATGAGATGAATAGTAACACTCCAGATGCCAATCAAATCCAACACTAGCCCCCATCGCAGTGAAAGACAAATAATCAAAATGACCAATATTATCGTCAAATTCATACTTTTCACTCCCAATGCCGTTCAAACCCAACTTTACCTCCTAGTCAGGTTCACTGTGTCATGGTATATAACTTCGCGGGAACATTGTGGAGAGTCTGAAAAGTGTACATTTCTTGAAAGCTTGTAGTATAAGCAATAAGAAAAACAATGTTTACATTTCCTACCAGTCCTACGTCGACGCCATCTTGGATTTTACAAAATGGCTGGCGTAAAAACAATTTTTGTTAATATCTGAGCTTCGAAGCAACATTTGTTAATATCTGAGCTTCGAAGTAAAAATATAATTTTGACAGATAAACATGCATTTTCCAGGCTAGGGCCCGTGTGGAGATTAACATTTGTAAATCCGATCTAAAACATGTAATTCTTAGTTGTATCACGAAACTAAAAACGACCGTTCAATCAATCTTGTTTATTTTAATAAGCGTTTTGTAGATTTTAAATTATATTATATTATATTATTGTTATGTCAGCAATCATATATTGAAGTTAAGTATAAGTATCATAACATGAGTGAAGAACCACAAACTGCTGAAGTAATTTGTCAAGGTTAATCACCTGTGAACTGGAAGCTATGTATATTGTGTCAGTCCTCTGATGAGAAGGATAAGTTGGTGCAAAATCCTCGGATGCACTCTTACCAGCGAATTGTGGACGTAGTAGCAGAGAGGGCCAGTTTGCAAGGTGGTAAGTACGTTGATATCCATCGATGAATTTACAGCGGGAAAGACGCACTCTGTACACATCAAGCAGTCTACCATCGTAGTTGCTAATCAAATGCAGTTAACAACGACCAAATCCAACGTGCCCGAGACCGTTATGAACATGCATTAGCAAGTGGTAGACACGTGTCCAAGAAACGGGGATTCAAAAGAGGAAGATTCGAAACGGACGAAACAGGTTCATCAACATCTGACTCTTCTTCACCATTCACCAGGTCACATATATGCCCATGAATAAGGAAAAATGTTTCTTTTGTCAGAACGATGAAGATGAGAAGCTTTATCAAGTGAGGACAGTCAACGCTGGGGAATCTTTAAAAGAACCTGTTAAAAGATCTGATAATTTAACACTGAAAACAAGACTGAACATATGCATTGTACCAGGGGATGCACATGCAATTGACATCCGGTACCACAAATCTTGTTGGACAAAGCATGTTTTCCATGGACAGCGAGAAGGCCGCACCAGCAGAGCAGACCGCAAAGAGCCCTTGTTACAGCGTGCAAGTCTGCTCGAGTTGATAAACCTAGTTGACATCCAAACACAGAACAAAGCATACTTACCTATGCAAGATATCGAAACCACTTATGTGAGTATGATTGGTACAGAAGTCTTGGAAAAGCACAAACCTACATTCACTAGAAAATGGCTCAAAGAAATTATTATGAATGCCTTGCCACATCTCAAGTCCTGTCTTTCAAAAACCCGAAGGCAATCAGCTGTTCTTTATTCCCCAAAGGCCTGTGATGAACTCATGGTTCATTCTGCTTTGGAAAATAGTAATGACGATGCGGACAACATGCAGAAAATCTACGAAGCAGCACAATTGATAAGGACATCACAAACTTTACAAGGCACTCACGGATAAAAACACCATACAGGCCACCAGTGACATACATGATGTTCCAGCCGAATTGTACACCGCGACCCGATGGATCATCACAGGACCGATTGACAGCCTTAAAACTGAAAGGAGGACCAACGCTGTTGACTGAGCAGCACTGACTTTGAGTCAAAATATCATGTATTAATTAAAATCGAAGCGTCAGGCCAACTACAAGCCAATATAATAAACGCCTAATAATATTTATGAAATTATGAAATAATATATGAGTTCTTACGACGTCCCTTGATTATGTCCTGTAGGTTAAAGGAGACGTAGATAACCAGGATGAAGGAAATGATCAAATAAAGAAAGTGAGAGGAAACGGGAATAACCCAAGAAAGCCCACGCACACGATGTTTTGTATCTTCTTCTTCTTCTTCTTCTTTTATTATTATTATTATTATTATTATTATTATTATTATTATTATTATTATTATTATTATTATTATTATTTGTAATGTGGAATTGCATATTAAGAAACTCATTGGGTAAATTTTAAAGAAAAGTTTCATTCGCGGCGAGGTTTTGGCCACGCGATGTTTTGAGTGGCGAGGTTTTGGCAACGCGAAGTTTTGGACCGGCGAGATTTTGTCCCGCGAGGTTTTGGGCGGCGAGGTTTCGGCCACGCGAGGTTTTGGCCCGACGAGATTTTGTACCGCGAGGTTTTGGCCGGCGATGTTTCGGCCGCGAGACTTTGTCCGTTATCCCATGTTAATTTGTTTGACATTGCCTTTATACAAGTGAAAAAATGGTTAAAATTGGAAAAATAATATCACACTTGAACATTGTTTGTAATAATCTAATATAAATAAAATAAAAAAGTTTGTTTGTATGTCTGCCTGTCTGTCTGTGAGGTCGATTTGATCTGTCTTGGACGATTGAAACCAAAGAAAGGAAGTATATGACGCAATTCTTCAGATGTTTGACACTATCCAGAAACGTCGAAAAGTGATTTTGAGTGATAAATATAACATATACCGAAGTTCCTGAGGAATAACTGTTGTCTTCTGGTTAAAAAAAAAAAAAAAACTTATTTTTATGAGGAGATTCATGATATGTGCTGGCGCGGACAGTAATCATATAATCATATTTACTGTTTATATATAGGGGAAAATGCCCATATTTCGGGTGGTATCCCAATTGCGGGTAGTCAGTTATTTCAGCTGTATTGTGCTGCTCTCTGTAGGAGTGATTACTAGCATGAGGAAAACAAGACGTTCAGCCGCCATTGTGAGTTTGGTGGCATTCCTGTGCAGACGTGTTGCGTTATCTGAGTGAGTGTGATATTCACTGGTCAGAATTTTTTTCAGAACATCAGTTTTGAGGGTACTTCTCAGTGCAGATGAAAGGAAGTGAAAAGTCGAATATTAATACATTAGTTGTAGTATGTTCTTATATACGTAAGTGTTTCGGACGCCACAAAGAGGTCAGTTAAATGCAGCATGCTTTACGAGAAAAAGAAGTGATGTCTTAATTTCGAGTGGCAGGGTGCTTCCAAATGTCGGGTACCCGAAATTTGGTTACTGCTACTACAATGAAATCTCTGGTGTGTCTTTTCAGAATGTCCTTAAAGAAGAGACGTGTCTGGAATCAGGATGCAATGAAAGCAGCAGTTGGTGCTGTCTTGAATAAGGAAATGGGTTATTTTAAAGCAGCGAAAACGTTCAATGTGCCGGAAACTACCTTGGAGGACTACGTCAAAAAATGTAGAAAAACGAACATAAGTGTAAACAAAATTGTGAATCAGAGCATTAGTTAGAAACCAGTCTTTTCAGAAGAAATGGAAAATTAATTAGTACATTAATGTAAAGTCATGGATGGAAGGTACTACGGTCTCCGTCCCAGGGACATTAGATCCATTGCGTTCCAACTTGCACTACGAACCAAAGAACCTAATCCGTTTAGTGAGGACATAGCTGCCGCTGGGAAAAAATGGCTGAGGAGTTTTCTGAAACGGCACCCTGATATCACTTTCCGGACACCAGAAAAACTGTCCTTTGTCAGAGCAAACGGTTTCACTAAAGAGAAAGTAGATGCTTTCTTTAAAATGATGAGAGATGAAGCAAAACTCCTGGAATTTGCTCCACATAGGATTTTCAATTGCGATGAGACTGGAATCACAGTAGTTCAGGGGAAAAGCAGTAAAGTTATCTCTGTAAAGGGAAAACGATGTCTCAAAAATACGTATCTTCTGCTGAACGTGGAGCTCTTGTCACTGCCGTAATATGTATGAGTCCAACTGTTCATTTCGTACCGCCGTTTATAATATTTCCTCGAAAGAACAGAGATGATAACCTTAAAAATGGAACTCTAACAGGATCAGTTATTACGTGTCACAAGTCTTGTTGGATGCAACACTCAACTTTCACGAAGGGGTTCGAACACTTCATAGACAATGTGAAACCAACACCAGATGATTCAGTGCTGCTACTTTTTGAGGAACATAATTCACATACGAGGAACATCGAGGTAATTAATCGGGCACGTGAAAAAGGAGTTACCTTAGTATGCCTATCTCTATACACCAGTCATCGTCTACAGCCCCTAGACGTGTCCTTCATGGCTCCGTTCAAAACCTTCTACTCCCAGGAAATTGAAAACTTGCTCGTCCAACTCCCCTTTCAATCTCTTAAGAATAAGGACATTGGACCGCTTATGGAACGGGCTTATTCTCGAGATACTACATTAGAAGTGGCCGCTAATAGATTTAAAAAGTGTGGAAACTATCCATTTGACCCACTAGGGTTTTTCACCTTATGGTTTTCAACCTGTTAATAACTCTGCACCTTCTGGCGTAGCATGCCAGCAACAAAAAACAAGCCACGAACATGAAGACGAGTACGACACGCTTTCCGTCTTTGAAATAAGCCCACCCTCACTGCTTCCACCTTCACAAACTATAGCAAGATCAGGAAAGGCAGCTGTGTTGACGTCATCTCCATTTAGAAATGCTTTGATGGATTCCCTTATGAAAGGCCGGAAGAAGACCATTTCGGCAGCTACAGGAAAGAAAATATCATTGCTTGATAAGCCTATTGTTTGGGACATCGTTTGATGCGCCGTCTACATCATTTGTGAAACCTACCAAGAGGAAGTTATTCGGGCATAAAAACGCGCTACTAAGAAAATGCAACAGGGAAAGAGGAAAACGCAGGAAGATACCTTCTTGGACGAGGAGTCTGACTCAAGCTGTGATGAACTTGCGTTGCAGGATTCTTCATCGGAATATGACGATGATGAAGAATGCATATATTGTAGTCAACTATGGTCAACAGACAGATTGACAGACACGTGGATTAAATGCACTAAATGTTATCGATGGGCACATGAGCTTTGTGTTGGTATTGATGAGGGTATGTGGCGTAGTTTCAAGTGCGATCTTCGCATCCGTAGGAGCTAAATTCACCTGTGTTAACAAAAGATATTGCAACCTGCAATGTGGACAAGGGACAAATGACTATGTAAGACATAAGCATGGTGTCCAAAATTTGTAAAAAGGCAGCGTATAGGCAGAGAAAGAGAAAAGAAGCAGGAAACATAAAGCCATTTTGAAGACCTTTCATACATATTCATTGCTCCATTTGTTCTTTTACATTTATTATCAATGTCTTTACCTTTATATCATATTTCTGTGTTAATTCCTGTTTTTATGTATGAGTAAACAAACTAAACAGAAAGTTCAAGTTTTATTTTCTTCAATTTCCATACTTATTGCCAACCCGAATTTAGGAACCCTTTACACCCAAAATTAGGAACCCATTTTCTGTAAGGTAAAAATTGAACATTTTCAGGTTTTACTCTGTATCTTTGTTAATAATTAATCTATTGCTACGAAAATGTAGATATTAATAGTTGAGATAATATACAATATAAATTATAAAATTTAACTACTTTCAGTCCATCTATTTGGTCGCATTTTCAAATTTTAAAAAAGTACCCAATAACAGGACACTTTCCCCTTTATATATATATATATATATATATATATATATATATATATATATATATATATATATATATATATATATATATATACATATATATACATAGGCGGCGATTAGGGGGGGCAAAGGGGGGCAGTTGCCCCCGCACTTTTTTTAAGTAACCAATTAATGTATATAGTATCATTTGGAAATGTAACGATTTTGTATGTGTTACTGATTAATAGGAAAAAATGCTGCCATATAATATTTGCTGTTGCGTGAATACGTATTGGTTGTCTTCCCGTGGAGTAAAGAAAGCTACTGTAATTGCGTTTTAATCGCCATAGAAAATAACCCCAAAAAATAACCTAGTGGAGCACAATTTCAGCATACTTTCATTTCTTCTTACAAGGGCTCGATATGTTAGTGAGCCGCTTTGAAGCTAATCGAAAGAACATTATGCAAAAAAGTAGGGCCTATTTCACAAGTTATTCTTTAATTGCACAAAAATTGACAGTTCCTAAAATGTCTTTTCTTCTTTCTAAAGTAAGGAATATCGATTAAAAAGAGCGTGATAAGAAACAACTTCTACCTTTTCCATTGTTTTGTAGTGTAATATACGAGTGAAGTGTTGTGTTTAAGGATGTACGAGTGTATATACAATAAAATTTAGTAAATTGAACATAATTCTAGGTTTTAAGTTTATTTTGTATAACTGAAGTGTGGATTGTAAGTATTGTTGTGTTTTGATGTGTTCCAAGAAAGTGAAATCTGCACCTAATGGCAACGAACATATTTCAAGAAGTTGCAAAAGCAAATATTTCCTTAAATGTCGTAGCATATGCTTGTAGTATTTACTGTCTTTCATTTTCTAAGAGTAATAACATACATTTAATAGCATGTGTGGAATTAAATATTAAGTTTTTCATTAATCCTCAGTTTCAATATAACTTTTGCAAAACAAGCATCATTATTCATTACTATGATTAATATTATCCTTTCTATTTATTTGTTTTGCAAATTTATTAAATAATCTGATCACACAATTTTCCAGACAGAATTTTAAGATGTTCATGAGCAAGGAATCAAATCTCTTCTTACACTTTCGTTGTTTAAGAGTACAAAGGGCTAGTATCTACTTGCGTTGTTCTTCTCAATTTACTTAATAAACTATTATATACGATATACGGTATTTTAACTGAAAATATAGTATCCTATTAGTTATACAACCTTTCGTCAAACAAAATGTTAGAAACAACCAGGAAAACTAACATTTATATACAAATATTCAGATCATGTCTTGCCCCCTCACTTTTAACGTCCAACCGCCGCCAGTGTATATATATATATATATATATAATTATTAACCTGTTAACCAACATTGATATTTTGATATGGTAAGAGACTGGTTTATTTGCCATTTGGAAACCAGAAGTTTCGAGGGTACATATTTGTTTCAGCAGATGGAGCACCTAATTTTGATACTTCAGTTCAAGAATATCATAAAGAATTGTACAAGGACCCTGGATTGGCCGTGGATCGCCTTCATTGGTTGCTCCTCTTGATGGCTACCTCGAAGTCTGAACTTAACGACCTGTGACAATTCGCTGTGAGGGTTCCTCAAGACTATTGTTCCAGCACAACGTTATGATACGATTGATGAATTGAAAGAAAGTGTGAAATTTGCTTTCAGGCGGGCTATTCCAGCAATTCTGAGAAGAATGTCCTACAGAACCTGGCCACGTATTATTACTGTATGTGTTCGGATCACGATGGAACCCATACTGATGTATTAGACTGTTGACATTAAAGTAGCAGGTGTGTGTTACAAATAAAACTCAATCAATAGTGTGTGTGTACGTCTATACTTATCATTAAAGTTTGCATAGTTCGAATAGACCTACTTAATACTTTAAAGCGAGTGACGGGACTTCGTGCCCATCCTGTACAAGTTGAGAAAACGTCGAATCGTCCGATGCAAGCGTGAAAACTAAAATGAATTGTGACAACGTAAACCACACTAATATTGACAGATGCGGAAATTCTAAGAAGCCAAAAGTTTGATGAGTAGGTAAATTTAGATGACAATTACTTGCATTGCGAGCAAGAAGAGTAGTTTTGGATTCTGCAAACATTCCCTAGTAGTAGCGACAACTTGTAAACCGCATGCTGTAACCTTGAATTGCAAGTCGGCCAAGCTTGAATCAAGGTTGATCGGAAAACGTGCGAGCGTGCCGCAAGCTGGATTCCAGTAACGATATTGCTTTGGGGCAACCTAGCATTCAGTGTTCGATTCAAGCTTGACGCAAGCGTTTTAGAAGCCAAGTCAATAGCCAATCAACGGCAAGTGATGCTATGACACTCTGCGAAGGGTCTAAAGCATCGCTTGCAATTACAACAAAAGACAGATTCTATGAAACGATGCATTTCAATTGAAAGCATAGAGAGCCAAGAGTCAAGCACGCGCCAAGGCCGAAAGCTTTCTTGCTACTAGGGTTGTTCAATATGCAGCATTCCTTTGACCTGATCAAACGAAGAGAAGAGAAGAAACAAAAGCTAATCGAATTATACATTTTGTTTATCGTAAACTGTACTACTAGTTGTTATAAAAATGTAAAAGATTAGAGAATGTTGAGAAAGTAAATTAGGCAGAACTGTAAGAAATTCTTTAAATATATCCCATGTCAACTCATAGAGTTCGTCAGGCAATAATCTATGAGACTAAGAATGAACAAGATTTATGATGAATTTAGATAAGGTGTTATAGCCATTTTAATTATTAAGGACCAAGACTACGAAGAAATGTAGAAAAAATGTTTATGTCAAATATTAAGAGAAAAGTTAAAGGAGGAAATAGAGTTTAATAAAATGAAGATTTATAGTGTAAATGTTTGGTGATTGGCGACTTATTTATAATGATTCACCTTTCCTTTACGGATATCTACACATACCTTACAATACAATTAAACTCTTGAGTGCATTTATGACTGCATTTACGATTATGTTTAAATAAGACAAATACCAAAATTTAAAGGTTTCATCTCTAAGAAGAAACTAAACAGACCATTATTATTATTATTATTATTATTATTATTATTATTATTATTATTATTATTATTATTATTATTATTATTATTATTATTATTATTATAGTAGAACCCCTCTAATCCGTCACCTTTGGGACTGGGGATATGGTCGGAACGCAAAAACGTCGGATTATCAGAAAATATAGAAAAATACAGATTTACAGTAAAATGAACAATCTCTGAACTCAAGAATGACTATATTGTTCTCTACAGTAAAAACAAACGAACAGTAAGCACTAAAAACTGCACAGTACAAGTACAGAAAACACGCATAATGAAAGAAATTATACTTTTAAGAGATGACGTAGCACTTAAGCGGATATGTGGTAACAGCAAGGAAATGGAGTAGCGGACCAGCCGAGGGCGGGCGAGAGAGGTTTTACTGTATTATTATTACAAAAATGAGTCATAAGTCATGCAACATTTCTACATCCCAAACAGCAGACGCATGTATTAGTTGTGATTGAGTGTAAGGACAAGAACTAAGAGGTAATGTGGCGAGCAACCTACTTAATATGGAGGTCACCACTCCGTCATTATCTTCAGTAAGTTTTTAATGGCAGTAATCAGAGAAGGTCCGGCCGCCACAAGGTAACAGATTTTAAGATTATGCAGTACGCCATTGAGGTAAATCCAGCCACTATTACACAACAATTGTCAAACTAACTCGGTATGTTCCAGTCCACTAGTACGTCACCTTAATAAACTCGATAAAACACAACAGGAGCTACCGAATTTTGTGACATGAATTGACCTCAGATCAGAGGAAAGTGGATGTGTCTCGACAATTGCTGTAAAATCCTCGTGATGTGCGTTTCCGGAAACGGATTGTCACATGCGACCAAAAGTGGATTTTGTTTTTCAAAATCCGAATGTGTGAAAATAATGGTTGAACAAGGACAACTTCGAGAACCGATCATTGATCAGGATCATTTCGATCATAAAATCATGCACTGTATGGGGTGGAAATACGATGGGGTAATTCTCTTCGAGTTCGTTTCTAACGGTTGTGCCATCATGCCGACCTTTATTCCGAACATTTGGAGCGGATACAATCTCCACTATGCCAATAATATTCCACATTGCCGAACCGAAAGCGAGCTCTACTGCAACATGAGACTGTAAAACCACAGTCGACTCGAGAAACGCAGCAAAAATCCAGGAACTTGATGCCATCAAACTGATGCCACACCTGGTATAGAGTCCTGACCTTGCCTCTTCGGATTACTATTTCAGAACATTGTGCACTTCCTGAAATCAGGATGCTTCATTAACCAGCAGGAGGTAGATACAAAAATGACCGATTTCTTTGCTTCTAAGGACAAGACGTGGTATCGAGGAACTGGTAGAAAGATAGTTGCTGACAGTCCAACACGAGGGGCTCTACTTGGAATGTTAACCTGTTTTCATTGTCCTGTAATAAACGCAGGTGTGTGTACCAGAATATTGCAAGGTTTATGACTTACACTATTATTATTATTATTATTATTATTATTATTATTATTATTATTATTATTATTATTATTATTATTATTATTATTATTATTATTATTATTATGTTTAGCTGAATTGTTAGTGTGCGCGACTTCGGTCTTATTCTCAATGGGAACACTAAAATTTTCCGGTATTAACGTAAAACTTAAAGATTTCATTTCATTTCATTTTCCGGTATTAACCCATAATCAAAAGGCAATTTGGAGGCTGCCTGAATTAAGAGGTGATGAATTCTAATCTAGAAAACCAGAAATAATGGCGCTTGGGAACCAATGTGTTGGCCGATGTGATCCATCTGGCTGTGCATAGCCTTTTGTGGGCTGTAGTGCCAGGAAGTTTAGTACGTATTATTTAGCAAAGGTCGTCAATTGTAACTAAACAAAATTAAAAGTAATTTCTTTCTTATCTGTCTTTCCTTTAATTCACCTCACCTCTGAGTATCGAAATAAAATACTATGTCGCAAGAGCCCATAAGTATTCTGGCCGACCATATGGCCTACATTTCAGCCGGAGGCGTCACATAATGTTTAGTATATGTTTGTGTATGTGTGCAAGCTCGCTTCTACGTAATGGCCATGATGTGTTTCTGGTATGCCCTGATCAGTATTGCACTAATTATTGCACTTGGAAAATTAGTGTTGACATGATTTAGAATTTTTTTCATATCTATATTATTATTTAAAAGTGACTCACTCATCAACATAAAGACCATACTATGTATTATAGCCATCAGCGTAAATCTGTCTTCAATATTGAGGGAGAGGGAAGGGTAAGATCGTTCCTTTTTTTAAAGTGATGTTCAAAATATTTATGAAGTTGAAAAACAATGTTGTGGAGGATCAGGGGAGCAGAGTTGTCTTCAATATTGGGAGGCGGAGAGATTTGACGCTTATTCTGGGAAGGGGGGGAGAGATAAGATTCATATTACGGTAGATAAATCTCATGTCTAAGGTGAACCTTCGTATATTATTCATCAGGCGATGTATATAAAGTACTTGTATACATTTCAGTATTACAAATCCATGCCGTGAACACATTCTGAAATCTAAATACATACATATTTATAATTGGTATGTTTCTACTTAGGCAATAAACATATTTCAAATAGGATTATTGGGGGGAAAGTCCCCTAATTCCAAGATTGAGAAGGAGATGTTCTTCTCACTCCCCCCGGGTTTGAGCCAGTGATTATACAGAGTGTCCAATATACAATGCAACCCGGACTTTGGGTTAGTAAAATTTTTGAACCTCAAATGATACACAAATAATGGTTATACCAAAATAAAGCCCTGTTCATGCATACATTTTTAAACTAGGAAGGAATGATTGAAGTACACTAGGAATAACACAGTGTTGCCAGATGTAACCGAAGGTGTAAATCATTTTTTTTTTTTTTTTGCAAAACATGTAAATTGACTCATAACTCATATGTATGGATGTTCTGTCATTAATTTTCAGTATGTTTAGTTGGTGTGGCTTGGAAACTATGGAGAAGAAAAGAGAAATTTTCATTTCCACCGATAACTAATCGGATGAGTCCTCTGTAAGGGGGAACTAGGGAAATCATAGTTCTCATAAATTAACACTCTGAATTGGCAACCCTGTTAATGTTTCAGTGCATCAAAAGGTGTGTTAAGGATCTGTCTACATTATGCAATTCCTGAAAACAATGAAAAACAAACTTATCGTGATAAAATTTTTACTTACATGCACTCGGAAATACTGCTATTCATTTCTATGGGGCTATTTAAAGCCAGAGGTATACTACAACAATAATTCTCGAACTATTCAAGACCTGGAAACGTACATTCGCAGTGCCATTGAGAACATTAACACTTCTAATCTTCGTAAAGTTGCTGCCAACCTGGTGAAACGTGTGAACCAGTGTCTGTATCAAAACAGGAGACACTCCCAGCATCCGCTGTAGAGCTGGTAACTCATTTCTGATAGTAGCAGTGTTGCCAGGTGCATGTAAGTAAACGTTTTATCATGATAATTTCAAAGTTTGTTTTTCATTGTTTTCATTAATTGCACAATGCAGACAGATCCTTAACACACCTTTTGATGCACTGAAACATCAGCAAAGTTGCCAATTCAGAGTGTTATTTCATGAAAACTATGATTTCCCTAGTTCCCACTTACAGAGGACTCATCCGATTAGTTATCGGTGGAAATGAAATATTCTTTTTTCTGCTTCATTGTTTCCAAGCTACTGTCCTCCAACTAAACAAACTGAAAATTAACGACAGAACATACATATGTATGACTTATGAGTCAATTTACACGTTTTGCAAAAAAATTGATTTACACCTTCGGTTACATCTGGCAACACTGTGTGGTTGCTAGTGTACTTCAATCGTTGCTTCCTAGTTTAAAAATACACTATGTGATTAAAAATATCCGGACACCTGGCTGAAAATGACTTACAAGTGCGTGGCTCCCTACATCGGTACTGCTGGAATTCAATATGGTGTTGGCCCAATCTTAGCCTTGATGACAGCTTCCACTTTCGCAGGCATACTTTCAATCAGGTGCTGGAAAGTTTCTTGGGGAATGGCAGCTCATTCTTCACGAAGTGCTGAGCTGAGGAGAGGTATCGATGTAGGTCGGTGAGGCCTGGTACGAAGTCGGTGTTCCAAAACATCCCAAAAGGTGTTCTATAGGATTCAAGTCAGGACTCTGTGCAGGCCAGTCCATTACAGGGAAGTTATGGTCGTGTAACCACTCCGCCACAGGCCGTGCAGTATGAACAGGTGCTCGATCGTGTTGAAAGATGCAATTGCCATCCCCGAATTGCTTTTCAACAGTGGGAAGCTAGAAGGTGCTTAGAACATTAATGTAGGCCTGCGCAGTGAGAGTGCCACGAAAAACAACAAGGGGTGCAAGTCTTCTCCAAGAAAAACACGACCACATCGTAACATCACCACCTCCTAATTTTACTGTTGACACAACACACGCAGACAGATGACGTTCACCGTGCATTCCCCATACCCATACCATGTCATCGAATCGCCACATTGTACCGTGATTTGTCACTCCACACAACGTCCTTCCAGTGTTCAATCGTCCAATGTTTACGCTCCTTACACCAAGCGAGGCGTCGTTTGGCATTTACCTGCGTGATGTGTGGCTTATGAACAGCCGCTCGACCATGAAATCCAAGTTTTCTCACCTCACGCCTAACTGTCATAGTACTTGGAGTGGATCCTGATGCAGTTTGGAATTCCTGTGTAATGGTCTGGGTAGATGTCTGCCTATTACACTTTACGACCCTCTTCAACTGTGGGCGATCTCTATCAGTCAACAGACCAGGTCGGCCTGTACGCTTTTGTGTTGTACGTGTCCCTTCACGTTTCCAGTTCACTGTCACATCACAGTGGACCTAGGGATGTTTAGGAGTGTGGAAGTCTCGCGTACAGACTTCTGACACAAGTGACACCCAATCACCTGACCACGTTCGAAGTCCGTGAGTTCCGCGGAGCGCCCCATTCTACTTTCTCACGATGTCTAATGAAAATGAGTACCTGGCAGTAGGTGGAGCACAATGCACTTAATATGAAAAACGTATGTTTTTGGGGGTGTCCGGATACTTTTGATCACATAATTTATATGCATGAACAAGGCTTCATTTTGATATAACCATTATTCGTGTACCACTTCAGGTTCAAAAGTTCTAGTATCGCAAACTCTGCGTTGCATTGTATATTGGACACCCTGTAGCTAGAAATTTAAAATTTGTACCGGAAACTCCCATGCTATGGAAACAAGTGATAAGAAAATACTTTCGAGCGGCGAAAGGAAAGAAGAAAGTATAATGATCGAGAAAAAAATCGAATTCGAAATTTCATCGGATTTGCAAGTTACATTGCCCATAAATTCAGAAAAAGTTATATTTCGAAATCTCTACGTCCGTTCGTCGTGATGTACACCCAGCCACAAAAGTATCTGCCCCCTAATTTCTCTAACTCCATTACTTGGGGTCCAGGTCTTTTACAGTTGTGAGAACGCCTGGACAGATGCAACCCAACTTGCATGTAACTTATCACAGCACTTCACAGCAGTTTGCGTAAAAACAAAATGGCCGCCGGCGGACTACGTCTCTCTAGATTTAAAGTGCTATTACTTCTACAAATTTTTAATTGAGAACTTTGTGATTGAGTGAATATTTAGGTAATACTGTATATTGGACATTTCATTTTACTACAGTATATCGTCATAGCAACGTCATCTTTTGAATATGGCTTCCTTAAATCCCAAAATTACGTATTTTCAATCCATTTTCTTTGTATTTAAAGGCAAATAACTTTTTTTATTACCACATGTAGGCAAAACTACCCTCAAATGAACGTTATTGGACAGTTCTAGAGCTTTCCAACGAGGTATGTGCAATTTTTGTATCTTTAAAATTAACGAAACTAGCCTTTTTTTGTGATCTTAAGTGTAGTACTTTATGACTTTAATAGAGCCACAAAATTTTGTCTGAACCCTGCCTTTATAAGTTTTGGGGTTTTTGCTTGAAGACATGTTGAGCGTAGGGAGAAAATATCTTCATTACAAGCTATCTAATCATGTGGTATCAGGTGTCAAGTCGAAGAATGTGGTAGTGGCCCGTGAGGGGTAGGGGGAACAAAATTATAATTTGAGAACTTTAGTTTGTTCCCAGACATTTTTATTTCAATATAATAAAAATAATATTAACATAATATTAATTGTACTCGTAATAGGGATTCTTTTGTTTAGCTATTTTTAGTTTGTAGCTAGGTCCCGTACTCATTCTAGTATTTTTTTCTTTTTGTTAATTTCAGAGAAACTGTAGATACTTTCACCAGCTAGACGTACCATACGTCAAAAGCTGTATTTTGTACCAAGCCTAGCCTAACTGGGAAGCGTTAACGTGCCATCGAGGATATTGTGTAGCAGACGCACAATTGAGACTAGCACGCATACGTTCTCATTGGGATTGACAGTGCTTTTCAGTGCTGGAGGGTGGATTCCATTATCATCACTGATCATCTCACATCACTTGGACATCTGTGTTTGATCGTTATTCTTATCTTCTCATTCTGCTTACATCTAACACGTTGTACTGGCTTCGGCCCTACCACAGTCTTCAAGATCCGTGGGTGTGTCCCCTCTGAACTCGATGGAGTGCAAGGGGGCCAAACCCAAAACGGGTCCCAATCCTCAAAAGCGATCAGGTGATACACTACAGTCACAAAGTAAGAAAAAAGAAACTCGATCACGATCTCCTTGCAGTCAAGCATCCGATAGTGACATAGATGATCAAAATATGGACATTGCTTCAAACCAGCCTCCACCAATTTTCAATTTTCTTCTGACCAATGCTGACACTAAATACTCAAATCCAAAACATATCCTAATCCAACTGATGAAATACTATCCAAGAGCCGATGTATCAGAAATAGTCTTCACTCGAAACGGAATCATCATCAAATCTCCAGACCAAAATTTCGCTACTACAATCAGAAACAAAGCAGGCTTTCACATTTTTGGCGACAAAGCCAACATTCAAGCTCTCTCATCAACCAGAAAAAAGCAACCACCACCACCTAGACGTCAGCCCATGTTCTCAGCAGTAATAAAAGGCGTTCCACCGGCCTATTCTGACGAAGAAATCCTTGATGAATTACGACTCGAATGTTATGAAATACATAAATGCATTCGTATCAAGTGTCAGTCAAGCCCCACCTATCTTGTTCGAGTCCTCACAGCATCCAAAGAAACAGTAGACGATCTGCTTCAAAATGGAGCCTATATCTATCGCAGACGACACAGAGTAGAACCATCCCGCACTTCACCACCACTTCCTATACGCTGCGAACGCTGTCAAACATATGCTTCTCACTTGACTAAAAACTGTCCAAACTCACCTCGCTGTGGACACTGCAATAAGGACCATACTACTATCAACTGTCCTAACCTCAAAAAACCACCTCTATGCAATACCTGCCATCAACAGCACCCAACCTATAGCTACAAATGTCATCAAAAACCTGCTCCACCAACTGATAAACCTGAACTATCCGTTCCAATCCGCACGACCGATTCCGCTACACCACCTGCTAATTCCTTACGAGAACCCATTACGGCAGAAGACTTGCTCCGCTTCACGACGCTCATTCTTCAGAATATCCACCCTTTCTTACGCCCACACATTCTCATGCAAGTCGATCACATCGCCCAACAACTATTTGGCCTACAACTTTCTGCCACTTATACAGGTCCACATGCTCACTTTTCCATAACATCTACCAAAACAGATCCAGAATGGCCATCCCTGTAAATACAAAACCCATCCAAACAACCTTTTTCATATTATCAATCACCATGGCAGTCCCCTTCCTCTTTCTTAACATTCGATCTCTTGCTACTCACAAAGCAGTTTTTGAACAACTTCTCCGAGAGGAAAAAGTACAGGCTTTTACCCTAAATGAAACCTATCTCAAACCTACCGATTCTATCCGCATTCCTCATTTTCAATTACAACGTCATGACTGTCCTAGACCTTATCAACGAGCGAATGGTGGCACAGCAATTGGAACCTATCATACTATTCCTGTGCGCCCTCATACTTTCCCAAAACCACACGATCTCCCAGAATATTCCATAGTCACATTGTATCTTCGGACAAAAATCATTACTCTCTGCACCATATATGTCAGACCAGGCCACCCTATTCCCTACGAATTTTTTCAATACATCGACAAAACGTTCAGACATTATATAATCATGGCAGACATCAATATTCATAGTCGCCCACAGACAGAGGAACAACATTTTCACAACTAAGTTTCTAATATTCTAGCCGTCGACTACCATCATCTACCATCACCATCACGCCCAATAAGCAATACTTCACCCGACATTGTTATCAGTACTCCTTCTCTGACTATTCACAATTTCCGAGTTCTACCACCTTTCGGCAGTGATCATGCCCCGATACTCCTTGATCTAATTATCACCGCACATCCGAAAACACAACCCCCGCCAATTCATTTCTTTGACTACACTCGTGCAAACTGGGCTAATTTTCAAACCGATCTCACAACTTCATTACAAAATTCACAGGAGCCCACTAGTGAAGAAGAACTCTATAATCTTGTGGACCAAATCACAACATCCCTTGACACAGCCACCCAAAACAACATCCCTCTTCGTACACGTCATCCGCACAAACCTCCAATACCTCTACAATATCGAGCTATCGTTGCTGCTTCTAGACGCTCTTTCCGTGACTTCCAACGTACACGTAATCCTATATCATTAGAACATCATCGTTGCTGGAATCGCATGCTCCGCAATTACCTAGATGCCTATAGACGAAAACGTTGGAACTCAGCCTGCAACACACTATCCACTACCTCGCACCCTACCAAATTCTGGCAAAAATTCCATCAGTTAACTGGCAAGCACCTTCATACCCTATCATCTCACATAACAACTCTCTTCAAACAGATACTGACAAAGCAAATGCTTTCGCCTCTTTCTTTCAAGACATTTTTACCCCAACCGTCCAACCTCTTCATCCAACTCTTACCCGCCGTGCTGCAAATCTTGCAAATCCGCACGCTCCTCAACTCCAACCCAATCTTCACCACCAACTTACCGCTTCACCTCTTAACGATGTCATAACTCCTGAAGATATCTCTTCCACCATCCGATCAAAACGAAACACGGCCCCCGGCTTTGATCACATTACCTATAAACTCATCAAATCATCTCCTCCCATCCTCTTTTCACTTCTCGGAACCATCTACAACTTAATTCTTCGCACCGGATTTTACCCTCCCCAATGGAAAATCTCAAAAACTCTCCTTTTCATCAAACCAAACAAACCTCCTACTGCACTCTCATCATACCGACCAATCCAATTAACATCAGTCCTTAGCAAAATCTTTGAACGCATTCTAGTCAGCCGTCTACATACTCATCTTTCCGACCATAATCTCATCCCTCTACATCAAGCCGGCTTTCGCCCACATATTAGTATTTCTGACCAGCTTCTGCGCCTCACCACTGCTATCACAAATCATTATAATACCTCAAAACCATCTTGTCTGTTACTTTTCGATCTGGAGAAGGCTTTTGATAAAGTTTGGCATGCCGGCCTCATCGCAAAACTTCACTCTTTCAATCTTCCTATCTCATACATCCGATGTATACTGTCTTTCCTTTCCAATCGTATGACTTATATTAATATCAACCAATCCCTTTCCTATCCGATCTTTCTTCACTGTGGCGTCCCTCAGGGATCTGTCCTTTCACCTCTTCTATATATTTTATACGTCGCCGACATGCCCCCTCTCCCACCAAATGTCTCAGTATACCAATATGCAGACGATACCGCTTTTCTTGCCACATGTAATACTGTTCAAAACATAAATAGAACACTCCAGCAGGCAATTGACGCCTTTACCTTCTGGTGTTCAAAATGGCGTCTCACCATCAATTCTCTCAAAACACAAGCTCTTATTTTTCTCCCACCTCGTTGCCGCTCACGAATCCATCGTAATCCTTCACTTCTTCACATTCATGTAAATGGTACTTTCATCCGTCCATCATCACAAGTTACCTACCTTGGGATTATCTTTGATTCTAAACTCAGTTGGAAACCTCACCTACAAAAGATTCGCTCACAGGCAACGAACCGCTTAAACCTCCTTCGACGGCTAGTGGGCACAACCTGGGGCTTACATACCGACACAGTCATTACGACTTACAAAGTATTCCTCCGACCTGCTCTCACACATGGCCATATCTGCTGGATCTCTGCCCCTGATGAACTATATAATAGACTCGCCATCTCCGAAAGACATGCTCTCCGACTTGCTTACCGTATCAAACTACCAGCACCGACTGCCGACCTCTATCGCCGAATCAACTTTCCAACCATACTTCCGCACTTAGAAACACTTCGCACGAAATATATTACAAAAGTCATTGCAGAAGGAAATCCGATATTCCTAGACACCTTTCAGCAGGACATAATACATGATACGCCCCCACGTCACCAAGCCACTCCTCTACAACATCTTCTCACTCTATACCATATCACTTTAGACGACGATGACCCTCAAAAGGCCGACTTTGCCATTTACCATCCACCTCATCTTAGTCCATGCATTTATCCATCTCTGCACTAGTGTTCCATCAATGTTGCTAGCAGCGGGCTTCATCTGTCTTCATCAGCCCTGTGACGCCTCAGGGCAGAAGATAACCATTCACTCGTCCATACTAATCTTACCCTTGTGTTTTGTGACGTCCACTTGCACTTCATCTCATCTTTCATAACATACCAATAGCCTGACCTCCAGTTACAGTAATAGTGAATAGTCAATGAAACCTACCTACTGCAAATTGATGTCTCCAAGGATATATTATTTAAAAAAAAATAAAAAAAGCCCACAACTAAGAATGAAATAAAATAAAATAATGCTCCAAACCCTCAATGCCCCCTATAAATAAAGAAAACTCCCTATACCTCTAATCCTAGTCCCGAAGAAAGGGCGTAACCCTTTGACCGGTTTAACCAAAAAAAAAAAACTGTAGATATTTTTTCTTTGTATTTTGGTGTATTTTGAAGCGAAGTTGCCATTTGGATACAATACTTTCTTTCTGATTTTTCTGCTATACGGAAGCTTAGCTCACGAATCTATTGCTGCGATTGACGCCAACGAAAAATTTCTTCCAAGACGAATACTATTGAAGTAACTTAAGTATGGCTTAGGCAGTGATGAAAATTTTCCGGAAAATTTTAAAACGGAAAATTTTCCGATTTATAAAATCATACTCCACTTATTGCTACATCGTTGTTTAGCCGTGATGTGAGGTGGAAAATTTTCTTCTATATTTTTCCGGAAAATTTTCCGTTCTTAACAAATATCAGTGATCAAGTAACAGTTCCTCAGTATTCATAAAATTCATGTATAGAAATGTTAAAAAGTGAAAGATCGTTTAAAGAATCTGAAAATTTTCATGGCTCAATTTTCCGTAATATGTAGGAACAAGTGAAACAATTTTTCATGAATTGAAATGTTTTCTCTCTTGTATGGAAAAATTGAAGAACTTTCTATGAGTAGGAAAATTTTCATAATTTTGAAGCAAAACTTAAAACAACTTTTTGTGAATCGGAAAGTTTTATTGCTTTGTAGGAACAAGTGAGACGAATTTTCATGAATCGGAAAATTTTCATTACGACGTAGAAACAAGTGAAAAAACTTTTCATAATCCGGAGGATTTTGGATATTATGTATAGTGATGTTAGGTGGAAAATTTTCCACTATATTTAACTGCACATTCAGCTATAAAATTCAACTCCTGTACAGGAACCTTTAAGACAGCAACAAATTATCATTTTCCAATTAGCTTTCGGAAACCAGAAAATTTTCTATTTCAAGTTGGGAACCAAAAAATATACAGTGTTTATCTCTCTCTCTCTCTCTCTTTCTCTCTCTCTCGCTCTCTCTCTCTCTCTCTCTGTGTGTGTGTGTGTGTAAAGGGCAGGGAACATAACATCGTGCTCGTAGAGAACAAATATCCTCATTCCAATATGTAAAATGTAACAAGCAATTGAAAAGAAACCTTTGTGAATTCATCAATTTCAGAAACAGAAAATTGCACTATTTCTTCACATGTAGACCTGCCTATGTAATGAAATAACTTCATAAAAGTTCCTTATGAAGATTATTTTTGTAATAGAAAATAAGAAAAAATGATTTTATTGTGTTTAACACTCGGAAATCATAATTTCAATTTTGGAATTTTGTATAATCAACATCTTAGAGCATATATTTGTATTGTAAAACTACTATTATTGTGTATAAAAATGTATTAGAAATAATGACGATTAGATAGAACATATATATAAGAAATATGTTTTTTATTTTGTAAAGTAAAATGAAATTACTTTTTGCTTTTAGAACGCAGCGCTAATAGTGCAGCTTTTTATGTTTCTTTTATTATTTTATTGGAAGAACAACTACACAAATCAGTTTCCTTATTAGTTATATTTCTCTTTCTCTTCTGAATGAATATATGAATAAATAAATGTTTATTTCCAGAAAATGGTCAGTATTTGCTTTCATGAGTTACTTAAACTCGAATTTTGGGTAGTCAAAAATTTACAGCAGGCACTTTGTATTATATCTACTTATTTATAAATGTTGCAGTATGTAAATCTATAAAAGTAGTAAAGCTATGAAAAAACCGTCTCATGCGTATTAAACTGACGAAATGCAATATTGTAAGATCAAAGGTGGATTCTGGGGGAAGAACGCATTGAAGTTTTTGAAACATTCTTGAAATGAAGAATAGTTAGATTTTCACTTCTTGAAAGATTTTAAGACAATATTTATTATCAATAAATTTTACGGCTAAACAACGATGTAGGAGTAAGTGGAGTATGTTTTTATGAATCGGACACATACACACAGAGAGAGAGAGAGAGAGAGAGAGAGAAAGAGAGAGAGGAGTTGATTTTGAGTTTAACGTCCCTTTCAGCAGCGAAACTATATAAGACGGGACCAACTAATTAACGTGGAATAGGAACTACATGAGCTCCGGCTGGGAATCGAAGCCAGGTCTTACATGCCAAAGGCGCGTATGCTCACCGCTTAGCAACGAAGGAGCTCACAGAGGAAGAGAGAGAGAGAAACAATGTGTAAAATTTTACTTTCCAACTTGAAATATTAGAAAATTTTCCGGTTCCCGAAAGCCAATTGGAAAATTATAATTTGTTGCTGACTAACTTTCCTCCACAGAAATTCAATTCTGTAACTCTATGTGCAGTTAAATATAGTGGAAAATTTTCCACCTAAGATCACTATACATAATATCCAAAATTCTCCGGTTTATGAAAAGTTTTTTCCAATTGTTTCTACATCGTGATGAAAATTTTCCGATCTATGAAAATTCCTTTCACTTGTTTCTACAGAACAATAAAACTTTCCGATTCACAAAAAAATGTTTTACTTTTTGCTTCAAAATTATGAAAATTTTCCGACTCATAAAAAGTTCTTCAATTTTTCCATATAAGAGAAAATATTTCGATTCATGAAAAATTGTTTCATTTGTTTCTACATAGTATTGAAAATGGTCTGAGCCATCAAAATTTTCAGATTCTTTAAATGATCTTTCACTTTTTAACATTTCTATACATGAATTCAACCAATTTTATGATTGCTGGGGAAATGTTACTTGATTACTGATATTTTTTTAGAACGGAAAATTTTCCGGAAAAATATAGCGGAAAATTTTCCACCTCACATCACTAGGCTTAGCTTACGAATCTCTTGCCGCGATTGACACCAACGAAAAATTCCCTCCAAGACAGATACTATTAAACTAACTGAACTATAGCTTAGTTCACGAATCTCTGCCGCGATTGACGCCAACGGAGAATTTCCTCCAAGACAGATACTATTGAAGTAACTTAGGTATAGTACTTAAGTTACTTCAATAGTATCTGTCTTGGAGAAAATTATTCGTTGGCGTCAGTCCCGGCAGAGAATCGTGGGCTATACTAAAGTGTTTGAATTATATTTGTTTAAAGTTATTTTGGGTCTTGCAAACTTTGATAGGTGTAGTAGGGGACATTCCATTACTTAGTACTATTTGTAAGTATTCATTAGAGATTTCCCTAGAAGGAAATCTTAGGAGCATTTTAAGTTTATTCTCAAAGTTTGAATAATATCTGAAAGTTCTATTGTTCTACTTCTGTTATTTCTGTATTTGTATTTTTTCTTTTGCAGTTTTGTATTAGAGATACGGTAGTTCTCTAATAGATATTTGATATTAGTTATTTAATATGATATTTGAAAATCATAGTTCTCTAATATGATTTTTTGTTTGATATTAGATATAATTTTCGATTGCTTATTCATGTTTTAATAATGTTATGGGTTGATTCCACTTACATAAAATCATGTTTGAAAAATGTCATTCCTGCGTTTTATATTTACAACAGGAAATATTATGTCAGTTTTATCCATCTTTAATGTAAACTTTAGTTTATCCTTGTCCTCACAGAGATTTTCTATATGTTCTTACACTTACTTTTGATAATATCAAAAACCGTATATTTTGTATAAATGTGGGTTTAATTAACGGTTTTACTGGCCTTTCTGAACCACTCTTTGGTATAGTTCTGTTAGGCTTTAGGCGTTCTAGAACCACGAATAAAAACAGACTCATGTATTAGGTCAAAGTGTATAATTAATAGGTAAAAGTTCGAGGGGCTTGAACTTCACCCTAATTTTGAATATGGACACCAACGATATTAGCGTACTTTTCAAAGGTTTAAATTACAAAATTATCAATTTAGACATTTAAAAATACAGCACACAGTTGACCACTGCCAAATGTATATCCAGTACTTGACCACTTAAAATGATGGGGGGCTGACTACTGGAAAATAAAGTCGAAACTTTATTTTATTATTATTATTATTTTTTCTACTATTCTTCATGTAAAAGTAAGAAGCTCTAATGTAATAAAGCTCATTTCCAGTAGTCAACTGCCTCCAGCCAAGCTACCAGTAATCAGCTCCACTTATTGCCCCGTAATATCATGTCCTGTACATCTAACGATAATGTTTTCAATATCTTATATATTACTCGTGTATTGAAAAAAATAATATAGTTAAAAGTAATAAATAACATTTAACTTTCCAATGAAGTGAACTCTACCTATTATTATTATTATTATTATTATTATTATTATTATTATTATTATTATTATTATTATTATTATTATTATTATTAAGCAAAATATGCATTTTGCATCAATGCGTGGCAGGCTGCATTTGCGAAGCTTCTGAGATTGACTACAGGTACTCTGTTTTAGATTTAATTTTGCGAGCAAGCTTTGATTCGCTTATTTAGCATACTTTTAAGTGCTATATGGCCGACTACTGGCGAATTCACCCTATATAAGAGGCTAACGAAACGCAAAATTAGCATGACAAAACAAACGTACAAACGAGATATGCACCTTGGATAAAATCAGACATGGATTCGATTCCGGTTGGGAGCAACAGCGGACAGATTAACATGTGTCCACGTTTCAAATAGCCTTGCTGCTGAAAGGGACATCAAACTTTATGTCGACAAGAAAGAGCAAACAATACATTTACACACCAAATCTAGTCTGTGAAACTTTTCCTGCAACGACATATTTGTCTTATTTTTTAAAAATAGAAATAGTTCCGAAGATCAGGTAGCATTGCTGCTAAACCAAATATTCCTTTATTACTGGTTAACATTCTCTGTTCTGTGTTAATAGTTCTTTCATACATTTTATGTAACAGAAACAATTATCACGAAATCTCACGACATTATCTAACAACTTCATCTTCAAAACGCAAGAAGCAGATACTTCCAATCTTAAAATGTTTTTATAAAAGAGAAAGTAGAACAATACTTGTTATAAATTCACATTAAATGCATATGCGCAGCAACACGGAAAACCACATCAAATGAATACCTAATAAAAATGACGACCACATACCTTACAACAACAACATTGTGGTTTATAACAGATTTCATCTTCTTGTTAATCATTTGAGATATTATTTAAATCTTGTATCTGCAGTTTAACGTAATTGAAATGCATTTTTCTTGTAAAACTAACAAAATGCATTAACAGATATTCTATCTATTGTATAAGATATTGAGATATAGCATAAGGTAATCTATCTATTGAGATAATCTATCTATTGTAACTTTTTTCAAGTATTAGTGTTTCTTATTTTGCTTTTATATTACTGTAGCTGTCTCGTCTACTGATATTATGAGTAGCCTTGAGGTTCATAAACTTTCCAACAGCATACTATAAATTACACAATCAAGTTTTAAATGCAACCACAACTTTGAGGTTAATAATCATGATATTATCTTCTGGGAAAATGGTACAAAATATAACTAATAATTTACTTGTTTGATCAAATATAAAAATCAATATTTGTAGGTTAGCTAGCTAGATTAATTTAGAAGACATACTCCGCAATAATCATATTTTGTGTTATACAAAAGCCAATGCACATTGTGTGAAATATTACTTTTAACATAGTGGTCAAGATGATTGAGACATTTGTCTAACCGTATAAGATGGACGATGCCCCTTCCATAAACTGTGAAGTCCTGACTATGGAGTCAGCGTTGCACCGCTGTTTTTCACATCCTTATCACTGCCTTATAAACTTATTTTTGAGACGCCTTCCAGAGCTGACACGTTCTTCACATTGAGGAAACGAATGGCAGGAGATCCTTACGTTGGACTATTCCTCTAGTCGATCATCCACGTTTTAACCGCTATGACTTTATCACCTCAAAAATAGAAACACTTTGCTATAGTTATATTGTGTTGAATGTCAAAGTCATAAAAGGGGTTCTCAAAAATAGTTTACACTTAGTGACGAAGCTGTCAAAACTGCAGAGCAATGTTGGCTCAAAAGCCAGGAGTCCACATTTTACAAAAGTGACATAGACAAACTCCTCAAAGGTCTTGTCGAATATGTTGAAAAATAAAATACAGAGTGTAGCACGCAATATACATTGGTTTATGTATAACAAAAACATTATAATTGGAAATTTGTAAATTTAATTTTGGGACGCTTCTTGTACAACTCAAGAAACAATAAACTTTGATGAAGCATGAATTGTCGTCATATTAAATAGCCAAACATTTCGTCTATTTTCCTATTTAACAAGTTAATATTATTTTTAGTATCTACTTTTATTATATTCCCCTGGGAGATGCTACCTACATCTTGATTCCGGTACTCAAATTTTAATGCCAAATTTGGTGGTATACATCCTGTCCACTATTCTGAAGAACACAACATATTATATTGGCTCATATCATATTACCATACACGAATGTCAAGTTTCACAATATATATATATATATATATATATATATATATATATATATATATATATATATATATATATATATATATATATATATATAAGTACTGTATTTTTCATTTGGAGAACTGAACACACATAATGTGTTCTATCTAAAAGTCCAGCAATTCAGGTAGTCCTTACGAATAAATTATAAGGAAATCATTGGTGCCAGCACCGAATAGAAGTTTCCCCTTAATAGAACTAAATGATTCTTTTAAATTTATCTGAATCATTAAATTTTAATTTAGTATTTTAGCCTTAACTTCTGTTTTTAAAGACAAGGTACGTAATAAAGAGGAAATGAGGGGTCGATTTAATGGGTTCTGAGCTACTAGATAAAGTAAAATTATAACATAATGGATCTATGGGTATTGAAAAGAATTTGATACAGGAAAAGGAGACAGAATTTTTTCGCTGCGAATTCATTTCTGGGGGCCATAGTGGCTCAACTGTTGAGCTGTCACCTCTTGTATGTAGGGTCCCTGGCTCGATTCCAGCTTTCGCGAAGTGGGCTTTGTGCTTTACAAACAGCGTATGCGTGGGGTTTCTTGGTGTTCTCCTATTTTCTCTCACGTTCGTCATTTTATTATTATCATCTATCACACTAGCCTCGATACGTAATTGTGTGGCGTTAAACAAAAAAGAAAAGAAAGAAAGAAAAGAAAAGAAAGAAAAGGAAAGGAAAGAAAAAGGAAAGGAAAGCATCTTCTTCGAAATAGACCCTGAGCTTCCTTGTGGCTAAGCGGTTAGAATAATCACGTTTGGCGTGGGAGACCCGGGTTCGATTCCCGGTGGAGCTCATATGGTTCATATTTCACTTTAATCACCAGATCCCGTCTCATATAGCCTCGCTGCTGGAAAGAACGTTAAACTCAAAATCAACTCGAAATTGACCCCTTACTAATGCTTTCAAAGATTGGCTTTATGAATTGTAATTAGTAGGAAAAGGAATAATTGAAATAATTTTTATTTGTAATTACTTGAAATAATTAAATATTGAAAGGCATATTTGAGCCCACCTTTCCGCTTGGGACGATGTAAATAGAAATAAAATTATAAAATGTTAGCTCCATTTAAACTCTATGTATAAGATAAATATATTCGAAAATCATTTATAAATAAAACGGTGCACCCATTATTCTTTGTGAAAAATTAAATCCCTTCTCCTCTTAGGATCACATAACAAAAATTTACTGATAGAAACCGGGGCAGACTCAAGAGCTATTTTAAAACTTCAGTTTAAACGATTGAAACGTTTCCTAATTTTTGGGAATTTTTAAAAATAACATGAGGAATTAACATGTTATATAAATGAATACATTATCTTCTTTGAAGTGGAATTTTCGAAAACGCTGGAACATATATCTAATTATTTTTAATGACGAGTTTATGTACCAAGCTTCATCTTTCCTTGATTGGCCCGTGTTGTATTTAAGGCATAATTTTGAATCCCTTCTCCGGATAGGAGATGTGTTTTAATCAAAGTGATATGATATTAGCCTGTTTCGATGTAGGCATCATGTTCCAAAATTAAATTTAAAAGATTCCGCCATTTACACGAGATGACGAACACGTTTAGAAATGGCCTCTCTCCGCTTAGGACCTGTATTTTCAGAAACGTTGGAGAACGTGTCAATTTATTTTCAATAAGGTGTTTATATACTAAGTAGTGTTGCCTACGAGACGAGATGGAACACGAAATAAGCTTTCTCCTCTTGTTTCGTTTGGAAATACGCAAATTATAGTATCACATTTAATAACTGGAAATTCAAATGTTATTTGATTCGACTCTAACGAAAATCTTCCCAGGGAATGACGAATTGCACTTCTCTACGCGCCGATCGGGCTGAAATTTAATACACAAAAGGATACTGTGAAATGCCAGGTCTGAATGGACGCTACTGAATATAGGTTAACAGGCTGGCTACCTCAGCACCCTGTAGGGTGCGAGGAAGGATGTGACATGTAAATATGATCAAAAATAACATATATTAGTTTGTAATCCATAGTTTTCAGAGTTACTGAGGCATCGGCGACATCAGTTTTTCTTTCAAGATCAATGTTTCGGGGGGGGGGGGGTACACTTTTAGTATTCCGGGGGTCACTGCTGATACTATTCTATTTATTATTATATTATAGACATATTATTTTGGTCTGCTCCGGGGGGCATTCTCAGAGCTCCGGGGGTGACACTACCGAGCCACGATAACACTAGTACTCCTAGGGGAGGAGAGAGGTGACATGTCAAAATGATAGAAAACGACCGATATTACTATCGAATTCATAATTCTCGGGGTTAGTAACTCACAATCAGTGGGTATGCTACCCTACACACCTTATTTTTTAGATTAGGTATCTGACTCTCTTTTATCAGCATTTATGTCAAATTCTTGTGTAGGAGTTCACACAACAAGACACAGGCTTTGATAAACTGTTATGAGTCAGAAGAGTGCCACACACACGAACACATCTATTACGATGTGGAATACCTACACATAGAAATCACTCTGATTAACTATTGTGAGTCACATGACCCAGGTCACTGCTAACTTGTCTAGTTTAGAGGAACTGGTTTATATGTAGAAAAATGCGAATGAGAAGTGATACTTTGTGTGGTTTTACCTTATGTAGTCTGGAGGTAATATTTATGTGTTAACCCATTTTATCCCAGCGTATGATTGTTCACACGTAAAACAGGTATATTTTATATTTGTACACTGTACACATATGAATGTACACTGTCTCCCTTATGAAGGAAATAGCAGTTGCTACAGTAACTTCATACTTGTATATACAGTGTTTACAAAATAGAGTTTACAATTCCTTTGTAGGAACGGTTGAATTAGTTTAGGCACACCCTGTGCCAGAGAATCAAAATATTACCCATGTTTATTGTTATCGATATAGGTCGCTACACAATGGCTACAAGGTAAATCGGACTTGTCCAAATTAATAATCAGCCCTACTGGGTGTTGAACAAGTATAGGTAAACGATCAATACAATAAATTCATCACATTTTCACCACTAATACAGTCCTTTGGTAACACTTATAATAATTTATGACTATACATGTTTGTTAGTGTATTTCGTCCTTACTTTCTTCCTCTTTTTTATTTTTGATGGAACATACGTTGCACTATTTGGAATTTATGTATAAAACATAACCGTAGACTTTTAAGTATTCAGCATATAATAAAGCTTCAACACTTAAATTGTCCAAGTCTGTGTTTTAAATAAGCACAAGAGTAGACATAAAATCCCAAGGAAGAAGGTTTTGGGCATTGTAAATCTTCTTCCCTTCCAATAGTTGTTGCAGATAGTCCTGACGTGTCTTACCATAAGTATACAAGGTACAGGTATTAGCACAGTATTGTTTCAATATAGTAGGTAACAATGAGTAATACACATAGCCATCGTACCAATCAATACCATAATCATGTTGTACTAGATGTTTATTCGAAAGTATGAGCGGCACACATAATTCATGTAATGGATATGGTGGTTTAAAAATCCAGCTTTGTACAAAGGGGATATCAGGATTTACAGTTGTAAGTTCCTTAATAATAAATGATCATCATTATCGTTGAATGCATAGAAGTGAACAATAACCCTCATGGCACTCAAATGATGAAATTTTACGTTGTATGATCAGTATATGCATTCCTCTTTATCAATTTGAATAAGAGAATCAAATTGAGCGTACACAATACATGTAATGGAACTTTGTAGAGGTTAAGAAAATGATAATTTAAAATTGACAGCGGAATCACGTATTACATCCCACGTAGAATCATCTAATGTTCTTGTTGGAGATAGAATGAACTGGTACAAATGTATCCATATCGAAATTCCTCACGGGAAATTGTATGTGAATGATCTTGATAATATATACCGGTACCGGAAAACAGAGTGGAATATGTTTAAACATATAATCCATTTGCAAAATGAGGAGTGAGGGGTGTCGGTGGAAATGATTTTGAACCAACTTGTTATTGCAACTTGTTAACGTTAAAATGTTGAAATTCCAAAAGGTTCACATGTGGTTGACCGTTAAATGCAGCGTTTGATACAAAACCTATAACGACACCTTTTGGTACTTTACCCAAAAATAAATTATCGAGATTAGATGAACTTACTTCTGTGCGAATGGTATATGTACGAGTTTCAACACGGGTAAGAGGTATGTTGGCCGGAATGTGTTCCATGCCAGCATTGATTTGCATAGCTAAGTCGGCAGCAATATCTAGACGCCGCACGTGAAGTGTTACGTCTTCAAGTTTGACTTTATATACTGTATTTTCAGCAGACATTAAACAAAACGTATCTTTTGTGCGTTGTAATTTTACACGTAAGCTTACTTTATTAGGAAGCGTACATTCCACACTGGCAATATCAGCATGGATACGGCCATACATATTGAATGTTGCACTATTTCTAACATAGTAGGCACGATTTGTAAATCCAGTATTTGCATTGCCTAATACATTAAATTGGTTTGCAGTATTTTTATACCATAATTCCCCAGTTAAATGGGTTCGAGCAGCATTGCTACCATAATTTAATAATGTTTCGACATAAGCACGGTACGGATATGAACCAGTGATGAACTAATTAATTTATCATTTAATAAAACATAACAAATGAAGAAAATTATTTACAGGTGCAGCATTATCCGCCTCAACTAAATCTGTATTATCGGTTTTTGTAATTTTACATTTTACATAGAGATACAAGTATGCAGTGTGAATAAAATCACCAGTTTTACCAGGTACAGCAAATTCAATTGGTCATTCTAACGATAAAATAGAAACCGGACGATATTCAACAGTGGAAGATGACTCAATAGCAGTTTGGGTCATTGGAATAGTAAACAAATCAAGTTCACTTGTACAACATTCAGGACTACTTCCAGGGAGTAAAGCCATGATTAACTAAATATATCACCGGAATATTTTCGATTACGTTTGACCGGAGGACCGAATTGTATATACAATAGCAGCAGCCTTACGTTTTCGTGGACGTCTCTTACCATTTCCGGTTAACAACTGACTAAGTTTATTTGCAGCTTTCGTTTTTAACGTTTCTCCAGCTTCTTCTACGCGAGCACGAACGGATTCTTTAAATGGACGGTCTTCCAATATATTGCCTGCAACTTGTATTCCCGTTTGTTACGCCTGCCGGCCTACAACTTTGGCACCTTGTTTTAATAAAGGCAATGCTAAACGAAATAAACCTTTAAAGAAACTACCAATCCCATTATCCCGTTGATAAACTGGACCTGAAAAGAAGGGGAACCCACGTCCCCGCTGATAATACGTGTGTTGTTTTTTAGAATTTGTGTGTGCAGAATTTACTTCGTCCTGCGTGGTCCTTTAGTAGTATTTCAACACTGTTAAAGCAAAATTTAGAAAGTGGTATGCAGTGAATATCTTGATATCGTAGCGTTTGAATTTTCCCATAAATCATATTGCCAACAGTTGCAATACGTAGTAAGGGAGCTTGCGTATCACCCACCAATTGATTTCAATAAGATCAGTATACACAAAATTTGAAAAGGATATCCAATATCTAAGTATGGTTGTTTAAATCCCTGTTTTTGAATAACGAGATCATCTTTTTCATGAAATCCTAGTTGTATAGCCAAAGTAGGTGAAAGTGGTATGAATTCAATGTTTGGTTCAGAAGTAACAAGAATAATATTGGAAGCGTTAAATCGTGTAAATCCTGAAACTTTATTAAATTCTTCCAGTATGTGTTCAATGTTTGCATAATATCCAATAGTAAGTTTACTTTTCATAATTTCATGACCTAATTTGTACCAAACAATATTTTCATCTTTCGTGACATTATGACACGATAAAGGAATATACATTTCACTTAATCCGACACACCACTCCGTATCTGTTAAACGTACAGTATTTTTCAAATTAATAATGAAATGAGTTGGACTATTTTAGAATAAACGTTTGTACTTGCATTTGAAACCAGTGTAATGTAAACGTTGTCATCAATGCTTTCAGAAATCATTTTAGTTTAAAGTGAAGTGTCAAGTTCGAAGTTCCAAAACGAAATAGTAAATTTATTCCGTGTTCATCTTTTAAGTTTACTTCTATCGTATCAAAATATTTCTTTTCGACTTTCACGCTCTGCGGGTTATGAAATAAAATAATTTTGACATGTCCATACCGATCGTAAAATATACTAATTTTACGAAGTAAAGGTCCAATTTCTTGTTGTTTTACAATATCCACACATACGTTAACTTCTTTTGGAGTATTATTATCAATGTTACAGGATATTTTTCCTGAGGTGTCAGGAATTGTTACCTATTTTGATTTTTTATATATACCACTGAATTATTAAAATTTGAATTTTCATTCATAAAACCGAGTATATGTTGTAAATCTTTTGTTGTGTCTAGAATACATCGATCACGAGACCGAAAAAATGTTGAATATACACTTGATTCTTAAAATAATTATATTTTATTATAGTACCTTCTCGGGAAGTATATTTAAGATGGCTTTAATGGATATATAGTATCCCTCCGTTACTTTAACAGGATATCGAATATATTCACCATTAATAAATGTATAAGTTGTAATTTGTTCACCCGGACCGACACTATAAAAACTCCACGTTATATTAATTTGTGTTAAGCCCACAACCCACTCTCGGTCCGTTAAATCTATGGCTCGTGCAAGTTTTACTCGAAATAAGGATGTTGTATTATCAAAAAGAGTACTACTTGCATTGGAGGGTAACGTCACGTAAAATCCGTGTTTCAATGACGAATTCATTATGCAGACTGAATACTAGATACTCGAATCCACGAATTCATACTTTCTGGGTAGCCTAACCATTTTACGAAAACCCACTCCTTCTTACGTTGAAGAACTTTTTCAATTAAATAGGCCTTGTTTGAGTTTAGAAACAGTTTTTGTATTTCTTCACCATAAAATATTCCTTTAATTTCATCACCATTCCAGTATTTTAATTTATAAGTTACGGGATTTGATTTCATACACTTATCAACGACAAATATTTCTCGAGACCAATTCGCGAAATAACCTTTTTCAAGTTTATGTTTATATTTAGTAATGCGAACGTAATCTCCTGCTTCAAATCTACACGTTAATTTCTTTTTATTTACAGTCTTTCCGTGCAACGTATTCTACACTTGATTGATATTTGAATCATTTACTTAAGCGGGTGCCATTTTAATAGCTAAATGATAACTATGATTATAATTATGTACAATTTGATCTAACACATCAATGTACCGATACGTATTTTCTGCAGTAAACTAACGATACATTTTACTTTTAACGGTACGAATCACTCTTTCTACTAACGCACATTTCATTTCCGAATGTACACTATAATGATTAATTTCAAAATTTTTAAACACTTTCTTTACATGGCGATTATAAAATTCTGACCCTAAATCAGTTTGAACGTGAACCAGTGATGGTAGTTGGTTTAAAATTGAAGTTATTGCATTAGCCATTTCAGTCCTTTTCTTTGTTTTCACAGGAATGCAATACAAGTACCGCGAAAAAAATGTAAATTTCACATAAAATATAGCGATATCCATCATTATACTTTGCAATATTTTGCATGTCCGCCAAATCGCATTGTAATGTTTCATTAGGACCACTAACATAATATCGTTTCCGTGGAAATGTTTTTCGTTGGGGCGTGCAGGGTATATGCATCTTGTGATGCTAACCATTCTTTCATTTTCTTTCGGGATAATTTTGTTTTACGTTCTAATATACTAACACTGGATAAAGATGCAGGATCTGAATACTTGTAATAGATTTTTGATAATTTGGTCATTTTCATTTACATTTTATATTCATTCCAATACCGGAATACGTTAGCTGCAAATGCGGGAGATACTGCAGTCGAAGAAGAATGCCATTTTCGAATTTTACTGCCAGTCACTTTTGTGGTTGCGAAAGCAGGTGAAGGCGGCCCTGGTGAACGTGAACTAATAGATTCCCGAGGAGCATTAATATCATCTAATAAGTTTTTAAACGACTGTAATCCTACTGGTTGTGAAGAATATTTCCGTGTACGAACAACATCATTCACTAAATCGATAATATTGGAACCGGGAATGATATTTCCATCGATAGCCTCTGTACCTGTTTGATCCCACGAGATTTTCTATGAATTAATGAGTTGTTCAGTAATAAATCCGTTTTCCTTCGAAGCGTTTTCGGTACTGATTGTAATATATGGGTACAAGAGTTAAAATACCGCTATCTGTACGACTACTTGCATTTTCTGAGTCAACAATTGGTAAGGCAATAGGATTTTCCGGTGTGGGATCTGATTTATGACGTAAATATTGATGTAATACTTGCTGAAACAATTTCCATTTTTATCCTCTACTCAAATCTGTACGTTGTAAGATTTCGCTCATATTTTTATCTAGTCTTGATTGATGTGCTTCATGCGTCTTTAAATTAGATTGTATTCTATGAAGTGCATTTTCTGGAACTAATAGCATTTTACGTAATTCTGACATGTTATCTCCCAAAAATTGTTGAGGCTAAGATCAAACAATAAATATGTGTGCGGTTTCCGTGTAATTTCCTCGAAGACATGAATGAGTTGTTTGCTTTCACGAGGCATGATTTGTCTCGCTAAATATTCAATTCGTAACTTATCACGTGGATTCTTAAATACCACTATATAATGTGCATTTAAACTAATATCTCGAGCATGTCGGTTTTTTGGAAATAATTTTTTAACAATAAATATTACGGTTAATTTCTTATGGGAGAGTACTTTATAAATAATTTGGCTACATCAACATTTGTTTCTGATATTAAATCACCTAATATGAGTAAAAAGTTTTCACTTATATCAAAAGTATTTATTTCGGGAATTCCTTCCAAAAGAACGTATTCTTGCATCAATTTCCAAGTTTGGTATAACTGGGCCATAGCACCACACAATTTCTTTAAAGGAAACACTAAACATATCATTTCTTTATTTGATTAATAAATTAACAAAGTGAGTTTTACCAGCGCGTGACGGACCTGCGACGAGAATAGTGCAAGGATGTTGAAAACGTAACATCTTCGTTGTAAATGACACAATGTGATAGAAACTCTGCTTTTCATTCCCCAAAAAAGAGTTTGTGAACAATCAATTATGAGATTTATAGCCATATCGAACAATAGCACTTTTTGGTACATCAGTCACTATGTCAGCGTCTATTCGTCTGCGTTTACTGGTCACCATTCGATGTGTCTTTACTTCTCTTCGAGAAAGGATGCGCAAATCTGGTTTCCGAACAATTTTGGATGGTATTTCAATTACAGTTTCTTCCCGATTCCGCGTCACTAAACCATAAAAGCTATCAAAATTAATTTTATCACTCGTTCTGTGATTTAATGTTATTAGACGAATTTTATATACATACTTCATTTCCACACTAGCATTTCGTAAAGCGTAGGCGTAATTCTTTCACCTAATGCTATTGCTTTATGTATATCCCAACCCTCGGGAATAGTGTTGTAAAAAAACATTCTTATTGTGAAGTTTTTTCAATAAAAAACATCGTTACTTTTCGTTTTTCTTCAAATGTATGTTTTCTGGTAACTGTTATTTATTGATTTATGTTGAATATTATTGAAATAATCAACAGAACTTGAGTCAAAACCCTTTTAACTTACAAATCATTTGTTTTTTTGTAACTATAGGAGCAAAATTGTGTGATTATCCCTTTCGGACCCAAGTCATTTTTGGCGTTTTCTTACATTTTCAGTTACAGACTGATTGCTCAAAAATCATTTATCCGATTGATATGGTTAAGACCTTGTTTTTTTGGAAAAGGATTGTGGCTATTTTTTGGTGTAAGTTACATTGCAGTGTTGCTAATGGGTGGGAAATTACTGAGGGAAATGTAGGAATGAAAATTTACAAAAAAATCCCTAACCGAATTTCAAGATTTTTTGTATCTAGCATCACTGTTGCCATATGGGTCCAAGTCACATAAAAAATCTTTAGTGCGTTGACAGGGTACACAGTGAGAACCTGAACTCGCTGGCTTCCATTCAAAGAAGAAAAGAAAGAAAAATCCCTGTCACCATACACACGAAATTTTGCCCCTTTTTACGCCTTAGAAGCAAAAATCAACAGATATCAAGGCGCTACAGCTTCTCTAATTATCCTATTGAAACTTTTAATGGTGCGTTCTGTAGGCCAAAGAGAGGGATCTCAGGTAGTAATATATTTGTTTCAATGTAACGAACAAGAGGGAAATAATAGAGGGGAAAAGAGAAATTTTCCGAATTTTTCACCTAAAATCGGGAATTAATTTTTTGGCTGGAAACACTGCCCTCAGATAGACGAAAACTATCTGAAAGTAAACCTTGGTAACCCAAGAATATATCATGATAGTATCATAGCGATATCTAACAAAGTAAGCATGAAATTAAAAAAAAATATTCTACCTCAAATATTCACCATTTTCTTACCATTTACAGAACATGGTTTATTATAAACATCAACTGTACTTTCCCCTAATTATTTTACCGAAACTTTTTATGGTGCGCTGTGTAGGTTAAGCATGAGCCTATCAGACAGTGGTACGACATTCCCAATCTAGCCAACAAGAGGGAAATAATATACAAAAAAGGATTTTTTCCAAAATTTCCCCCTAAAATCGGAAAGTAAAATGTTCTGTAGCAGACCACATAAACTATCTTACAACAAGCTTTGACATACCTCTAATATATCCTACAAGTATCGTGACGATATCTAATAAAGTAACCATCTTATTAAAAAATATCGTTCTACCTGAAAAAGCAGTTATCTTTCCACTTAGAGCACAAGGTCTACTGTAAACCTCAACTGTACTTCCCCTAATTATCCTATTGAAACTTTCTATAGTGCGTTGTGAAGGGCAAAGACAAGACTTGCAGATACTGGTATGCGTGTTCCGATGTAGCGAACAAAACGTAAACAATAGAGAAAAAACTGGTAATTTTTCCAAAATTTCCCTCTAAAATCTGAAATTAAAATTTTCTGTAGCTGGCAACACTGCTACCAGACAGACGAAAACTTAAAATTAACATTGGTACACCACTAATATATCCTACAAGTATCATGGCGATATTTAAGGAACAAAGCTTCTAATTACGTATCTACCTGATAAGTCTTAAGGAGGTCTCTCTACAACGTAGGAAGCCACAGGAGAAAAAGGTATCGTAATAAAGAAAATTCGAAATTCGAAAGTTCTCGAATTTTTGACTAGGGTGAAATTTGAGAAGGAAATTCGACACACAGGAGAAAAAGAAACTAATATGATAAACTATGGTCCAACCATATTTGGCAAAAAATCCCGATATCTCAATTAGTGTTCACACAGGAGCGGATTAGAAAAGTGACACACCGTATGTGCCACTTTGGCCACCTGAGGGTTATTGTACATTTGATTACATTTTTTTGATTAGTAACTCATGTTCTTGTAGTAGTTATAGTCTCGACTAATAATAATATCGTTGTTGTAAACAATTACTTTATAAGGAAAATTTTCTCTCCTTTTCACATCTTAGTTCCAATACTGTTGCTGAGAAATGCAGGGTGTTTCAAAATGAATATCGGGGTTTTAAGTCTTCATAGTAATTATTGCATCTTACGTACAATTATAAACAATAGATCAAGTAAAAGAACATCTCAAATAGTTTTGGTACAAGTATTCGATGTGAGCTTCATTCGTCACACGGCACACATCGACTCGATAGGTGAGAAAGGCCCATAAAGGCCCAAATGGCACTAAACATTCAATTTACACAGACAGTTGCACTGTAACTACAGATTCCGTCTTTGCAAAATTAAAACACAAAAAGCTTTCTCCTCTCTAGTCTCCATCTTTGCTACTTGCTCTTTCTAACAGCAGACAGAGGAAACAATTCATGTGCATGCGTGCGTACAAAACTGTTTGAGTTGCTAATATTTATAATTGTAAGTTAATTGTAATAAATACTACGAACTTTCAAAACCCTAATATTCATTTTCAAACACCTTGCATTACTTCAAATTATGTCCTTCTATATTCATGTCCTGTATGTACATATCATCAGGGTCGGCCCTAGGCAATTTGTCGCCTCGTGCAATGACGTAATTTGCCGCCTACCTCTTCCTCCAGAAAGAACAAATCTTAAAAGTCACGATTTTAAGTATGCTACTCCAGCATGAACAACAAAGCGGAAGGAAACTACACTCGCACTCAGAAAGGCTTAAATACTTACTACAAATAAATCTCGTTGTGTAGTTTTTTTTAAATATTAATCTAGTATGTTAGTGAAAGATAAAGCAAATACACCTGAAAGATGGTAATCCTTTTTATAGAATTCAATATCGAGCTTCAATCTCAATATATCAATTTGCAATTAGAGTGCAACTAGATCTTTTATCTTTATTTCTTGATTTTCCTTCTACATCTTTTATCTTTTAAAAAAAGTTGTTTCCACCTTCAATGATAACAATCTTATTTATGACAAAGACAAGAGTAGCTTTCACATCAGAACTCTGATAACTAACTAAATGGAGCAGGTGTTCGTGAATTGAATTCTTGTATTTGACAACAATCAAGCAATTTGTGCTGAGATTTATTTTACCATTTGCTTTAGCACTGTCCATATGACTTAAATTAATGCGACCTAAACATAATTGATGAATGTAGTATTCAAATAGGTCAACTTAGTAAATTTAACTACCATGATCATTAAGTCTGTTTCCAACAAGAAATATTTATTTTAAATAAAATACTTATGACAGATATTGCAACCCCGTGCAAACGCGCGTGTTGCACATATGGTAGAACCGGCAATGCATATCATATATGTAGTCGACAAATTATTTATATATGATATTTAGAAAAATACTAGTAGGCAAATTAGTATTAGTTTTTACCTTTACGCAAGTTATTTGCATTTTATGCTGTTCGTGATATTATTTTCGGACTTATTAAAGGCATACTTTCACGAAAAAACAAAATTTCATTTACACATTTATCTCTTGGTTGATATTGGTGAAACAATTCAGAAACCCGGATTTTAAGTAGGTATGCTACTCATATAAATTGTAAAATATTTGTCCCGTATTAGTATCTAGCGTTTAATTTATGTAGCATTTTACGGTAGTTACACCTACATAAAAATACTTACGACTTAAAAAGACCTAAGATACATTACAAATGACTATTTTAAAAGACGAAATTTAGAGAAAAAACAAGAGGCAATGTTTTTCATCTAGAAAAACGCACATTTCTAAAAAAAATACGAACTTTTCTTCTATTTAGAGCATTACTCGGGAACTACATTTGTTAACCCACCCAAATAAGAATTTAATTTTACTGAAAGTTGGTCACCTTTTCTTTGTATAAACGTGATACTGTCCATATCGCAATTGATCACATTCTGCTCTCCAACACTCGTTAGTAGGTCATACAAACAGTCGTGCCCATGATGTTATGAATGCATCTAGGGCAATATTTGAAAATGTTAATAGGATGTTTTCACTCTCACAGTCTTTATATTGAATAATTAGATGATTTTCACCAATTGGTGTTACAGCTTGAATTCATATTTAGGATCTGTTAAAATTTTCAAAAAATCCTCTGCTCTACCAACAATTATGCATTGAGACAGGTCTGTTCTTTGACTCCATTTTTCGTACAGCGAATTCAAAAACAGCTTCGCTGTACTGCGCAGGCCTGGATTATATTCTATGTTTTCATAATTTAACTGTATCCCCTCATGCCCGAAATATTCTTCAATATACTTTTTCTGCTCTTCTTTTGTACTGCATTTAGCAGGGAAGCCTGAAGCTTCTTGTTTCATTTGTAAAAGGCATTTCACGTATAAGCCAAATAATCCTTCACAAACACCTTTCTTCGGGACTAATAAATCAAATTCCCATATTTCGTGAATTTCAATTAGGTCATACCCATTGTCTAATGCTTTGTGTGAATTGCATTCAATACCTATATGCGTACAATCGTCATCATTTTGTTCGTCCATGCACGACTTACAGAATCCAAAGATCAATCTGCCTCCCGTAACGTAAGGAAGGATTGGAAAATATAAATTGGAGGGTGGAAGAACACTGCACTTTGCAAGTCCATGAATGTTTCGCACATAAGGGAAATTGGAGCCATTGTGTACTTTATGTACATTCACAGGCATGCTACATAGTTGGATAAAGGGATGTAACATCTACGGAAACCACGTATTCGTTCTCTGCACGTCTACATATAACTTAAAATTTTCTTTTTTACCTCCTTCATATGCAGATTTCGGAATGAGACGATCACGAATATGTTTGCACCGTTGTTTGAGGTTATCCTGTATATGTTTATCACGCTTTACCACTGCATCCCATTCACATTCCCAGATTTCTATTAAATTATAACCTACTTTTACAGATAGTTGCGGCAGTGCACCGTTTGTTCGTATTTGTTCTCAAAAGTGTTGTACGTACCATTCTCTTTGCATAAAATGCTATTTCTATCATATTTATAGGAAATTTTAAAGGTATGCCAGTAACATCCCATAAATTGATATATAGTGTTTGTTTTGCGTCAAAACAATCAACTTTATGTTTCCCAAACCGTTCCTCCAACGCATTATTCGAAATAAAAATAGAGCTCTTTGTTACGTGTTCCATATACTTCAATCACTTTAATGCTTTAATACTCTGTTGTTGAATAAGTTGGAACCCGTTTGGAGGAATTGTGTTTTCGATCAAATGATGACACCGGTATGTCAACATTGTTAGATTGGCGATCGTTGTGCTGGAAATAAAACATTGAATACCATTCGTTTTCTCTTCAATCATGGAAGTAATCACTGCCTCCGCCAAAATACTCACATCGTTCCAGTAGTACTCTAACAATTCTTTCTGAAAATCAAAAACATTACCATTCTGTACTCGATCTTCATTCCACAGCATAAGTTCTGCCCGGTCTGCCGTACTACGTGCGTCAGGGTCATAGTAATGGAATGCTGGCCATTCTCCGACATAATCTTGATGTTCCTCTGTATTAAAGAGGTATGGAAAATCACGCTCTTTCAATTAAACATTCAATCCTAACATTTTCGGTAATTTGGATAATTTTACACCAAGATAAAGAAAAGTATCCCCAAAATAAAATCGATTGCTGATACTGATTTGAAATATCTTTTGCCCGTGCATAAGAACGTGTGGAATTATTTTTTGTTTCTCAATAAGTGTCCGAACACAAAATAGACCATCATATCGCGAATTATTGTGAGCAAGTGCCATAATGATCTGATACTCTGGCCTTTCCATAAGTACATGTTCAATAAACGTCTCCATGGTTGCAAAAGAAAACATATGGTTCCTGGTTATTGTATCTCTGCATTTAAAACACAGACTATCTACTTCAGTGTTTATGCACTGGGAACACATTCAAACAACAACACAAATTTACGGCATGCTCCCGTTTACCTTTCTCATTTGGTGCTAATAGTATTGTTTCAACATCAAATATAATGTACAAAAACCGTTCAGTGCGTTTTAGCTTATACTTTTGAACGAAACATCGATGTCCAACAGTCACGTGCACTTTACAAAGACTACAATTGTAGTCGCCGTATACATGAGTTGATTTTCTTTTTCTCATATCGAAATTACACCACATGACTTACACATTTTCACGTAATCACACGTGGATTTCTTTACTTTATTCAGTGTTAAATGGTTACTAAAACAAGTGCCTTCACCAAAGTTCCTATTACATTGTGTGCAATGTACCAGTTTTCCATTGTTTTCCTTAATATGGGAATGTTCAAAGTACGAACATCTCATCTGACATTGATGAGCACTCCTATCTGATCTGAATCCTTCGAAGCACGAAAAGCAGAAATTCCTCTTACCCATAAATGAATTGATATTCTTAATGGGTTGAAAATAGACCACAGTATCCCCTCTTTGATACAATATAAATATCTTTTTCTCCGCATTTATTCCTGGGTAGCGTACCACAGGTGTTCTTGAATCATCCGTTAGTTCATATACTACAATTTGGTAATTCTTTAATAATTTTGAAAAGCAACTACATCTTCCAAATCAAATCCCTGTTTCCGTTCAACGTACATTTTTGTGTCCTTACACAATTTCTCTGCTTTATTATGCCATGTTTTCTTCGTAGGGAGGGTCACATTGTATACTGCATCCTTACTTTCTTCATGTTTTGTAATTCAATATACAGTATTATGGATTTTGGCAGATAAAGAATATCGCTAATCTTTGTAGCCACCACATGATCGTTCAACAAAATACTCATGTCTGCATATTTTCTTACCGCTGCGCGCTTAAGTACACCCTGTCCATGTAATCCATCAACTATGTCAAACCGAAATTGTTTTTGATTCCCTAAAATAAATGATTCGTTGCTGTTTAGTACGTTCTCCACCGTTCTAAGAACCACATCGGTATTCAAATTTGAGCGTTTTCGCCATGAAACAAACACTTCCTTATTCAGAAGATCTCTGTCGGAATTTATTCTTAAACCGACAAAATCGTGCGGTCGTGTATCCCTCAGAACAGTAGAGTGCGTATAATTCATCATGGATGTAATATAATCCATGGGATTTGTTATAACATGTTGCGCCGTTGGTTTTACAATAATTTCCATACCTTTCATATTGAAATGCGGGTACTCTTTCAAATTCCCCCCCAGAATTTCAAACATATTACAGTCTGTTTCATTCCCTCCGTGCCCTAGCAATGGGGGGCTGCTGAGAAGTTGTGAGCCGCATATCTTCTGAATAATGTGCACGATCCACACGCGCATTTTCTTCCTCAATTTATTGCAATTTTTGCCACAACATCTCTGTAAAGTCGGCTTCGTTATTTGTTTCGGAATTCGAATTTCTAATGGTTCGTCCAAATTAATTTCATCTAATAGTGCCCCATTAATAGGTAATGAGTCATTATCATTATGTTCTGATTGAGCATTTTCACGATTTCCCGTAAATGAAAAAACTCAGATACACTTTTATCACTAACTCGTTCTAACTGCCCTTCTCCGAGGCCATATAATTTAAATATGACATAAATGCCGCATCATACAATCGTTTTTCACGGAAGAAACCGTGATTAAATAATTCTATAATGCACGCTGCTGAGCGCACATTATTCAATATATGTTGATTATTCTTAAAATATAAGTACAAAAGCGATAGCAGATCACTCACAATTTCGGGAGACTCAATGTACCCTGCTGCTTGCAGATCAATTACCTGCTGCCAAGTATGTAAGACACGATCAGCACTATCTAAGCCTTTCAGTCTTCCCTGGAAAATTGTTTCGTCAACAACGTTAACCTCTTGAAGGTAAAGCTCCATTTCTGTAAAATACAAGACGAAAAGTACAATCAATATATGTATACAATGAATAAAAAACCTGAAAACGAACAAAATTGGGAAGTAATAATAATAATAACACTTACTAAATATTAGTTTATCTCTTGTTTAATTAATGATCCACTTCAAATCCACGTCTTTTGTCGCACTCTGCTTTTTTCACGATTCTATCATTTTCTATTTGCTTCAGCACCTAAAAAAGAACGAAAAACTAAACTGCAATTAGTTACCGTATTACGACTTTTTAAAATACAAAAATATAAAATATAATATTCAACGTAGCACAAACGTTCCCAATCATATTGGCTTTGCATGTGAGACACAAATTCGATTCCCGGTGCGGATTCTGCTAATTACCTATTCAATATAAATTGTTCTCACAAAGTAAAGTGTATAACATTTAGAACTAAAAACGCCGCAGTGCAACCAAAAGGTTTAGCGTACGGTTCTCCACGTAAAATATCCCTGCTTCGATTCCCGGCAGTGTCATGGCTCCCTGTCCAATATAACTTCCTTCTTAACATATAATTTATATATACCTGTTATACGTCTTACAGAATTCATAACTACATATAAGTAATAAAACCTGCTAAGCAAAAGGTTTATCGTACGGTTTTCCGCGTGGAAGAGCCCTGGTTCGATTGTTGGCGCGGATTCTGCTGACTTCCTGTTCAATATACGTTTGTTCATACACAGTAAAGTTCATAACATTTATAATTAAAAGTCCGCACTGCAAATAAAAGATTTACCGTGCGGTTCTCCACGTGGGAGAAACCTGGTTCGAGTCCAGGTGCAATAAACAATGCTAATTTCCTGTAGCCTCTATATTATATTACACTATATCTTAGTTAATTTCTAATTACCTTTAAGTACATCGAGTCATATGGTATTCAATGCTGGAAAATCCGCAATCAATTCCCGGTAAAGGACAAACACTTCCGTCCCTTTATACTCCCGACAATTACAATATGTTTTACGTGTATTTTATTTCCAATGTCACTTCCCATATAAAAATGAACAAGTTTAAAACAAGAAAACTACAATGTTAGTACTTACCAATCTTCCAGTCTCTGGTAGTACTAAACTGTTCTCTTCTTCGCAAACTTTACACTTGCTCTTCATACATTCTTCTTCGTAAGTGTACACATAATTCTAATAACCTTGAGACCAATCTGAAAACTTCCTGAATCTTCTTTCCCCCATTCCAACGACCAAAATTCCAGAATATGCTTTCCCCTTCCAACGACCAACATCCGCTGCCGTGTTAAATGTCATGCATGTAAATGAAACAAAGAATATATTACCTTCTTATACGTGTGTGATCTGCAAATTTCATTTTCTAAAGGTTTTTTCTATATCCTGCTTGTCACATTAGCATTTCTTCAAGCGGAAATCATTTATTATACGTCATATTCTCTTTCCCTATACAACCTCCGTAAGCTTAGTAATTCATAGCTGCATATATTGTCGCATTCCTTCTGTGTCATTTACAAGCTCTTTAATATGCGAAGGATTGTGTATCAACTATTCAAACTGTCGACCGCCCGTGAATGTAACTACAACATATCATTACGAATTGTCAAAAAATCAATAATCTCCACAGAATATGTCATTAGGACCTGCTACAATGTCAAAATCTCTACACTCATGAATATTCATGTGGGCGAAAAGATGCCCCGCCACTACTGCCGTTTGCAGATTTTATATCAACTCTGCTGTTGTCAACCTGCGGATACTCTACAGACATTTTGATAAAAATTTGCCTCTCGGAGAATTCACCCAACCTATTGCCAGTTAGATTTGCTGTCTTCTCTCAACATAGATCACGAGGTGTTCGCCCAAAATATTCTGGAAAAGTTCCAACAGAAATTCAGTATGACAAAATAGACCATTTTGTTTGTGACTAGGAAACACAGCGAAGGTGTGTAGAAACTGTACTAAGTTCCGATGTGTCAAGGGCAACATTGGATTGCACCCAAAAAGAGAGCTTCTTTTTATACCACAAGAAGTAAAATTTGGATGTTGAAAAAGGTGTCGATACGTAAAGTATAACATTGGATTGAATTGAAAAAAGTGTTCCTTTTATTTCAAGCATGTACTGAGAATACAAGGTCTATTATAATAAACTATGTCATCCCTGTTAAGACAAGAAAACTAAAGGTTAATTTGCTATAAATCCTGTGCAGTTAAAGGTTAGGTTTAGTTACGTTATTTTTTTAGAATAAAAAGGTCATATCAAATGGAGTGTATTAATCTCTTATCCCAGCGTATGATTAATCATACAGCTCAAATGTATATGAAATCATACTTGAATGCCCACTGTATGATTTATCATACGTCCCTAAACTGTCCTCAAAATGGGACACATTCCATTTTTTATTAATCCTCGTAAATTTGGTAACCAATAGATACTGAATATATGGGTTTTAAAAAGTAGCGAATGAGTAATATTTCTGTGGTTGCACTGTGTGACGTCACACTTAGCGTTAATACGGTTGAAGAACAAGTTTAGTTTTAAAAGATGGTTGTTTTCTGATAATTTGTTATGTAAAAATGGGTGATAATAGAAAATTGCCTTATCCGGATGGGGATTATGCTTATCATAGCCTATCAACTTTATTGATGAGGAAGATACAAGTGCAAATATTTAAAATTCGTTCCTTTGTAAAGCACTAGTTGTTTTCTTTAGATACAAGCTTGACAGCAACTAACTGAACTTTCTTCAAGAGCATATACATATTTTATATTTTGCAGCTACAACCTAACCTTACTTCTTATTCCTTACTTTTCATCATATGCCCCTCTCTCCCTTCTTATCACGTGATAAGTTGTCAAATTTTTAAGTAACGTATGAACAATAAATACACCACATCTATCACATTATATCTTTAATAGGTAGTTAAGATCATTTCAAACGCCTGAGCGAATAGCTATTTTCCCTAACATGTAGAAAATTGAACTTTTGCGTATATTTTAAGCGATAGCAAGACTGAAGTATAAAATTCTGCGTGTAATTCAAGGGCCAGAATACATACTTTATCACACAACTTAATGATATATGTTGACTTCCGTTTCCTGAAAGAATTATTTGCAGTAAGACTTGCGGCAAACTTTGATTGATTGTAACAGTGATTGAGTTTAGAAATATAACTGGTTAACGTTAAATTACTCATACTCACTGAATGAGACACAATGAATTGATATCAACAATGACTAAAAACTATTAACAATTTTAATGACTTTTGCTCAGCCGTTAATTGCGCCAAGTAAAAGTTTAATTGTGTTAAATAAACCTTTAAGTGCTTACTTTGTAGTGTTGCCCAGACTTTTGTATTCTAAATACTTCCGATTCTCTTATGGTTCTTTTGTTATATTTTTCAGCGAAATTTTCGAACTAAATTCTATGTGTAACTTTTTTAATGTAAACTATTTTTATGTAAACTTTTTTAAACCGAAAAAATATGCAAAAATTTTAAAACTGACACTTATTTCGTTTTGAAACAAATTATTTGTATAATTTTTCATTTTCAGAAAATATCTCCGAACTTTCGAAACGCTTCTTTTCCACATTTGATATTATTTTAGCAAACAAAATTTTTAAAAATATTTCATTTTTACCATTTTAAATAAAGTTTCCAAATTAAATCATTTTGTGTAAAAGATATTAAAATAATTTTATGTGGAATTTTTGAACTACTTGCGTTTTTTCAAACTAAGTATTCATATCCTGTAAAACTTTTCAAATTTATCCTCTAAATTTCCTCAAACTAATTTGGGTAACTTTTAAACATTTTTTGGTAAATTTTTCAATAAATTTCAAAGATTTCATTGAGTAAAGATTTTTCAAGCAAATTTTTCTGAATAAGTTTTTTGTCGAAAGGTTGGTTCTCAATAATTTTTTGCACAAAATGCTCTAAGTCAAACATTAGTTTTGCAAAAAGATTTCCAAAATAATGAAATTTTGTGTAACTTTTAAAATTTAAAAAATGACAGTAAACAAAATTGTAAGCAGAATTTATTATGATCAGAAATAGGTAAAAGGTAATAAGTTTACTTTGCTAAAAATTCTTGTTCATTGTAATATTATAGAATAAGACATTTAAAGAAATGAAATACAAAGATTGATTTTTCAAGCAAAATTACTTCAAAATAATTTCCTTGTTATATAATATTTACAAAAACATCATGTATATACATCTTTAAAGTTTTCATAGTTCATGTGTATCATTAAATGTAGCTGTTCTTACTGTTGCTGTTATCTTGTTCGACTTTGAATTCATAGTTGAAGCATGGTATCTGAAGGTGATGATGTCAGCAAATCGAACCTAAAATTGAAAGTTTAATTAGTGAATGAAATAATATTCAAGATTTTTATATTTACAAACTTTTATTGAAAATATAGTTACTTGTCTCTGCTGGTGGGTGATATGACTTGAATGTCTAAGTATATTTACATTATTAAACTATAGACCTGTGGTTCGACTTCTCCATGCTTGAAGCGGTTGTGATTTGTTTCCAAGTTATGTAGCATTGCGTTGGTTTATAATATCTGATATTGTGAGTTATGTTAAAAAAAAAACGATTTTGTTTTAAAAGGATATATACATTAGAAGTCTTTATAGGGCATGCGCGTTAAAATCCGTACGAGTGAGTTAGAGAAATACAGGATGAACCTAGTAAGAGTTCAGAAATTTAGATGGGAGGGAAATAGAACTCTGACGTCCGGAAATTTTACGTTCTTTTACGGGGAAGGAAATAAAAGTCACCAATTAGGAACAAGATAGACTTTTTTCAATACTCTTAAGGGTCGGTGGTGTGATATTGTTTTAAATGTACATGCCAAACAGAGGATAAGGATGACAATATAAAAAATATAATTTTTACGAACAGGTGAAACGGATATTTGACCAACTCCCGCGATACGATATGAAAACTCTATTAGGGGATTCCAATGCGGAGGTAGGACGAGAGGATATTTTCGATATTAGGGAACGAAATTTGCATAAGAAAAGTAATAATAACATGTTAGACACGTGAACTTTGCATCATTCAAAAACCTTATCGTGGGGAGTACAAATTTCCCACATCGCGACGTTTATAAATATCCTTGGACCTCACTACCTGTTAGCAGCGATAATAAGAGAGAGATTATCGTTGAATAAAGGAAATATTCAATGCCTGAAAACGGAGAGATTTAATTAAAGAAATTAGAAAAGAGCCAGGTAAGAGAGGAATACCAGATTGAAGTTTCGAATAGATTCTAGGTTATAGAAGATTCGGAGTGCACTAGTGTTGAGGATACTTCGATTGAAATTAGAGATAGTATTAAATTTTCAATAAGAGAAAAATCGGGACAAACGGAAATACGTAGGAAAAAAAACATGGTTCGACCAGGAATGCAGTAGGCTAGCAGAGAAGAGAAAACAGGCAATATTACGCTTACTACAAAATCTGAATGCAATAACTACACATTTCGTAGACATCAGGTGGAAACGTTCAAGACTTTTAGAACAAAGAAACATAATTTTTGAAAGCTAAATTAAGGAACTTGAAGATAATACTAAAAACAAAAACAATCGACATGCGTATGAGGGGATCAACGAATTTAAGAAAGGTGATCAACCGCGTGCTTATATATTAAAGAAAGCCGACGGAATAGTTCTTACTGATAAAGAGAGCATCTTAAATAGATGGTAAGATTTCTTTGATGATTTGCTTAACACTCAGTCAAAAACTAATGTGCGTGGAGAAAGGGGAATGCACACCGCAAAACCATATATTCCAGAACCTAACCGAATAGAAGTACAAATCGCTATAAAGAAATTAAAGAAACACAAATCGCCAGCTGTAGACGACATTCCAGATGAGTTAATTTTAACTGGAGGCGAAAATTTGTGGAACAAGATACACAAACTAACTCTCCTTATCTGGAACAAGGAGCAATTGCAACAAGAGTGTAAAGAATCACTCATTATTCCAATTTAAAAAAGCGATAAAACTTATTCTAATAATTATCGAAGCATTTCTGTTCTGTCAAAATCCTATATAATCCTCTCAAACATTCTATTAGCAAGATTGACCTCATACGCAGGTGAAATTATTGGATATTATCAGTGCGGATTTAGACGAAATCAATCAACTATCGACCAAATATTTACCATTCGACAAAAGGAAACGGAGAGAAAACATGGAAGTTCGTCGGGATCGTAATACGGCAAATTATGAATGCGTTAAATATCAATACTTTCGATAAAGTGGATACTATCAAATATCTAGAATCAATATTAACGGACGGAAACCATATTCACGAAGAAATTAAATGTTGCAGGGAATTCGTGTTATTATACAGTCTAAAATCTCTTGTCGTCGCGAATTCTGTCGAACAATTTGATATAAATATATAAAACGATATAAATATATAAAGCTTAAAATATATAAAAACGATAATCATTCTTGTTGTTCTGTATGGTTGCGAGAAATGTTCGCTTACTCTCAGGGGAGAATGTAGACTGAAAGTATTTGAGAGCAAGATTCTGAGACTAATATACGGAAAGAAGAAAGGGAATGAGAAAGGCCTGAAACTTCATAACGAAGAACTAACGTTTACCAAACATTGTTAGGGGTCATAAAGGCTAGGAGGCTCAGGTGGGCAGGTCATGTAGCCAGAATGAAAGAAAGTAGGAACGCTTTCAAAGTCTTAACTGGAAGACCAATCAGAAAACGACCATTAGGAAGATCTAGCCGCAGATGGGAGGACACTATTAAGATGGACATCGCAGAAATACGAATACAAAATAGAAACTGGATCCAGTTTTCTAAGGATAGAAGTTAGTGGAAAGCTTTTGTGAACGCGGCCTTGAACTTTCGGGTTCCATAGGCCATAGAGTTAGCTAGTTGGGATATATACATTTATGTCATATGTTGCTGAAAGAAAGAAATTGACGAAATTAGCTATAATGTCAGTTCAACCTATTTATTGTCTTTAACGTGAGTCCATGATGTAAATGTAAATTGATGTAGACAGAACGTTTTGTTTTCAGCTGTGCAAAATATATAATAATAAATATACTGTTGATCCTAAACTTAAATTTGTATATTGCTAAAGAAGATATTTATAAAGAATAAAATTAATTTTTAAAAATGTAATATGTTGCGGTTCTTAAGGAGGTAGAAAAAACTATTAAAATACTTTCCATGATCTTCATTATCAATATAAATTTCAGTCTAATCACTGCCCGATTTTCTGGATGGATCTGCGTTAACAACGATTGCCAATGGAAGGGAGATACGCAAGGGTAATTTGCCACAATCAAATACTCCTGTAAAGTAATTTATAAACAAAAATTTCCCATTTAAAATTTTGGCTAATTGTATTGTGTTTAACATAGTGAATAAAGAAGACAAATAATGCTCACATTCATTAATATTTTAGAATCCAGAATAATGTTGAGTTGAAGTCGACTTTTAGTGGTGATGAGAACTTTAGGTAAAGAATACAGTTTTCTGTTACTACTAAATCATCTTGGGAAACCATCTCAAACGGGATAGCTGTATGGTTTTCTAAATTTGAAAATTGACATTGTCCAGCAAAAGAATCAGGCATAGGGTCGAACAAAATCACAGTTCTCGTCCTTGCTTGCAGTCTTTCCTTGGAATAATATTTCCATTACTAGTAAAATATAATCGAGATCCTTAGAACAATCTGTAGTGGGTTGGCGTGGTTTTGATGGTACAGCTTTTCCATCTACATATAGAATGAAGAAATCAATGTTCAGATGTTGAATTCAAATGAATTACTGGTGATAGTTCAACTTGCTGCGTTATTTATTGTAAATCCTACGATCGATTTTGCACTGTTCCCGTAAATAAGTTTTCAACATTTTTTCATTGTATATCTTTTTGAATTATAAAGACTTAATTTGAAATTTAGTCAGTAGACACTTTGCAGATAAAAATTGCAGAATGTTACTATGAGATTGCTGTGGATTAGGACTAATGCTTGCTTTTTTTTTTTACTTGTAATATTGCTTTCAAGATATTGTATTTTGTACTCGCATCAATTTCACTGGCCATAAGATAAAAATTTAGTTTAGCAGGAATCAGTTTCACACGTAAATCCCTCGAAGAATTAAAAATAGTTTAGGTAACTCAATGAATATGTCCAATGTAGTCGAATTTCACACGATACTTTGTCAGTTCGTATCGCACTTGAATTTTTACGGGGCCTTGGTGGCTCAGTGATAGAGCGTTCACCTCTGGTGTTTGGGGTCCCGGGTTCGATCCCAGCCCTCGCCACGTGAAATTTGTGATGGACATACACCGTGTGCGTTTGTTTCATCGGGGTTCTTCCGTTTTCTCCCACTTTCTTCATTTCACCATTTCATTCATTATCCATCATCACCGTCTTCTTTAGCCTAACCAGCATAACTGTCGGACGTAAAACTTAAATATTTCATTTCATTTTTTTGAATTTTTTACTAGTTGTTGCGTTCATATGGCCAGAAATATCGTGAAAATACATTCCATGTTATACATAAGTATTTTTAACGTACCTGACGTAGAACGGCCCGTTCTTTATAACCTTAGTGCTGCACAAATAGAACTTTGTAAAACTTAGAACGATCAATAAGCACATAATATAAAGAAGCGACCTGGAGTCAAACTCTTATCCGTCTCAAGTAGAGTGAGATAGATGCAGTTTAATTCAACAAACCTACGTACAGTGTAAAAACTGAGATATTGAAATAACACAAAATGACTACCACTTTAGCGTGTTACTTGTGTAATTCAGCACCAAGCACATCGCCTTCCGAGCATATCAAAATAACATGGGAGAATTTGCATTGGTACTTATCGTTTAATATGAGCAAAGCTTTGTGAAATATATTTGGCACTTATGCCAAGTAACGAATAATGTTCTATGTTTTCTGTAATTGGTCACAATAATATTGTTATATACCTGTGAATCATCTGACAACAGTTGCATAGGCAACAATTCTGCCATCTTCTGTTCATACGTGCTAAGACGCAGAAATAACAGAGAAAGAAAACAGATGGAAGCACTGCTATCTGTGTAAATGTTTTCAGATGATTCACAGGTTTACAACAATATTATTGTGACAGATTAGAGAAAACATAGAATGTTATTAGTTACTTGCCATAAATTTGAAATATATTTCGCAAAGCTACGCTCATACCAAACAATGCAAATATCCACAACCAGTAACGAGGTATATCTGATATGCTCTGAAGGCGATGTGGTTGGTGTTTATCATAAACCGGCACGTGATGTAAGTTCTTATCGCCCTATACAGCTCACAACAGTCTTTAGTAAACTGTTTGAAAAAATCCTGGTACAGAGGCTTCATCTACATATCCAAGAACATAATTTATTACCCGTACATCAAGCAGGTTTTAGGCCAGCATTTTCAATTAATGACCAATTACTTCGTCTGTCAACACTGATCACTAATCACTTTAACAAAGGCCTTCCATCTTGTATCGTCTTAATGGATCTCGAAAAAGCTTTCGACAAAGTTTGGCACTACTGGCTCATTCGAAACTTGCAGAAATTAAACCTTCCGACCAGTTATTTACGTTTCATATATACCTTTTTAACTAATCGGATCAGATATGTCTACATTGGACCTGCTGTCTCTCACCCTTCTCCCACCCTATTTTCCCCTATTCTGTTGTTTCACAGGGTTCTGCGCTCAGTCCACTCCTCTATATACTGTAGTAGTAGGGACCCGCGTTGGCCCGAATGACTCATCCTCACTCTCTTTTATGACCGGGGTGAAAGGTCAATGACCTTGGTCGGGGTCAATGACCTAGGGGTACCTAGGACCACCCCCTTTAAATTTTGGTAGGGGTACCTTGGCCCACCCCCTAAATTTTGGCAGGGGTACATAGGACCACCCCCCTTAAATTTTTGAAATTGCCAAATCTAAAAATTTGATGTGGTAGCCTAGGACCATAGTATGTACCTCTATTAGTATCGGGGGTCTATGTCGTTCCCTTTCATGGGTAAAAAATTGCCAAAAATTCAAATTTCGGGGGTTTTTGACCTAATTTATCCCCTTTGATGAGGTATTATTACCCTATATAGTTATATGGGCGTATACAGGGGTCCATTACCTTTCATAGGACATGGGTATATTAATGCACCCCTTGAAAAATTTGGGAGGGGTACCTTGGCCCACCCCTTCAATTTTGGAAATTGACCAATTTAAACATTTGGTATTATAGTACAGGACCCTAATATGTATTATGATAAATTTGGGTGGTCCACCTCGTTTCCTTTTAGGGGTACAAAATTGCCAAAATATAAACGTAAGCAATACGTTGTACCACGTGTTTGGTTTTTGGCTCAATTTATCCCCTTTGATGAGATGTTATTACCTTATATGGTTATATGGTCATGTATAGGGGTCCATTACCTTTCATAAGACATGGGTATATTAATGCACCCCGGGAGGGGTACCATGGCCCACCCCTTAAATTTTGGAAATTGCCCAATTTCAACATTGGGTATTATAGTATTGGACCCTAACATGTATTATGATAAATTTGGGTGGTCCACCTCGTTCCCTTTTAGGGGTACAAAATTGCCAAATTTTAGTACAACCACATGTTTGGTTTTTTGGCTCATTTTATTCCCTTGGATGAGGTCCTATTACCTTATATGGTTATATGGTCATGTATAGGGGATCCATTATCTATTATAAGACATGGGTACATTGGTGCACCCCGGGAGGGGTACCTTGGCCCACCCCTAAATTTTGGAAATTGCCCAATTTCAACATTTGGTATTATAGTACAGGACCTCAATATGTATCATGATAAATTTGGATGGTCGACATCGTTCCCTTTTAGGGGTACAAAAATTGCCAAAATATAAACGTTGTACCACGTGTTTGTTTTTTTGGTCCATTTTATCCCCTTTGATGAGATTCTATGATTACAGGGGTTCATTTCTTATCATAAGACATGGGCACCCTTCTTAAATTTTGGCAATGGGGGTCCACTGAAATTGTCCAATTGAAGCATAGTACAGGACCTCAATATGTTTCGGTGGTCCTATTACCAAATTTGTTTAGTACAACCACGTGTTCGGTTACTGACTCAATTAAGGTTATAAGGTATGGATGGGTATCCCCTTTCAATTTGGTAGGACCCTTCGGGTGTAGTACAGTCACGTGATCGATGATTTGGTTTTGATGCGCGACGAGGTCCCTGGTCAATGTTCTCTAGGAAAGATTCTTGGCATTTAAAACTTTTTTTTCAACTTTTCAAACTAAAAAAAATCAAAACAAAAATTGAAACGAAAACTTTTAAACAAAAATCTTGAAACTAAAAATTTTTCAAAAAAATTTGAAACGAAAAATTTAAAACAAAAATTTCGAAACAAAAATTTTCAACAAAAAATTTGAAACGAAAAATTTTCAAACAAAAAATTTTGAAACAATAAATTTACAAACAAAAAAAATTTTGAAACGAAAAAATTTTTAAACAAAATTTGAAACAAAAATTTTGAAACAAAAAAATTTTTAAACAAAATTTTTGAAACAAAAATTACAAAACAAATTTCAAACGAAAAATTTTCAAATAGAATTTAAATCAAACAGTGATCAGTTTTCACGGTTAACCGTTAAACTTTATCCGGTTTTTAACTATTCGATTAACAAATAAACGGTTTTCAACTATTCGATTAACAAATAAACGGTTTTCAACTATTCGATAAACACATGAACGGATTTTTCCTTTTCACACCAGTGAGTGCAAGAATTGTTGTACTCGCTTTAAATACGCATCATTTTTGAAACAAGGTGTTAGTGTTCATCATGGATACACAGTGGAAACATCCATTTACCTGTATTCTCGCAGGGCCTAGTGGGTGTGGAAAAACGTATTTTGTGAAGCGATTACTGTCACATCTCCCAACCATGATCAATGCAAAATTTCGTAAGATATACTGGTATTATGCAGAATGGCAAGACGTGTATGCAACAATGCCAGTTCCAGTAGAATTTCACGAAGGACTTCCACGAATGAAAGATTTTCAGCCTCAAGATGGACCACATTTGATTATTATTGATGACCATATGCGAGAAGTGAATAGTGATATTGTTGATATGTTCACAAAAGGATCACATCATCGAAATATTAGTGTGATTTTTATAACACAAAATGTATTTCATCAAAGTAAAGCAAATAGAAATATGAGTTTAAATTGTTCGTATTTGGTGTTGTTTAAAAATCCACGTGATAAGTCACAAATCAAGCATATGAGTTATCAAATCATGCCTGAGCATCCACTGTTTCTACAAGAAAGTTATGCAGACGCAACAAGAAATCCACATGGTTATTTACTGATGGATCTTAAACAAGATACACCCGATGAAATGCGATTTCGTACAAATATTTTTCCCGACGATTTGCATCATTATGTTTACGTACCAACAAAACATGTTTAAATTATTGTGCATGTGAAAAGAATGACTTAGTCTGTCACGATGTCTCCTACAGTGAAACACGCTGATCTGCTACGTGCTCTGCACAAAGCTAAACCAAGATTGCGTAAAGCTATTATTGCCAATGCAGACGCTTCATTAATTCATAGTATTTGTGAATGTTGTTATAATGTCTTAAAAGGCAATGTTCCACTGACAAGTGTGCAGAAGTCAAGATTAAAGCGTTACAAGAACACGCTCCGCTATCTCGTAGACAATACAAAATCATTGGATAAAAAGAAGAAACATTTAGCCGTACAACAAGGAGGATTCTTACCTGCATTACTTGCACCTATTGTAGGAAGTGTGTTATCCAGTATTTTGTTTAAACAATAAACATCATGGAACATAGCAAGAAGATGGTTTTAGTGCCACCAGAAATGCTTCAACGAATGCATGCATCATCATCCCGTGTGAGTGAAAATCGAGAATCTAATCTCGATCGTGAAATGCAATCTATATTGAATACATCGTATCCAAGTGATGAAGAAAAATGGAATCAGTACAATAGAATATTACAGAAATATCTTTATGTGATACGTAAACAAGAAGAACCAATACCACTTACAATTACATCAATGAAACCTGATGGTGACGTCCCGAATGTTGACGATAGCACGAAACAAGAAATTTTAGCCGCAATACCACAAATGTATCGTAAGAAAGCCGAACTACTATTCCGTCGTTTAAAACAAGATGACGCAATTACGTGGGATCATAAAGGAACAGTGTACATCAACGATAATAAACTACATGGATCCAATATTGTAGATTTAATGTGCGATGTGACTCGACCGAGGAAACATTCTAATCCTCAAGGCTGGGAATTGTTTTGCAACTACCTTGCATCGTCAAACACACCTCAAGAATTGATTGGTAATCCACGAAGATTAAACTATATTGTCAAGCATAATAGTACAACAGCAGCTGAAGGATCTGCACCACCAAAACCGGCAAGTGAATTATTTTCTTCCGGAGAAGAAGAAGAAGAAGAAGACGATGATGATGTTTTAGAAGTCCGACCAAAAAGAAAACGTATCATTCCACAATGGTCAACGTACAAACCATGAACAAAAAGTTGAAATCCATTTATTACAATCCAGCACATCCTGCATCGTTTTCTACTGCAAAGAAATTATGGCAAGCCACAGGAAAATCTATACCTCTAACCAAAATAAAACTTTGGTTAAACAAACAACCTACCTACACGTTACATCGTCCTGTACGTCGTCGTTTCCGTAGAGATTTTTATCTTGTCAACAATATTGATGATCAATGGGAATGTGATTTAAATGATTTACAATCACTTCAAAACTATAATGACAATTACCGCTATATTCTTACAGTGATTGATGTGTTTAGTCGGTACGGGTGGGCTGTACCACTAAAATCAAAAAGTGCCGAGGATATAGTGAATGCATTTGAAATGATTTTCCAGGAGAGGAAACCAATTGTACTACGTAGTGATCAAGGAACTGAATTTACCAACAAGACAGTACAAAAGTTTCTCAGAAAACACAACGTGCAACATGTTACAACAAAGGATCCAGATATTAAAGCCAGCATCGCAGAAAGATTTAATCAGACATTGAAACATCGTATGTGGAAATACTTTACCAAATATCAAACATACAATTACATCAAAGTATTGCCTTTACTTGTAAAAGCATACAATGAAAGTCGGCATTCCAGTATTAAAATGGCACCTGCAAACGTTTCTCAGGACAATTTACTGGAGGTGTGGGATAACTTATACGACAAAAAGCTACAACGTTCAAAACAAGATACGGATTTGTCTGTTGGTGATACTGTTCGTATAAGTAAAACAAAACGTATCTTTGACAAGGGTTACCTCGAGAACTGGACTTGGGAAATATTCAGAGTAAAAGCCATTGTACCAAGAAACCCACCAGTGTATCGACTAGAGGATTTAAATCATCAACTTATCGATGGTGTTTTCTACAGAGAAGAATTACAACCAGTACCGCTCCCTTCGACGTTCCTCATCGATAAAATATTACGTACAAGAACAAAAGGTCGCAGAAAGGAGTATCTCGTCCAGTGGAAAGGATATCCTTCCTCATTCAATTCGTGGATCCCTGCAACTTCATTGAAGAAGAAGAAGAAGAATGGAACCTGATCAAGATTTTTACGTTACACTTCCCAGTAATAGTTCCATGGATTATTTTCCAGAAAATACATTGACTTCATATATTACGAAATTACAACGACGTGTAGAGTTTCGCCAGAAATGGGATGTGGCAATTGTAGAGATTCATTATCCACATTCTTTGCTGAACATTAACAGTAAAAACAATAAAATATATTACAAATCATCAAGTAGTAATGATCAGGAACCGTGGAAGGTTGTAACGATCCCTGTACGCTATTATAACAATATACGGGATCTTATTCATGCAATTAATATACATCATAAAGAAACCAATTTATTTATATCTCATGACGCAACTAATAATATATGCCTCATAAGACATCCCAAAAAGGAAATCCATACTTCTGTACAATTGTCACCAAGTGTTAGTTTAATGCTTGGATTTGACCCGAAAAGTGATTTAAAAGATATGGAAAAGGGACAATATACACCGGATGTACGATTAGGCTTACCATCACAAATGTACGTCTATTGTGACATTATTGAATCTGTCATTGTTGGAGATACAATGGTACCCTTGCTACGAATTGTCAACATGGATCCTGTGAATCATACTTTTGGAAGTCATGCAGTACAAATCTTTAATCCTGCACATTATGTTCCGGTGGAAAAAATGAATTTTGAGCAAATACAAATCGATATAAGGGATAGCACAGGTCATCCTATGCCATTCACCTTTGGAACGGTGTGTACAAAACTACATTTCCGTCGTCGTCGTCATGACTGATCCGTATTTGCAATACTACCAAAAACAAGCGTTATCCGGTATCGGCAACGTCTATGTGGGAAGTCCCTATCAAGCAGGACATGGCATTGGAAGTTTCCTTGGTGGCTTATTTCGTTCAGTGTTACCACTTGTGAAGCAAGGCGCTAAAACTGTGGGAAAAGAATTATTAAAATCAGGTGCCAATATGATTAATGATGTTGTGATCTCGAATCAACCGCTGGAAGAATCGTTTCATCAACGTATGCAAGAGGCAAAATCGAATTTACAAGAAAAAGCTAAAAACAAGTTGAAAACTATGCTGGGAAGTGGATATCATAAACGAAAATGGGATGACTGCTCTCAGTTTGAGGTTGACCTTCCAACGATCAACAACACCATCAATCCTACAAAGAGACGTAAATTATCACATAAGAAGAAGAGATCATTGGCATCGTCACCAGATATTTTTGATTAATTCAACGATGGCTTTCTTACATCATCAATCCTGTGAATGTGTAAAAAGTGAATTGGACATTTTTTCAACGTTGCCCACGCAAACCAGTGTTCTGGACAATCGTATTATAGGCTACAAACCAATTAGTTCAATAGCATAAAATTCACCAATAGAATTTGTAGTGAGTAGTAGCAGTGATGAATATATTGATTTACCACAAACCTTATTATACATCCAAGCACAAATTGTGAAACCAGATGGTTCCTCCTTCATCAATACGGATAAAGCAATTGCACCTGTCAATGATTTTCTAAATGCTATGTTTAGTGAAGTACAAATCTACTTGAACAATAAACTGATTTCATTTCCGTCACATAATCATCCATATCGTTCGTACATGGAAAAACTACTCAATTATAGTGATGAAGCTAAAAATACACATTTACAAACAGCAATGTGGTTTCAAGATACGGCTGGTCATATGAACGCAACCACAAGTGAGAACAAAGGATTTCAACAACGCTATGAACTGACAAAACAAAGTATGAAATTCGATATGATTGGACATCTTCATTGTGACATTTTTAATCAAGATAAATTTTTAATTCATGGAGTGGAATTACGTGTGAAACTTATTCCTGCAAAGCCAAACTTTTGTCTCATGGCCGGTGAAAGTGGTGTCAATGCAAAAATCAATATTCTAGATGCATCGTTGCAGGTGAAAAAAGTCAGCATCAGCCCTAGTGTCAAATTGGCACACAATAAAATTTTACAATCTACACCGGCAAAGTATCCTCTGACAAGGGTTCAAATGAAATCATTTACCATCCCGAAGGATATACAATCCAAAACTATTGATAACCTGTTTATGGGAACATTGCCAAATCGTATTATTGTAGGATTTACATCGAATGAAGCATCCAGTGGAACTATTACCACCAATCCATTTGAATTTCAACATCTAAACATTAATTTCTTTACATTGTACGTGGATGGAAAAGCTGTACCTTCAAAACCATTGCAACCCAACTTTGAAGAAAATCTCTACATTTCATCGTACCACACATTGTTCTCAGGCTCTGGCATACATTTTACCAATACTGGAAATACAATTTCAAGAGCCGACTACAAGAATGGATATACACTGTTTGTATTTGACCTAACTCCCGATTCTTCTGCTGGAGATTGTCACTATTGGAATTTACAACGACATGGAGCCATCCGATTGGAAGTTCATTTCCAAGAGAAATTAGCAGCACCTGCAAACTGTATTGTGTATGGAGAGTTTTCCTCACTCCTAGAGATAGACCACCAGCGCAACATTATCCTGGACTTTTAAATTACAAGGTACGTATACGTTATGTATCATTTCCATTCACGATGTTGAATACATTACAATTAGCTAGTGCTTTAAACGGTAGTCCATTATTCAGAAATCATTTTACCGGGGTATTTGCAAGCGATGAGTTGCCCTCACGGATTTCTCTTCCTCTGGCAATCATTGTAAATACAGATCCATCCACAAAACTAGGAAGTCATTGGATTGCAATTTATATTGATCATCGCGGTGTTGGAGAATATTTTGACAGCTATGGCCTTCCTCCTTATGTATCACAACATGTTGCATTCTTAAAACTTCATTGTATATACTATAAATATAATAATAGCCAAATGCAAAGTCTTGGTTCATCCGTATGTGGCTATTATGCTTATTTTTATTTGTGCTGTAAAGCCCAAGGAAAATCTCTGCGTGAAATTCAATATTTGTTCACAACAGTACCCACGGTTAATGATCGTAGACTGTTGCAATATACCTTCCAGGTAATTTTATCATATTTATTATTGCAAATGTATTTGTTTAATCATCATCTATTTCTATACTAATCATCTTTTCCTCGTTCTTTTTTACAGAATTCACAATACGAAGCTTTGCAAACGGGTGCTATGCTGCAAAACATGGAAACAAATCATCGCAATCAAGAAGAGGAGGCAGTCTAATGAAGAAACCCAGCTCAATATACAAACATTGTCAATAAGAAAGAAAAAGAAGAAACCAGAAAAATGAATAAAATACAATTTATGCTTATTTATGTGTTTTTATTGTCCATTCCATATACAACGTTATCAGATTCTCCTAAAGAACTGTGCGATATAAGACGAGAACCCTGTGCAAAGTTTCCACCTAATTCCTAGAGAACATTGACCAGGGACCTCGTCGCGCATCAAAACCAAATCATCGATCACGTGACTGTACTACACCCGAAGGGTCCTACCAAATTGAAAGGGGATACCCATCCATACCTTATAACCTTAATTGAGTCAGTAACCGAACACGTGGTTGTACTAAACAAATTTGGTAATAGGACCACCGAAACATATTGAGGTCCTGTACTATGCTTCAATTGGACAATTTCAGTGGACCCCCATTGCCAAAATTTAAGAAGGGTGCCCATGTCTTATGATAAGAAATGAGCCCCTATAATCATAGAATCTCATCAAAGGGGATAAAATGGACCAAAAAAACAAACACGTGGTACAACGTTTATATTTTGGCAATTTTTGTACCCCTAAAAGGGAACGATGTCGACCATCCAAATTTATCATGATACATATTGAGGTCCTGTACTATAATACCAAATGTTGAAATTGGGCAATTTCCAAAATTTAAGGGGTGGGCCAAGGTACCCCTCCCGGGGTGCACCAATGTACCCATGTCTTATAATAGATAATGGATCCCCTATACATGACCATATAACCATATAAGGTAATAGGACCTCATCCAAGGGAATAAAATGAGCCAAAAAACCAAACATGTGGTTGTACTAAAATTTGGCAATTTTGTACCCCTAAAAGGGAACGAGGTGGACCACCCAAATTTATCATAATACATGTTAGGGTCCAATACTATAATACCCAATGTTGAAATTGGGCAATTTCCAAAATTTAAGGGGTGGGCCATGGTACCCCTCCCGGGGTGCATTAATATACCCATGTCTTATGAAAGGTAATGGACCCCTATACATGACCATATAACCATATAAGGTAATAACATCTCATCAAAGGGGATAAATTGAGCCAAAAACCAAACACGTGGTACAACGTATTGCTTACGTTTATATTTTGGCAATTTTGTACCCCTAAAAGGAAACGAGGTGGACCACCCAAATTTATCATAATACATATTAGGGTCCTGTACTATAATACCAAATGTTTAAATTGGTCAATTTCCAAAATTGAAGGGGTGGGCCAAGGTACCCCTCCCAAATTTTTCAAGGGGTGCATTAATATACCCATGTCCTATGAAAGGTAATGGACCCCTGTATACGCCCATATAACTATATAGGGTAATAATACCTCATCAAAGGGGATAAATTAGGTCAAAAACCCCCGAAATTTGAATTTTTGGCAATTTTTTACCCATGAAAGGGAACGACATAGACCCCCGATACTAATAGAGGTACATACTATGGTCCTAGGCTACCACATCAAATTTTTAGATTTGGCAATTTCAAAAATTTAAGGGGGGTGGTCATATGTACCCCTGCCAAAATTTAGGGGGTGGGCCAAGGTACCCCTGCCAAAATTTAAAGGGGGTGGTCCTAGGTACCCCTAGGTCATTGACCCCGACCAAGGTCATTGACCTTTCACCCCGGTCATAAAAGAGAGTGAGGATGAGTCATTCGGGCCAACGCGGGTCCCTACTACTACTGTACGCCTCCGATATACCTCAACCCACGCAGAATGTGTACTTATTCCAATACGCTGACGACACAGCCTTTCTAGCTCTGGGCAAAACCATGCATCACATCAGCACACGTTTACAGTCAACTCTCAATCAATTTATGCAATGGTGCAACACACGGCGATTAAGTTTAAACGCCGCCAAAACGCAACCGCTGGTCTTTCTACCTCCTAAACGCCGCTCGAAAGTTCATCGTAACCCACGGAACCTTAACGTTACTCTGCAAGACCATCAACTTCGTCCAACTCCTACGGCTACACATCTCGGGGTAGTTTTTGACTCTAAATTAACTTGGGAAGCTCATCTAGAGAAAATAACGCAAAAGGCTAATTTACGACTCAATCTTTTACGGCGTCTCACAGGAACCATTTGGGGATTACACGGACCTCTCTTAATTAATAAATACAAAATGTTCCTCAGGCCCATTTTAACTTTTGACCATATTGCTTGGTGCAATGCTCCAACAAAGTTCTACGACCGATTATCCATACTAGAACGACATGCCATAGAACTGCGTATCACATAAAGTTAGCATGTCCGAACTTCCTGACTTATGAACACATCAACTTTCCTAACCTTATTCATCACCTTGCCGACATTCGTTTGAAATACATAGTCTCTCGCCTGCCAATGTCCCACCCATTAGTTCTTGATACTTTACAAGCTGATGCCGAAACTGACGCACCGTATAATAGAGACCTGCACGGGCCGAATTTTTCGGCCCGAGCCCAATTCAGCCCGAACGTACCTAGGCCCGGCCCAGTCCGGGCCCGAAAAGTTTTGGACATTTTTGGCCCGAGCCCGGCCCGGCCCGATAAGTTTTATAAAATTCTTGGCCCAAGCCCGGCCCGGGCCCTATAAATTTTAAAAGTTTTTGGCCCGGCCACGGCCCGATAAATTCTTTTAAAAATTAGCTCGAGCCCCAATGTTTCTCAAAATTTAGTACTAAATTTGACCTAACCTCAGAAACATTTTCTAAACTCTGGTTCACAACCTGGCGCTTGCCTGCCGAATGGTACCATTGCTTCCTAGAACTTTGCCTGTCATCGAGAGAACAAAAACTCCATTCCCTGTAACAAAAATCTAATTTAATTGATTTTTAACATAAAGTGAAGATGGCAATATTGTTTAGCGAAAGGCAAAACATTCCCACCCCTTCTTGTTATATTTTGAGTTCAGTGAAGGTCAAGGTCAGAGCTCAATTTACCGCATAATACCTGCAATCCTCTTTAGTGAAAGTGGAGCCACTAAGCAACACAAACTATAAATAGCTATTGCATTCTTTGTAACATTTTTCACGGACATACTTCTTCAACGTTTAGCTTTTTCCAATTATCGTTTAACGAAAGTCAATAATTATTAAAGAATTGCAATTGATCAGCCCCAGCCCAGCCCGACCTGAAGAGAAATCAGTGTCGGCCAGCCCAAGCCCGGCCCGTGCAGGTCTCTACCGTATAAGTATTTGCATACAGCGTTAAACGTTCTTATCACGTTATATATAAAAAAAGCACATCCTACAGCTAAAGAACACGACATCTTTCATATATATCATATACCCGATCACCTTCCTCATTTATTTCCATTTTAGCACAATGTCTCAGTTCAATACTAACTTTGGGCTTTCCCCTTGTTGCCATCAGTCTCGAGTCGCCCCAAGAAAGAAGAATTAAACTTCATTCGTTTATCTAACACTATGTTTGTGACAGTAGCGCATAAGCACTGCATTTCATTTTACATCGTATTTCATTTATTACGTAAACCACAATACACTGTTTCTATACCAGTTCTCTTTATACTTTCACTATTTAGATTCGTATTTTGTTTTATTGTATCCATATTTATATTTATTCATTCACCTGATATTTTTTGTTATTGTTCGTTACTTTTCAGCCCTATTTGTTTATAAGACTGCACTTAGACCATCATACATAATTTAAAACAACAATGTCTACAATTCTGTGCCAAAGAGAGGGCGTAACCCTCTAATGGCTAGGGCTAGGAGTCATACACCAAACCATCTAATTTTGAAAATAAAAATGAAAATTGATGAATAAAGTACAACCTACAACTCCCTGACCCTCTACCTTAAAAATAAAAGGTTGGTATTGAATAATCCAAGAGCGCAGCGCATACACTAGTGTGCACAATTTTAAGGACGTCATAGATAAAGCAACAGTCGGTGGAAATAAATAAAAGCGCAGCAACATCTGTAGCAAGACGTTGCATGCTGTGAATTTAGAGTGACCGTAGCGCCAAATGAATCTGTTTCCCCAATAAAAAACGAACTACGCCGTGGATCACGTTAAGCTGTAGATCACTTCTCATATAGCCTCAGTGCTGAAAGGAACGCTAAACTGAGAATTAAGTCCTATCAAAATCCAATACGGAACTGTTGAATGAAAGTGATGAGGTATTGTGTGTTTCGGTCAGAGTGCTATTAAGGTGCATTGGTCTGGTGTTACTCACAATAACACACGGGGAAGAATCATCGTAGCCCTTCTACAAGTGAAAGGGACAGGCTTATTTCTTTTAAAAGTGGCAACACACATAAGTAATGTTCAAAATAAATTAAGATTTTAAGGCAAAAATCTCCAAGACAGAAGTCACAAGTCTATTTGTATTTTATACCCTGTGAACAAATTATCTGCACATATTGACAAGTAAATACTGTAATTAGCGCACAAAGTACAAGAGAGTATTAACAGAAACGTTCCGATTATAATTCACTCTTGTACTATATACAGATGCTTTTTCACTCGCTTTTCGATCATAGTGCACGTTTACATTTTTTGCGCAGAACTAGTACTTAATTTTTATCAACCTCTATCAATGATTACCATATCATTCTAACTTGTAAAACATTCAATTCTGCCTCAAAATAATGTGTGTCGAAAGCATATTTTAATTGTTTCATTATTCTCGAAGCTAAATTTTGTTGGTTTGTGCAAGAATTCCCACCCTTCACATTTATTTACGGTCTAGAATAAATAGGACTTTTTGATGCATAAATTTCTCATGCTATCTTGATGATATCTCCATTCCAACTCCTGATTGGCTAAACTCAGTTCCCATAAGAAAAGTCTACTGCATTTTCAAAACTCGCATACTTCCATTATATTCCATTTGCGATTTAGCAAGCGAGTTTGTAAGTTTCAAAAATTTGCGAAGATAAGCAAGAAAGCTTCCGAAACAGAAGAAATTATTTTAAATTGGAGGAATAAGTGATTTTATATTCGTATACTTCGTTTTGGGGCAAATATAATTCTCACGATTGAAAAGAAGAATTATATGTGATACAGTTAACCCTAACTTCATACAATATTATAATCATAGTTTGTGCCAAGGAGATAATATGCAAATCACGAGGCTTTGAGCAGTTTTAGGTTGGGAGAGATCTATCTCACTGTCCCATATTCTTTTGCCACTAGAAATAACCCATGTTATGAATTTCTGACACATAATAAATCATTCGACAAACCTTATCCAAATTTCATGTATCATCTTAAACAATGAATTCATAATATTCAGGCCGTTTTAATTGTAGAATACCTATTTTAAGAATTAAAATACAAGACAAAATATGCATCGACTATATTCTAATTTAACATACATCATAGATATTTTTCATATTTTATATTCTATTCAATCATCCATCTGAGATGGAATTAGGATGTTATCTGTTATTTTATCAATATGGTGTCTATGTATTGAAGATGTGTTCTGTATAACCGGTACTGCTGCCATTACTAATGACTAAAATGAAGGGAAAATAAATATTAGTCTATTAGAAGATGTACTAAAGAAAAATAATGAAAATATAGGAAATGTAAGCATTGCTACGCACAAATATAGTAAAAGGAAATGGAGTGAATATATAACTACGGGAGTTAAAATGATACAAAATAATTTAAATAGTAATAATTCTAATGATATGAGCTTGATAATAATAATATCTAATCTACGAAAAAGAAATAAATGTGGTACTTAATCGACAACAGGGATCACCATCTATAAAAAAGACATCCAGGAACTCTAAAAAAAAAAAAAGTAAATGGTTATATTTTACGTGTCTGATGTAGTACTTCCCGAGTAGGTAGAAGTGCACTTTCTGTTTTTTTCTTTTATGTAGATTTGTTATCGATTTAATATGGCTGGTAACGAAGATTGCAGCTTATCTATAAGTAGCTTTAAATTTATAAACTACAAAAGGTCTTGCGTAATAAAATTTGACGGCTGGAAGCCATGTTGGTTGTTTACATTGTAGTGGGTGTGTGTGCGCGCGCATGTAGCGGAAGTTGTATTTCTGAAGTGTGGTGGAACACTTAAACTGGTAAGTAGTTCGTTGCTTCATGCAGAAAATTATAATGCATTGATAATTTTTTGTTGAATTTTTAAATATTGAATGGTAGTGCATGTTGTGAAGCATGAAATCCTTATTTCATTAAAATGAATTTTAAAGTGTAATTACATTCAATACTTGGAGGGGTTTTGTCGTATGTATATGTGGCCACTGATCGAGCTTATCAGTGTATTAATACGAAGTGTTTTAAGTAGAAAAGAGTATTCGAGAACTATTTAGTGCGACGAGTAGGCTCGGTAAAATGAGATCGAAAATAACAATTGGGATTCTTATGCGTATTCCAATTTGTGACGGGTTCGAAATTAGTGAATATAGGCTAGTGAAAATAACATCAAACAGAGAAGGAAGTAGTACTTTGACGTTACTACAAAATCATGGAGTGCTTCCACTAGAGAAATTGTGTAAATATTGTGGTAAGGAAGCTGTTTTCTTACAAGAAAGGAATGAGTTTCGTTGCCAGGGTAAGCTTGCTTAAGAGTGTGATAAAGTAGAAGAGGAATATCTTTTAGTTTCTCTCCCAATGTTAGTAATAATAGTAGTAATTGTAGTAATAGTAGTGGTAGTAGTAGTAGTAGTAGTAGCAGGCCCGTATTAACATATTGTGCGCCTCCGTGCTGTAATTACGGGCCCCTCCCCGCGCAAAATTTGCCGTCCCTGGAAAGCGACGAATATTAGAGTTGAATTCATAGTTTTTGGAGTCGCTAAGATGAATAGCGACAGTTTTAATGCAATTCAACTTCAAGGTCACACTCCACTCCGCAAGGAGGGGGCAAGATTTTAAAAGTAATCGAAAACGACAGATATTAGTGTTGAATTCATAATTTTCGAGGTTCTTGAATTTAACGATGTCAGTTTTCATAATGTTCAAGTTCATCCTCATCCTTTGGGTAGAGTGGGAGAGGATTACTTTTTTAAAATAATCAGAGAAGCTAGCAAATTAGTAACTGCTGTAATTAGAGCGAATTAAACACATTAACATATTTTCTCGTGTTTGCACGGGACTCAGCGAGTTGCTAGTTTTAATTGTTATTTTGTTGTGAATCTTTAAAAAAAAGCAAAATTTTGCCGCCCCCTAAATTCTGCCACCCTGTGCTCGAGCACAGAAAAGCACTTACCTAAATACGGGCTTCAGTAGTAGTAGTAGTAGTAACGGGTTAGAAGCCCCACAGTGGTTGGTTGGGTTCTGTTCTCGACATAAGTATAAGTAGTTGTAGGAGTAGTAGTAGTAGGAACGGGTTAGAAGCTCCACATGGATTGGGTGGGTTCTGTTCTCGACATAAGTAGTAGTAGGAACGGGTTAGAAGCCCCATAGCGGTTGGTTGGGTTCTGTTCTCGACATAAGAGTAGTAGTAGTAGTAGCAGGAGTAGTAGTAGTAGTAGCAGTAGTGGTAGTGGTAGTATAGTAGGAACGGATTAGAAGCACGGCAGGGGTTTATTGGTTCTGTTCTCGACATAAGTGGTAGAAATAGTAGTAATAATAGTAGTAGCAGGAGTAGTAGTAGTAGCAATAGTGGTAAAAGTAGTAGTAGTAGTAGGAATGGTTTAAAAGCCCCGCAGGGGTTTGTTGGGTTCTGTTCTCGACATAAGAAGAAGTAGTAGTAGTAGTAGTAGCAGCAGTAGCAGTAGTAGTAGTGGTAGTAGTAGCAGTAGTAGTAGTAGTGGTACTAGCAGTAGTAGTGGGGGTAGTAGTAGGAACGGGTTAGAAGCCCCTCAGTGGTTGGTTTGGTTCTGTTCTCGACATAAGTGTAAGTAGTACAAGGTGACCAGACGTCCCGTTTTATCCGGGACAGTCCCTTATTTTTAACCGTTGTCCCGTTTTTTCTGATTCTCAAACGGGACGCCTAAATGTCCCGATTTTAAGCAAACATGACCCAGGTATCCCGTAATTATTATTCAAAATATAAATGGTCAATGCTAATTCTACACTCTTCCGTACCAACACTCATTGGGAAGGTTCAGCCGTGCCTAGAACTTCTGAATATTCAAATGAGAATTGAGTGTTCTGTGGTTCAAGTGGGAATTGAATGGGAATTCTGAGTGTTGAAGTAGTTAAAGGTATTGTTGGATAGTACTTAAGTTAGAAACGCTGTGTTATCATTCTTACTTGTGTATTTTGTAAATTGAAAACACTGCTGAGTCCCAAAATGCAATATGGAAGTCACCGCCCCCCCCCCCCACTCCGCCGATTCGTATGCGTCCCGTTTTTGTAAGTAAAAGTTCTGGTCACCTTGAAGTAGTAGTAGTCAACGGCGCCGACTTTCCAAAATTTATGTGGGTGCATATAGATGGCGGGACATGTTAAACTTATATGTTTTCAGGGAAGTCTTGATATTTTTTGATTGATTTCCTTTTAGTTAAAATATTTCATGAACAGAGTCATGAAGGGCTGTGCTGTGCTAAAGTAAAATATACAGGTACTGTAAGTCCTATTGTAATGTGTCACTTGTAAGGAAATATCATAGGAAGCCGAAACTATGCGATTCTATTAACAATATAGTTCCATTTTTTTTTATTGTGGGGGCTGCCTTTGACTAGGCCAGAGATAGACGAGAAAGGGGGAAGTGTCTTGCTTGGTTGCCTTTACACGAACACTTTTGAAACAAACTATTATATTTTAGAGGTTAGAAATTTTAACTTCCATCCAGTGCTTAAAGTGACATCAGATGAGGTGGCGGTATGGAAAAAATATGACCACTTGAAGCAGTAATTTTGACAGAACCCTGAAGAGCATTTCTACGAGAGAGAGAGAGAGAGAGAGAGAGAGAGAGAGAGAGAGAGAGAGAGAGAGAGAGAGAGAGAGAGAGAGAGAGAGAGAGAGAGAGAGAGAGAGAGAGAGAGAGAGAGAGAGAGAGAGAGAGAGAGAGAAAACCCACTATAATCAGCCTAACAGAAATAAATATTTATTATTCAATGAATATTGTTTTCCATTGTAAAATGAAATCTTTGAGTTTCACGTCCCACGCTTATCCCGGTTAGGCTAAAGGAGGCGGTGATGATAAGTAATGAATGAAATGGTGGAATGCAGAAAGTGGGAGGAAACGGGAGAACCCGATAAAACCCACGCACACGGTGTTTGTCCACCACAAAGTTCACTTGGCGGGGGCTGGGATCGAACCCGGGACCCCAAGCACCTGAGGTGAACGCTCTACCACTGAGCCACCGCGGCCACCTTGTTTCCCATTATAATTTCATTCAATAATATGGAAACTTTAAATATTGCTAATCATCACAATATTCTGTAAATAATTTGCAGCACATAATACAAATCCAGTGAACAGAAAAATGTTTTGCGCAGCCGGTTTGTGATTTTTTTAAAAAAACTAATGTTCTGGCTGATGAAAGTGTAAAATTCTTATACTTTCTACGTAAATATGGACCTCTAAAAATGTACAAATCACATTGTAGATAGGTCTACTTCAGAACACGTTAGAATATTAAGCTATTTTTACCAATCTGGCTTCTATTATATATAATGTCTGGTATCCTGAACCTTAAGTCACAGTATCCGCCACAGTTTCTTATAAGGTCCATCTTTCTTTTCTCGTTGCTGACATCTGTAGTCTGCACTGAGCCTTCCTTTTCGTAACCAAAACTTCACATACAGCTCAGGATTAAACATGGGCACATTGGGCCCGATTAATAACAGAAACATTATACTCGAAACAGTACTAATTTGTAGTGAATTTCTAAGATCAGATATTATTGTTCAATTTACTGAAACCACGTACACAATCTGCACTGCTTATTTCTACAGTTAAGAGCGGTGAAACAACTTTCTACAGTTCCGGTAACAACCCTCTTCCCTGTTGCCTTATATCGCACGAAGTCGCGATGACCATCATGTGAATTTAATCCAAACCTATCTTGTCGAATGTCACCGGAGTCACTGCAAACAAATTCTATTTGACTTAAGTTTGTAATTCGTATCGTTTTCATTAATGATTCGGATTTTGAGGTTATCCACTATGCACTGTATGGACTGACATTTATCGAAAGATGAAAAATTAATGTGTGTGTTCACCATACAGATTCTACACAGAGAAAAGAAGACGCCACCCACCTTACATCTATAATGCGACCTATCTTTTTAAGTTGACTTGCAACATCATGTGCACACTTTTCAAGTTCGTTCTAGTTTTTTGGAAAGAGACTTACAACTTGTACAGAGCGCTAACCAACATTTACAGAAAGTTCCAATCTATGACTAAGGCAATGCCACAAAATGATTTTGGGAAATTGTTGTAATCTTGATCCGACTTCAGATTTTTTCCCGCACACAACACTAACACAATCACTTGTGAAACCAACCACGGTCTCCGAGATAATTATCATCAAAACCGTTCCTTCGGAGACATTCCATAAGAACGTTGTATATTGTACAAGGGTGTATCCAAAAATTCCAAGACTGAATCTGTAAAATGAAAGTTTCTTAGATTTAAAGTTAAATTCCTCCATCACCTTCAAAGTACTCCTCTTTTGCATTAATACAGCGGTCCCAGCGCTTTTGGCATGCTTGGAAGCATTTCTGGAAGTCCCTTTTTGGAATAGTGCAAAGTACCCGCTGCGATTCTTCTTGAATTTCTGGAATGGAGTCGAATCTTCGCCCCTTCACCCGAAGCTTCAGCTTGGGGAAAAGAAAAAAGTCACAGGGGCAGGTCAGGTGAGTATGGGGGATCGGGAACCACTGTAATGTTGTTCTTAGCGAAAAACTGCGCAACTTTGAAAGATCGGTGTGCATATGCATTTTCGTGGTGGAGAATGAGGTTACCGTTATGCCACATCTGTGGCCTTTTGCGACGCACATTTTCACGCAACCTTCTTAGGACATCATAGTAGAAGCCTGCAATGACCGTGCTTCCATGTGGGACAAATTCCCAGTGTACGATCCCCTCTTGGTCACAGAAACATTTGAGCATCGTCTTCAATTTGCGTGCTTTTTTGGGTCTTGGAGACCCAGGACTCTTCCATTGAGAAGACTGAAGTTTAGAGTCTGAGTCGTAAGCATAAATGATGCTCTCAATGCCTGTAATGACGTTGACAAGGAGCGTGGGATCGTTTTTCAGTGCTTTCTTCAGTTACTCACAGATCTGTAGTCGACAATCTTTTTTTCCTGGGTCAACACGCTCGGCACGAATTTCGCTGCAATGAGATGCATGTTCAACTATTCAGCGAGAATTCTCTGACAAGTTCCATTCCCAATTCCAACCTCTGCACAGATATCATGTATGGTACGTCGACGATCCTTGTTCACAGCCGCCCTCACTTCTTCCACTTTTGAGGGGGTTGTTGCCGTGCACAGTCTACCCGACCGATCATCACCAGCAGTCGATGTTCTGCCTTTCTTCAAACGTCCAAACCATTCAAATGTTCGGCTACGGCTCATGCACGAATCACCAAAATCGTGTTTCAACATTTCATAAGTTTCACTTCCAGTTTTACCCAATTCCACACAGAATTTGATGCACACCCTTTGCTCTTCAACTTCCGCCATAACGCCGAGGTAAGAAAAATCGCAGACGGCTAATGCAACCCAGACACGAAAACACGTGCAACATTCAAACGCTTCCACTTTAAACTACGCTACTCGGCACACTGGCTCACAAGATACCACCGCAACACATCCTAGCGGAAAACTTGTAAACTGCAAGGGGTTTGCATGTTATGAGCACTGTTCTGTGATTTATGAATACGCCTACGTATATGATTTTTGATCCAGAAGTTCCAATTGTTATAAAAAGAACGTATAAATATATCACTATAGTTATTGCCTTTACTGTCAATTCCTTCACTATTCGGAATACGCACACGTATATAAATACTTAACGCGATTTTGTTACTTAATGTGGTTGATTCATCAACAATAATGCCTATCATAGACTTAGCACTTGTAATTTTCTCAATAAGTCTACTTTTCATTGCAGCACTCATGTGGCTTACAATGTTCACGCATACAAAATTACTGTGTAAAATTCGCCCCATATCAAGACCGTTGGATACTTGAAAATCTATTAAATGGGAATGATCCAGAAAGGGCTTGTCTTGTTTTGCAACATAGTATGCTGTTCGAGAAACTCGGCATGTTGTTACAACCCTACCAAAGTTTTTCTAAGCTCTGGGTTTCAGCCTCCAAGAGCATTTTTGCTGTGGTACAGTGGACAATACTTTTCTTATATTCAAAAACTTTCTCCAGTAATGAATGTTGTTGCATTTCCGTTGTAGACTCGAAAGGTTTAACACTACGTGCAATCCACTGTTGTGCCAGCAATACGCCAACACCTGAGTACAATTTCAAGTCCTGAACTTCATGACATCTTACAAAATCAAGAGTATTCGAGACAATTAACCACGGGTACTTTTCTTTAAATATTTTAACTTAGTCTGGTTCCAACACAAAGGTGCACTATTGGATTTCAACAATTGGCAATTGGTATCATTTGAACTTGCTCCGGTAGATTCCTCCTGTAGACTTCCGGAGTCTTTCTGTAAAAGACTTACACCGGAGTTACTTTTCATCGCATTACCTCTGGAAGCACTGAAATACGATTCTATTGACCGCTTGGTACGCTTCATTTTACATAATTAGCACAGACAATCACAACATTAAAGGAGCAAAGCAACGCATTTAGAAACGGACTGAATGTTGCTCGCATCTATAGCCAACTGAATTAGGCATACGTAGTTCGCATTGACAAGATGCCGAAAACTTAATGCGCAGGTGCTGTAGTAAGCCTGGAACTACACGAACTAGACAAACTAAATGAATTGTTCTTTTGAACTGATCTTTCTTCCGAACTAGTCCTTGGGAACTAACCGGAATTTTGCTTCTCTAAACTGAATGAACTTAAAAAGGAAAATTTTTGAGTATCCACATATAAAACTATAAAAGGTAAGCGGCTTGGAAGGATTAGGCTTGCTATTGTTCAACCAGCCTTTAGAGTTCCATAAGAATCAGCAATAGTGATTACGAAGCAATAATGAACAATAGTGATTACCAAGTGGGAAAAAGCAGAGGTGGTATGCTTTCCTAAGATTTTGCTTGAGCTTATCGACGATCTAAATGTGGAAGAACACGGATGGTGCGTTTACTTAAACATCGCATTTACAATAACATAGTGATTCGACGCGGCCTTTAAGTGGATTAAAACAAGAAAACACATATATGTCCATATACTTTCTCGTTTCGTTTTCAAGGCTTTGTAGGTACTCTCGTCTCGTATCTAATATCTAGTGTTTAATGATTCTTTCCAATCTGATTTCCATTTTCAAAAGCTTCTTCTGATCTTCTCTCGTCTCGTGGTTAACACTAATTTTCTTATAATTGTAAATACAATGTGAAAAAGAATATTTTGAATATAAAAAAAGAGTCCTGTCAATGTCAAAGGCAGATCCAGGTTAAACAGTTTAAAAATGAAATGAAATCTTTGAGTTTTACGTCCCACGGTTATGCCGGTTAGGCTAAAGGAGACGGTGATGATGAGTAATGAATGAAAATGGTAGAATGAAGAAAGGGGGAGGAAACGGGAGAACCCCGAGAAAACCCACGCACACGGTGTTTGTCCACCACAAAGTTTACTTGGCGGGGGCTGGGATCGAACCCCTTAAGCAGTTTAAGTGGGTACGATAGTTAGAATTTTTTTCAGGTGTGGTGGTGGAATTGCTCGCACAAATGTTGAAAAAATCAAGAGCACAAATTCTGATATTGAATAGGGTGATAGGTAACTGTTATTTACTTTCGAAGCAGCAGCAACGAAATCTTTGATAGTACAAACATATTTGTTGATTCAAGGCTAACATCGTACTTATTGCTGCGTAAAAGCTGTTTTTTTTTCTATACGCCAATTACAATTTAAATCAGTAATCATTACCTGTATGCCATACCGGCCGATTTTGTAACTTTCGGATGCATAACCGGCTCACTTTAAGCATTGCTTCCATCTCAGTGTTTTAATTGCTTATTATTTTTTGATAATAGCAAGTGAGAAATATTCATTTTACTTTGTTTCTATCAAAATAAAAATATTGTGGGTGCGGCGCACCCACAAATTATTTGTGAGTGCTGGAGCTCCGGAGCACCTTCCTAGTTGGCGCGCATGGTAGTAGTAGTAGTAGTAGGAGTAGTAGCAGTAGGAGCAGCAGCAGCAGTAGTAGTAGTAGTGGCAGTAGCAGTAGCAGTAGTAGTAGTACTAGCAGGAACGGGTTAGAAGCCCCGCAGGGTTTGGTTGGGTTCTGTTCTCGACATAAGAAGTATTACTAGTAATATGATGATGATGATGATTATGATTATGACGCTGTATGTATGGAGATTCCATATCGTTGTCCTATTTGCATTCTTGGTCCCTTATTTTGTGGGAGGAGGTAATTTGTCACTTTGTTGATTACCAACATGTCATGTTACTTCATCTTCATAATAAGGTACCGATAATATACCACGATATGGGATCTTCACATATGCTACAATAGCCACACCAGCGTTGTAAAGTATTACCCAGTAAAATATATAATCAACTAAAATACTTAAACACACACACACACACACACACACACACACACACACACATATATATATATATATATATATATATATATATATATATATATATATATATATATATATATATATATATATATGTATGTATGTATGTATGAAATCTTACTATTTATCTTACGCCTAACAGTTTCCAAAGGTGTACTATAAATTAAATACTTACCTATTAACAAATGATTTTCAATATTACTACGTTACAGCGAATATTATGTTATGTATGACTCGTGGTATGCTCGGATTTCGATATCAATCAGAATACAAAATGTAAATTGAAGAATTGTATTCTCGAACTTCCATTTGTTGAATTTCTAGAAAGTCATGATAAAAGTTTCTGTATTTAATTATTTTAGATTTGTAATCTTCTGTAAAATTATGAAAATCTTGTTTATTATCATTTATTAATATGTGTAATTATACCGGTATGTGTAGTATAAACTATGTTGCGTGAGGATTACATAAAACTCTCACCTCGCGTTGTGATCTTTTTTTTTTTTTTTCATGTACTGACGTCGTTACTGCGAACCGAGAATTTTCCCCATTTTAGGAAAATGGGCTGGCGTATCCACTGGGCCATGGATGCCCAGTTCTTCGTAAATGAAGATCGAATCCGAAGAAATATATGATGTCTTCAATTCAGACATCGTTGCGCGAAACCTGCAACATCGGCAGTTGAAGTTGTGTAAATTGTAAGTAGTTTGCAAAGATGGATCCATGAAACACCATACGAAGTTACGCGCGTCTGCACCTCACAAGTAGGACATCTGATGCTGGCCCGTGCAGAAGTACGGTACTACGCCCTTTCCTTATAAAAAAAAAAAAAAAAAAGTAAAATTTGTAGTAAATCACCTTTAAATTAAAACATTCAAACAAATTAGTGTAGTAAAGAACAATAAACTCAGAGGCGCAAGCACCATTTTCTTTCTGAGCATTTTATTTGCTTAGCTATCTTATTCCTGGTTTTTGCCTACTTACATCGTCTGCGGGTCCATATCTTCGCCAGTGAGTATCATAAAAAAAATATCTGTACAAAAATAAAACAATGGATTGTAAGTGATGCTTACGCATACTCCGATAAATTATTTGTTTATTTTTGTAGAAACATAAAATATTTTAGTTTATCTCCTATGGTTGTGTCGTGTAAGCTAAAGGAGATGGTGATGATGAGGAAAAATGAAATGGTGGAATGAAGAAAGCGGAAAGAAACGGGAGAACCCCAAGAAAACACACGCACACGCTGTTTTTTCACCACAAAACCCACGTAGGTGAGCCGTATCGAAGCATGGACTCCCATGGATCAGAGGTGTACGCTCTAACACAGAGCCACCGCAATCCTCAATTGAAAGTACAGATGTAATACGCCATTATAACGATATCACAGTAATATTTATTGTTAATATTTTATGAAATAGGTTAGATAGAAGATTTGTTTTTTGTGATAAAAAAGGCATATTTCTGGTGGGACAGTACATTGACAAATGAAGCTGACGTATGAAAATATATTCCTTCTTGGTGATACTTCCACTACCTTGTTACGAAGTCACTTTTTATAACATTGACAGAATTTATATTTTAAAATGAATTTTATATAGAAAAAGCTGTCTTAATTCATTCTTACAGTGAAGTAAGTTACTTTGTATAGTTCATATACAACTGAATAATAATAATAATAATAATAATAATAATAATAATAATAATAATAATAATAATAATAATAATAATAATAATATAGTTGTTGCCGTTGGAATTAGCTACATTCGTTGCAGCATTATAGGAACTACTGCACTGTAGCAGTTCTGTGTGGTGGTAGCAAGTTTTAGAACTAAAGTATATGAAACAGGCATCATTCCTAAATGGCAGAAAACCTAAAAATTGGGGTGCCGTTTAGGTCTTATGAACGTTACCGTGGAATAGACAGTAGCGATAGGAATATACGTAGTTTGAATCCTATGTTAAACTTCAGGTCTCATTCATATTTCATAGACTTAGTGTTGATCTTAAATCCATTGATATAAACTAGGGATGGCCAATTCCGGAATTTTTACTTTCCGGAATCCGGAAAGTAAAATCGGAAAATTCCGGAATTCAGAAAAATTCCGGAATTCAGAAAAATTCCGGAATTCAGAAAAATTCCGGAATTCAGAAAAATTCCGGATTTCGGAAAAATTCCGGATTTCTGAAAAAAATTCGGATTTCGGAAAAAATCCGGAATTCGGAAAAATTCCGGATCTCGGAAAAAATCCGGAATTCGGAAAAATTATTTTTTCTTTTTGTAATCCTAAGAATTTTGTTCAAATGCAAACGAACAAATTTCCTTTTTGTAATCCTAAGAATGTATGATGCAAGTTAAGCTGAAACTTACATCCTAAAGTATACATTACTCAATCTTCCCATGGTTAATGAGATGTAGTCCAAAAGTACGATGTACTCCTAATATTTAATTTTTGTTTTACTGTGATATTATCCAGAGATAAGACATATCACACTGAGATAAACAACTTGACATAATGAAGATGTTATCATACGTAGTTTTCCAGAAAATCGTGAGAAACGAATTTTTATGAAGTTAAAATATGCGTCGCTTGTTGCCAGTGTGATGCAATTGATAACTTTTATGCTGGAATAGTCATATTATTATTATTATTATTATTATTATTATTATTATTATTATTATTATTATTATTATTATTATTATTATTATTATTATTATTAATCGTTTATGTACTGTAAAAGAAAAATATGAACCGTTAAGTAGTAGATTTTATCTGTTGTTTTTTGATATCTTCTAACAGTAATAACAAACTGCTTGTAAATACGCAATGATTATCAAGGACAATGGCATATTAATGTAAGGACTACTCTGCAGACTAGCAATAAACAATAAACAATAACAGATAAACAATAGTTCAAAAAAAAAAAAAAAAGTAACTAACTTGGACACGTCAGAATGTTCGCGAGAATATAGGGACGCATTGAGACTAGCAAAAAACGTGGTGTCATTATTACTCAAAGGGCCGTACGATGGAGGCATTAAAGTTAATGTTAATGGCACTAATGAGCACTTACTTGCTCTAACGGTTAACCTCATTTTTGAGATGATTCTTAGAAGTGGGCGTGTTGGCATGCAGTTAGAAGACTTATATCCATTATTTAAAAAGCACACGTTATCTGTGGAGTACTAACGATTTGCGTCACTATCGAACATTAACGTAGCACTAGCGACGTTTAAAGTCGAAATTGGAGTCAGACATAAGTGGCTTGTCAACTTCACGGACATTATATTTTCCTTGAATGCGAGAATTTTGCGCCCGGGAAATTTGCGCCCTACCACAAAAATAGGAAAAAATGCGCTCGCAATATATTTGCACTGGGATGTTTGCGCCCTACCCCAAAAAGAAGGGAAAATGCGCCGGCTATATATTTGCAGTGGGATGTTAGCGCCCTACAATTTAACTTATTATTGTATTGTGTAAAGTAACTTCCACTCGCACTTGAACTAGGCTTGCCTCTCATCGTCTCAGTGAGTTACTCCATCCGTTATAATATTCCGAACAAATGAAAAAAAAAAAAATACAATTTTAGTTCACTAAAGGGCAATCCATACAAATACAATTTTTCATTATACTACAAAATTTACAATAAACGTATAAATGACTGATATATAATTATTTATTAATATAATCAAAGAGTATAACTTAATCTACAAAAGGCTGTTTGGCTCTACCCAGATATCTCTGTTCACAATCCTTGCGAGTTGTTTGGCTTTTCAGGACACAAAATATAGAAAAGAAAATGTAAAGTGAATGTAAAATCAGTTCAGTAATATTATCAAGAAAACTATGTACAGTGTGTTTACTTGCTGGAATTACGCTTCAAACACACAATTGCGTTCAGTCGTTCTTTCAGGAAAAATGTTCCGGGGGGCACATTTAGTATTCCGGAGGGGGGGTCACTGCTGGTACTATTCTATTTATTATTATATTATAGACGTATTATTTTGGTCTCCTCCGAGGTGGCACTCTGAGAGCTCTGGGGAGGCCAGTGTTCCCCCAAAATCATCTCTGGAAGAAGCAGTGATTGCGTTGATCCGTTGTGTTCTTTTGGCTTATATTGAAGTTTATTCTCCCCTTATATAGCCACAATGAAAATAAATCACAAATGGCATGGTTGTGGGGGGGAGGATTGTTTATGCTGTAATGTCAGCCCCTCCGAGCAAATGCGTAAGCTCCAATAGGTTCTTTTATTTCGCAGGGCTCAAACTTCCCGGTGGAGGTACATCGCAGGCGCAATTTTCCCTGTTCTTGAGGTAGGGCGCAAACCCAGGCGCAAAATTCTCGACACCATTCGAATGACCTCGGAAGACTATATCTTTTTCAATACTTTTTTATATTTTTTTACTCGAGATTTCTTCATAGCTTCTTATTAAAATACTTACTAATATATTCTCATTTTATTGTCCTAACCAATCAATATGGGTATGTTGTCAGTAAAATATTTAGATTGATCGAGCCTCTGGTGTGTAACCACAGTATTTCATATCATGCCTCCATTAGAAATCTTGGCTAAACGAACCAATATATGTTGCCAATAAAATAGTTTAGAATGATTGAGCCCCTGGTAAATAACAGTATTTCGTGACAGACCCCCCCCCCTTCCTATTACCATATTCTAGCTACGTGCCTGACTCAGCTAATTCTCTACATTCTTTACCAAGCACACATTTTCTAAAGCGGAAAATGCTCTCTAAATACCTAAGCTCATTATTTTCAGCAGATGCACAAAGTGGGTAACATTCTATCTACATGAATGTTATATATGTCGATTACTGGAAACCGCTTCTCGCTATCTATTACCATATTTACTATATAATGATTAACGTTAAACCGGAAATGATTGATTTGTACCGCTTCCGGTTTGAATATTACATTCATCAGGGAACTCGATTCTTAACTATTGACTCTGTACATCATGGCCAAAATTGATTGGTAATCCATCAGATAGTTCTTGAGACTGTTTGTTTCACTGACGGACAGAATGAATATATGGCTATAGAGTTTTGATAAACTAAATTCGTTAATGAGTGATGATGGAACAAATATAAGAAAGGGAACCAAGAGTAGGCCTACCACCGGGAAAATTTTCGAACACAAAATTAGCCATCGAAAACCCACATGTCCTGGGTTAGAATACCATAGATGAAAACTCTACCACTGAGTCATCAATCACCCGCTTATTAGTTTTATTAATTATTATATTAATATAAATTAATGAATGCCTGCTTATGTTAATTATTGAACAATTACATTGTATACTTCGTAAAGTCAAAAATTATAAATTTGTATTTACTGTACATAGGCCTACAGTGAGCGCAGAAAGTGTTCGTACACCTATGCTATTGAAACGAGAATGCCTGCGAAAAAGAAACAGAAAATTTAAGAAGTGTAATAACACACACAATATGAATAATGAAAACTAACAAGTAGACCTCACCACTTCGCCGTTCCGTTAGCAAAAGGAAACAACTACTGTCCTAATGTAGGGTTGAATATAAGATACTGAAAAAAAAAATAACTGCTAATGAGCACTAGAAATATGGGAAAACGAAATAGAAACATGGATTTGGGAAAGCCAAGTACAATATAATTTGATAGTTGCAAGACCGATGTTTTTTTTTTTTTTTAAATAGATGGAGGAACAATAGTTATGACTTCAACTATGTAAATCGAGTTAGGAGGGATGTTTTTATAGCATTCCAGATCATGACCGCCATCTTGAAATCCGCCATATTGGATTGACGTCAACTTTTTCAAATGGAAAGAGGGCCATGTGAGGTATCAAGCAACAATGATTTTTTCCACCCAATCTCATACACTAATTAGTTTGTCAATATCTAGAACGGTTTACAACTTACAGTTCTTTGAGTGTTGAAAAATTCGTTGTTTGTAGCAGATAACAGATAACTATATTGACAACGAACATAGCTCCAGAGGTAGCATTCTTACTGGACAAAATTACGGCAATGCAAGAAATGCAAGTCCTCAGCATTCATAAAATGGTCAAAACAGAATTTTCCAGAGCACCATGAGCACCTAACAAAAAATGAAGCGTCACAAATATCTCAAAAGTTAATGCCAACAATATTGAAAGCATACTTCCTCGGCACCTCGAAACATTCAATCGGCTCATCATTAGATACTGATTTACAATATGCTTATTGAATCATTCCTATGAAGCTAGGAGACTGAAATTGATTGTACACAAGGGAATGCAGAGTGACAATAGTATCTCTGTCATGCAGTTTTGAATGGAAATGTTCGTCCTTTATTGCATAATCACATATGGTACGCCAATGTTTTGTATTGTCTAAAGAAATACATTCAAAGGTTGAAATATGCTGGTGGTACATTTTGGAATTTGTCGGACTTCCACTGATTTCCCAGTTGGAGCTGTTGTACTTCGCACCTCTTCATTATTAAATGATTCTCAGCTATCCAGCATAAGTGAATTCCTGCTCCCTGTATTGGCCAATAGTAATTCACATACCATTCTCGCAATTCATTTAATCCCATTTTACCAGATGTTCTTTTCCTGGAGAACAACGAACAGCTTACCAACCAACTCTCCCTCTAAATTAATAAAAAGCATGATTGTGTAGGAATGTGTGATAGCATTTACACTTATTGCAAGAGCCTCAATTTTCCTTTTGCCTTTTATATCCAACGTTCTCAGGCGATGCATTTCATATTGAAAACCACTTTGGACAGCATCACATACATATTTAAACTCAAAATTAGGCAACGTCTGTTTGATGTTGTGAACGTACTCTTTAGCAGTCTGCCTCCTGTAAAATGGAACGCTGACTTCGCGTGATAGTCCTTTATTTTTTTTTAAACAACACGATCGTAGGTTCACTCGCTAATGCGAAATCGGTTACATATTGTCTTTTTATCGTGGTTTGGATGTTGTGTCATGTAGTTAATAATTTGTTTCGTCTTCTGAACCGAGAGTGAAGCGCCTTTCTTGCGTTTCGATGGTGATGGAAGTGATGCGTCTGACGTGGTTTCTTGGACACTTAGTGTTCTGTCAGCATCTTCGGAATCTGTTGTGTGATTACTCCCTTCCGCTACTACACTAGCTTCTTGATTGTTTATCTCATGATGTGCCTCTTCTAGAATATCCAGAGTGTATTCCATTTCGAATTCCAGTTCTTCATCCGCTAGGAATCCAATTATGTCATCTGCGATTACTCTTTCCTGTTCTGATATATTTGTTGCTTTGTGCTTGAACCGTAATGTCTGCAACTGCTGCAAGAGGTACCTGGCAATATTTGCCTTATTTAACGCCATGGTGTGTCGTTTTTTAGTCTATATTTTTTGCCTGCACACACTCTCCCAAACACACACACACGTAGAGACCACGCAGAATTACAGACACAATGCAACAAACGAAATAACTATTCTTCAAACACTTCCAAGTTCAGGGGTAGAACTGACAGTGAGAATAATATATTTCCTACACTTGTCTCCTTACAAAGAGTTTGTCGCTGTAGAATGGTACACGATGCACGTAAGTTCCTACCTTATACCGTAGCTGTTACGAGCAGGAATGTCATTGGCAACCAATATTGCTATTCTCTTCATCGTGCTGTCCCTATTGCTTATAGTTTCAGTTTAAATGTACAAACGCACACACGAAGTGTCGAGGTCAGAACTACTTTATGAATGCTTAGGACTTTCATTTCTTGCATTGCCGTAATTTTGTTCTGTAAGAAAGCTGTCTCTGGAGCTATGCTCATTGCTACTGTAGTTATCTGTTATCTGCTACAAACAACGAATTTTTCAACATTCAAAGAACTGTCAGTTGTAAACTGTTCTAGATATTGACAAACTAATTAGCGTATGAGATTGGGTGGAAAAAATCATTGTTGTTTGATACGCCAAATGGCCCTCTTTCCATTTGAGAAAGTTGACGTCGATCCAATATGACGGATTTCAAGATGGCGGTCATGATCCGGAATGACATAAAAAACATCCTTCCTAATTCGATTTACATAGTTGAAGTCATAACTATTGCTCCTCCATCTATTTCGAAAAGATATCGGTCTTGCAACTATCAAATTATATTGTAAATGGCTTTCCCACATTCATGTTTCTATTTCGTTTTTCCATATTTCTAGTGTTCATTAGCAGCTAAAATTTTTGTCAGTGTCTTGTATTCAAACCTACATTAGGACAGTAGTTGTTTCCTTTTGCTAACACAACGGCGAAGTGGTGAGGTCTACTTGTAAGCTTTATGAATATATCAATAAAGAACCACAAAGACAAGTTTAATGGTCAGAAAGTAAATAAATTCCGTAGAAAGTGTATAGAGTAGACGCAAAAAGTGATCGTACACCTGACGTACGAATACGAAACAAAGATACCACAACTGGGGTTCAGTAGTATTCACCTGAGTATACACCTCTGTATAGCATGAATAGGAGTGAATAGGAGTGAATAAACTGCACGGTGGGCTGTCAAAATGGGAAGCAACCGAACAGAAACAAATGAGGAGACAAGAAAAGTAATTATTAAATTGCATAAGAAGGGTAAGTCTTTGAGAAAGATAGCAAACCTTGCAGACAGGCCTCGTTCAACAGTACAAACAATAATTGCGATGTATAATGTTTCTATCACTGTGCGAAACCATAAAAAAAAAAAGAAAAAAAAAAAAACTGGAAGACCAAGAGTGTTGAGTGAACAAGATAAACGTTACATTATTAGGGAAAGAAAAAAGGTTCCAAAAAGTAGTGCTGTGCAATTGGCAACGGATTTGGAAACACGCGGTGTTAAAGTATCAGCCAGTACAGTGCGGAATATTTGCAGGGTATCATGGTCGGATAGCCAGGAAAATGTTCTGGGTGAGCAAGACAAATCGTATAAAGAGACTAAAGTTTGAAAAAGAGTATAAAGATAAGGGATCAGGCTTCTTTCTGGAATAGGGTCATATTTTCGGACAAAAGTAAATTTAATTTTATCGAGTCCAATGGGAGGCGTATGGTATGGCGCAAGGTGAATACAGAGATGAATCCTCAAAATCTCGTCCCTAAAGTAAGACACGGAGGAGGGTCCGTGCTCGTCTGGGGTTGTATGAGTGCCTCAGGAGTGGGTCGTCTCCACCTTATCGATGGAGTGATGATCCACAAAGTGTATATTAACATATTAAAGGAATATCTCCATACTAGTGCGCAGAAGATGGTTCTTGAAAACAATTTATTGTTCAGCAAGACAACGACTCCAAACATACAGCGGAAAATACTCGATTGTGGCTACTCTATAATACCTTGAAACAGCTTCGCACACCTCCCCAATCCCCAGACATGAACCCCATAGAACATCTATGATCTGTTCTGGAGACAAGAATCAGAAGGCACAGCTTCTCTACTAAAGAAGGCCTAAGAAAAGCTATTCAAGAAGAATGGGACATAATCAGTCCCGAAGCTACAGAACTACGAACTACTATAGGTGAAATCAATGCCACGAAGACTACAGACAATCATTAACGCACAGGGTAATCCCACAAAATATTAAATAACGTAATATACTTTATAAGCATTAATTCAAGCATAAGTGCACGGTGACTTTTTGCGTTTACAAAAAAGGAATTATCTCTTTTCTTCTGAACAAAACAGTGATTGTGTTTGTTTGGCCTTTCTCTTGTATATAGAAATAAAATGTATGAATGTGTAGTCTTAATGCTGGTTATATATATATTTTCCACCTCCCGTTCTCATGCTAGCTGTTTTCAATATCAAGTATGCACGGTGTACGAACACTTTCTGCGCTCACTGTAGGTATGTTGACAATAAGCGAATGATGTTAGAATATTTGTTGAGATTTATTTTCCTTCACTGCCTTTCGCCTGGTTAAAAAGTACGGTAGTTTGCAGTGCTTTGGAGCAGCTGCAGGTGGGAACGCGATCATGTTTGAGACATACCGGCGACTTTTTTGTGTGTGAAAATAAGACCTTTCTCATAAAGCAGTAAATAACTGCAGTAGCAATTGTCTACGTAAATGATAAAGACATATCCAACTACAAGAAACTAATACAGTATATATATATTCATTATTGTGTTTCTGTTTTAACAGCTACTAGCTAGGGATGGTCAATTCCAGAATTTTTACTTTCCGGAATCCGGAAAGTAAAATCGGAAAAATTCCGGATCTCGGAAAAATTCCGATTTTTTCTAAATTCCGGATTTTTCCCGAATGTCCGAATTTTTCTGAATACCGGATTTTTTCCGAAATCCGGAATTTTTACGAATTCCGGAAAGTAAATTTTCCGATTCCGGAAAACAAAATTTCCGGAATCCGGATTCCGGAAAATTTTGGCCATTTCTAATATAAACCTAGTTTTTATGTTTTATTATATACTCACGTTCGAAAACTTGGTCACTTACCTTGCACTATAACATTTTATTTAGAGGAGAATCAAGCAAAGATAATGTTCTTTGATTCTTGAGACCTTAGTGTTTACAAGATTCTATCATAAGGTCTGTGAAAATATACTCAAAATCTCTGCTACTAACGTTAGCATGTTTCTGAAACCGTATAGGGATTATGGTTAAAAGAAAACTGAATCAACATGGAAAGGAAAGTGGAAAAGCAACAAAAACTAATATGCTTCTTGGGTAATCATGTAAATAGATAATTTTCGGAGAGTGTTCATCTTCTCCACTTTAAAGTCTTCTTATGGTGAGAGTTGTTTAAAAAATAAAATTTTATCAGCAAGCTCTATATCTTGTTGAATGAAAAATAATTCTTGGACAATTTCATAAATCAAGAATGTGTATCGATTCTTACCTTAGAGTCATATTCTCAATAGATTTGTCGAATTTACTCACGTTGCAGAAATCTAAAATTTTGTCAGAATATTTTTAAGCATTAAAAGTTTCCCAAAATTTCGTAATTCTAAGACATTTCAAAGCATGAGAAGCCAACAAACCTAACCTAACCCAATATTCAAAACCCTTCACTGAGTAATTATGTAATACCATTTCCAGAAAATATTCTGTCTCTTCTAACATTAGAAAGGACAAATATTTTTCTTTATTACCATATGCTTTTATTACTTTAATTTTTTTTATTGCCACTACTAGCGTGATTTCTACTTCGAATAATGTTCGTGCTTCACGTCACCTATATTTTCATCATTAAGATCAAAAAGGAAGAATGAACGAGAAAGAAAAGGTAACTCTAATGGAAACATGTTATACTCTGTGAACATGACGATTCTCCAATGTCTTGCTATCAACAGTGCAGAGACCAGGAAACAAGATCATTCTCATGTGACTCACAAAACATTTAACATACAGGAATAAAACCAGCTTTACAACTCTAGATGAGAGGGGAAAGGAAACCTTTGTTCCTTTGGCTACCTTAGCGATGTATGCTTATATATGTATGTATATGTTTAATACAAAATCTCTATATAAACAAACACACGCATTTGCACCCACATGTAAGACTGAATAACGAACATTCTACTTGTATAACAGCACGATGTACAATATTAAAAGAGGGAGAAAGTAGTTACCATTCCATTTCAGATTTCTTGTTCGGATAAGGAACTAAAACACTTGTGGCGGAATAATAGCAACACAGTAGTGACTCATGTATAATTCGGAATGAATTCAGGAAGTCACAGTTCGATTCCAAGTATATCACTTCAAAGCGACACTTTTCTATAATTAGAAATAACTACCGTTCATCACTTATAGAATCATGTTTTTACATTCTAATTTCATATTGTTTGCAAATATCAAGTACAACATTTAGTTTATAGTGCACTTCTTTGTAACGAAAGTGGTTTATATATGGTGGGTAATTACTGTTTACGGTTCTGTATCTATCAAATTACGTAATAGATTTTAATCATAGGTGCTTGTGCGAAGAAGAAAAAAAGAGTTCTTTGATGTATTACGAAACAGGAACTTATTTCTTTAATACATGCATAATAATTAATTAGCCTTATTTACAAGTATCTTATAAATTCAGATTAAGTATTATAATTCCAAAAAATCTTAAATACCAATAGTAAAAGAACGCGCGCGTATGTGTCTGTATATCTATCATAAAATTTTCTCATAGAAAGGAGTCACCTAGAGCCACCGAATTTTGTACACACACCCACACCCACCCACCCACACTTATATATATATATATAGTGTGTGTGTTATAGTGTGCCTTTTAAAAGGTCTCTCTCCAAAACCTTTCTGAAATGAAGGGAGCTATCTCCATTAGTGATATTACAGTGACAGTGAATTGTTCACGATGATCTACTGACAAATTTGGTGAAAAAAGTTTCCAAATTGGATCAGACTTCCGTGAAGTTAGCGACCAAAAGTTTAAAAAATCGATATATTTTTAGAGTTCTGAGTAGCACTCAAAAGATTTCTAGAGTTCCTGCTGGGTTAAACCAATAGTTCTGGTTAAATAAAGATTTTATAGCGATTTTTAAGTTTCGGTGCCAACTTCACGCAAAACCGAAAATCTTAAAATGTCTATATTTTTTTTTTAGAGTTCTGAGTAACACCCAAAGAGTTCTACAGTTCCAGCTAGGTTAGACCAATAGTTCTGGGGAAATAAAGATTTTAGAGCGATTTTAAAGTTTTGGTGCCAACTTCACGCAAAACCGAAAATCTTAAAATGTTTATATTTTTTAGAGTTCTGAGTAGCACTCAAAGAGTTCTAAGGTTCCTCATGAAAATTTAGAAGAGTTCTCGAAAAATAAGGGAGTGAACGGGAAATAAATGTTTCCGCATAATCTACTGACTACATATGCAATCGGTGCAAATCATTAACAAATATATAACACGTCCCTAATAAAAATCAACCAATGTTACCCAAAATATTATAGAAATCGACAAGTGCTACTCAAAACTCTCATCATTACGAAATAAAAGAGTTCCATCACCTTGTTCAAAGACGGTTTGCGAATAGCCCGTAAATTGTTGATTTAAATTGTTATAAATAAATATTTAACCATTCTATGAACAGAACTTTAAAGAACTTAACAAGTGTTAATTAGAACTGTCACCAGAACTCTATTTCATTACGAAATAAAAGAGTTCTATCACCTTGTTCACAGTCGGTTCGCGAGTGGCCCATAAGTTGTTAATTTAAATTGTATAAATAAAGATTTAATGATTTTACGAACAAAACTTTATAGAACTTGACGAGTGTTACTAGAACTCTTATCAGAACTCTATTTCATAGCGAAATAAAGGAGTTCTAACACCTTGTTCACAGCCGGTTCGCGAGTAGCCCATAAATTGTTAATTTAATTTCTTATAAAAAAGATTTAATGATTCTACGAACAGAACTTTATAGAACTTGACAAGTGATAGCAAAAGCTCTCTTCAGAACTCTATTTCATTGCGAAATGAAAGAGTTCTATCACCTCGTTCACAGTCGGTTCGCGAGTGGCCCATAAATTGTTAATTTAAGTTGTTATAAATAAGATTTAAACATTCTAGGAGCAGAACTATATAGAAATTGATGAGTGATACTCAAAACTCTCCTCAGAACCCTATTTCGTTGCGAAATAAAAGTGTGTTATCACGTTGTTCACAGTCGGTTCGCGAGTAGCTCATAAAATGCTAATTTGAATTGTTATAAAAAATATTTAACCATTCTACGAACAGAACTTTATAGAAGTTAACGAGCGCAAGCCAGAACTCTATTTCATTGCGAAATAAAAGAGTTCTACCATCTTGTTCGCAGTCGGTTCGCGAGTGGCCCATAAATTGTTAATTTAAATTTTTATAAATAAAGATTTAACCATTCTACGAACAGAACTTTATACAACTTGACGATTGTTACTCAGAATCTCTCATCAGAACTCTATTTCATTGTGAAATAAAAGAGTTCTATCACGTTGTTCACAGTCGGTTCTTGAGAGACCCATAAATTATTAATTTAAATTGTGATAAATAAAGATTTAACTGTTCTGCGAACAGAACTTTATATAACGTAACTAGTGCTACTCAAAACTCTCATGAGAACTCTATTTCGTTGCGAACAGTCGGATCGGAAATGGTCCGTAAATTTTAATTTAAATTGTTATAAATAAAGATTTAACCATTCAGTGAACAGATCTTTATAGAACGTGAGGAGTGCTACTCAGAACTCTCATCAGAACTCTATTTGATAGCGAGATAAAAGAGTCCTATCACCTTGTTCACAGTCGGTTCGCGTTTGGCCCATAAATTGTTAATATAACTTGTTATAAATAAAGATTTAGTCATTCTATGAACAGAACTTTATAGAACTTGCGATTGTTACTCAGAATCTCTCATCAGAACTCTATTTCATTTCGAAATAAAAAGTTCTATCACCTTGTTCACAGTCAGATCGCGGTTGGCCCATAAATTGTTAATCTAATGTGTTATAAATAATGATTTATCCATTGTACGCACAGAACTATATAGAACTTGACGATTGCTACTCAGAACTCTCATCACAACTCCATTTCATTGCGAAATAAAACAGTTTTATAACCTTGTTCACAGTCGGATCGCAAATGGTCAATAAATTGTTAATTTAAGTTGTTATAAATAAAAAATTAACCATTCTGCGAACACGACTTTATAGAACTTGACGGATGCTACTGAGAACTCTCATCAGAACTCTATTTCACTTCGAAATAAAATAGTTCTATTAACTTGTTGACAGTCGGATCGCAAGTGGTCCATAAATTGTGAATTTAAATTTTTATAAGTTAAGATTTATCCATTGTACGAAAAGAACTATATAGAACTTGAGAATTGCTACTCAAAACTCTCATCAGAACTCCATTTCATTGCGAAATAAAAGAGTTCTATCACCTTGTTCACAGTCGGTTCGCTAATGGTCCATAAATTGTTAATTTAAATTGTTATAAATAAATATTTAACCATTCTAAGAACAGGGTTCGTAAAATGGTTAAATCTTTATTTATAACAGTTTAAAGTAACAATTTATGTGGGAATCGCGAACCGACTGTGAACAAGGTGACAGAGCTCTTTGATTTCGCAACAAAATAGAGTTCTGAGTAGCACTCGTCAAGTTCTATAAGGTTCTGTTGGTAAAATGGTTAAATAATCATTTGTTACCATTTAAATTAACAATGTATGCCCCACTCGGGAACGGACGCTGAACAAGGTAATAGAACTATTTTATTTCGCAATGAAATGGAGTTGTGATGAGAGTTCTGAGTAGCACTCCTGAAGTCGTATAAAGTTCTGTTCGTAGAATCGTTAAATCTATCTATCTATCTATCTATCTATCTATATATATATATATATATATATATATATATATATATATATATATATATATATATATATATATATCAATTTAAATTAACAATTTATGGGCTAGTCGCGAACCGACTCTGAACAAGCTGATAGAACTCTTTTCTTTCACAATAAAATGGAGTTATGATGAGAATTCTGAATAGCGCTTGTCAAATTCTATAAAGTTCTGTTCGTGGAATGTTTAAAGCTTTATTGATAACAATTTAAATTAACAATTTGTGGGCCAAACGCAAACAGACTGTGAACAAGGTGGCAGAACTATTTTATTTCTCAACGAAATAGAGTTCTGACGACAGTTATGAGTAATACTCGTCAAGTTCTATAGGGTTCTTTTCGTAGAATTGTTAAATCTTTATTTATAACCATTTAAATTAACTTGCGAACCGACTGTGAACAACGTGACAGAACTCTTTTGTTTTCCAACGAAATAGAGTTCTGATTACAGTTCTGAATATCACTGGTCAAGTTCTACAAAGTTCTGTTGGTATATGGTTAAATCTTTATTTATAACAATTTAAATTAACAATTTATGGGCCAACCGTAATCTGACTGTGAATAAGGTAATAAAAGTTTTTATTCCGCTATGAAGTAGAGTTCTGAGTAGCACTCGTCAAGTTCTATAATGTTCTGATCGTAGAATGGGTAAATCTTTATTTATATCAATTTACATTAACAATTTAACACGTTAGCTGCCATATGGGTCCGATCGGACCTACTGGAGTGATCTAAGAAAATGTTCTTGTAGATCCGATCGGATCCATAATTTCTAATTCGTCGAATTGACGTTAGAGTACTTGTATTGTAAAATCCTGTCTCTACTGTTAATGTACTGTAGTGTTTCTATTACACATAATATATGAGAAATTTACACTGTAGGTTTTGGTCTTTGATATTGATTATTAACGCCGCTAGGGGCGCTAAATACCAAGTAACAAGCATTTGCTGCTTTTGTAGACCCGATCGGACCTATGTGTTGCTTTTTCAATGACATGTTAAAAAGTTTAACAATGGATTCATTATTTATTCTAATTTATTTTCACAAGATGTCAGTGTCCCTGTCATTTGCTGAATTTTCAGAAAAGTCCAGATCACTACACTGCTATTACTAATGAGATTGAGTTGTGCGCATATTTCTTCGTTTTTCATTGCATAAAGATACTACTTATTAGCACTAAAAACAAGATGAATGTATCCACACTTCTCACTTCTGCACATGTAGTAATAAACAAATAACTTACTAACAGAGTTGCCAGTTCAGCTGTAATTTATCCTCTTGCCCATAAACAAAATATACACACGTAGGTCCGATCGGACCCCCAACTTTTATGCTCGCGGATTCAACACCTTGCCTTAGATTATGTTTCAATATTAATATTATGTTTAAAAAATATGAACTAAACAGGAATAATGTAAGTAAGTACATTTGGCACTCTATCGGTGAACAACAAAATTCACCATTGGCAGCTAACGTGTTAAGGGCTACTTGCGAACCGACTGTAAACAAGGTGATAGAACTCTTATTTTGCAATGAAATAGAGTTCTGATGAGAGTTCTAATTAACACTCGTCTAGTTCTTTAAGGTTATGTTCGTAGAAAGGTTATATTTTTTTATAACATTTTAAATCAACGATTTATGGCCCGCTCACAAGCCGGCTGTAAACAAGGTGATAGAACTCTTTTATTTCGTAATGAAATAGAGTTTTGATCGGAATTCTTAATAATACTGGTCAAGTTCTTTCAAGTTCAGTTCGTAGAATGATTAAATATTTATTTATAACAATTTAAATCAACAATCTGTGGACTATTCGCGAACCGACTGTGAACAAGGTGATAGAACTCTATTATTTCGTAATGAAATAGAGTTCTGATGAGAGTTTTGAGTAGCACTTGTCGATTTCTATAATGTTTTGGGTATCATTGGTTGATTTGTTATTAGGGACGTGTTATATATTTGTTAATGATTTGCACCGATTGCATATGTGGTCAGTAGATTATGCGGAAACATTTATTTCCCGTTTACTCCCTTATTTTTCGAGAACTCTTCTAAATTTTCATGAGGAATCTTAGAACTCTTTGAGTGCTACTCAGAACTCTAAAAAAAATATAAACATTTTAAGATTTTCGGTTTTGCGTGAAGTTGGCACCGAAACTTTAAAATCGCTCTAAAATCTTTATTTCCCCAGAACTATTGGTCTAACCTAGCAGGAACTCTAGAACTCTTTGAGTGCTACTCAGAACTCTAAAAATATATCCATTTTTTAAACTTTTGGTCGCTAACTTCACGGGGGTTTTGATCAGTGGTTCAGGAGTTTCAAACAAAAACGATTATCGTTCTTGATATTGACTGAAGTGAAAAGATCTAATTGTATTACATTTCTCTTTTTATTTTGTGAGTGACTTTTTGACCTTGTTCTAAGATGTAGGTGAGGGCACTTTGAATTCCGCAGTCGAGAGACTATCAATAATATTCTTGATTGCATTAACTTTAAAATTTTAACAATAACTGATTATCGATTTCGGTATATCGGTTGATATCAACAATGGCAAAGATGTCACCGTTCATTGTTATTTAAAATTTAAAATCAAGTTTCTTTGTAATACATATCTTAATTGAATATAAAAATACGAAATGAACTAATGGAATTATGAAATGACGGTTCAAGTGTTCCATCGGTTGAATCAGCCGAATCAGGTGAATCTAATACCCCTAAGATTGATTCAGTTGCGAACATTAGCAGGTCTAGTAATGGCCGTTTATCTACTACTACTAAATTTACGAATGTGTTACCATGTCCTCACTGTGGAGAACATTATGTGAATTCCAGAGGATTAGCTATACACATACGTAAAAAGCATCAGGTTATAAATGAAGACGAAGATTGTTGTCATATCTATAATAATAGCTATCCTGATTATAAAACTAAAAGAACTAACATCTCTAACCGCAATAAAGGCACACAGGATTTGAGGTTGTCTAACTTGAGCAAAATATTAATATCGTTAAGGTTCTCAACACATATTTTAAGGCGTGTCCCTCGAGGTGCTCGAGCTGCAGTTGCTGACGCACTTGCTGATGTGTTATTTCAAGTAACTATTTCAAATGAGGAAAGAGATTGGATCAACTTGTTTCTATTCCCATTAGTTGCACTAACTGCTCCCAAAAAATCAGAAAATGTAAAAAACCTTACCTCCTGGATAAAACAAAGAGTTCGTCATTGGTATGATGTAGGTATTAACGCCTTAACCTGGCATCCAACAAAGATCAGGAAATCTCTTCCAAAACAGAATGTTTCCAATCTTAAGACTGTAGAAAACAAACTTGCAGATGGTGACATCCGTGGAGCAGTCCGTCTACTAATGTCAGATGATACTGTTGCAGCCCCCGACATTTCTGTGTTTGAGACGCTATTGGAGAAGTATCCAGCCCACCCTGGTGAATTTACTTTACCGAATCTTCAAGATGACCCAAACAACTGTCAAGGAGTTTCGATTAATGAAGTTAAGGTGGCTATTAATTCCTTTCCATCTGCTAGCGCGGGAGGTCTAAATGGTCTTCGCCCTTCGATTCTCAAAGATCTCCTATCCTGTCAAGTACTTGAATCGAAGGAAAAGCTCGTAAAATCATTATGTGATCTGTTCAATGTAATTATTTCAGGAAAAGTTCCCTTGTAAGTTCGGCGAATGTTTTTCGGAGCCAAACTTACTGGTCTTAAAAAGAAATGTAGTGGAATTTGACCTATCGCCATTGGTAATGTCTGGCGCAGAATATCAGCAAAAATTATATGCTTCAGAACACGGGAGCATTGTAAGAACTTTTTGTCTCCGCATCAACTTAGTGTTTGTATTCCCAACGGAGCTGAAGCAGCTGTACATGCAACCCAGGTTTATTTTTCCTCCATTCACAATGCTCCTAAGGCTATCTTAAAGCTGGATTTTAGCAACACATTTAACGAGCTTCGCCGGAACTCCATACTCACTACAGTGTTGAATGAATTTCCTTCAATTTATCCATATGTTTACCAATGTTACGCTCAACCCAGTGATCTATTCTTAGGTCAAGATACAATTTCATCCCAGAGAGGAGTACAATAAGGCTATCTCCAGGGCCCAGCACGTTTTGCTATAACCATTCATTCCTTAGTGAAATCTGTCAACACTGAATTAAACATTTGGTATTTGGATGATGGGACTATTGCTGATGAACCTGAAGCAGTTCTTTCAACTCTAGCACAAATAAATGAGATGGCATCTGCACCTATTATTTTAAAAAAAAATGATAAGCCGCCTCAGGAATACGTCTCCTAACTAACCAGAATGCTTGCCTTCTAGGCGCCGCTCTCACAAAGGAAGCATTTACCAAGGACCTGTTAAGCAAAATATCGAAGTTAGAATATTTTTGTCTCGACTCGCCTCGATTTCTGTCCATGCAGCTTTCTTTTTTCTACGTACCTCTTTGTCGATCCCTCGTTTAAGCTACTTCTCACGATGCTTTCCATCTTGGAATGAGACTGCACTACTGGAGAAATATGATCTTGTTCTTAAACTAGATCTGAAGTCAATTTTAAACTGCTCCGTAAGCGACGAATCTTGGATTCAAGCATCCTTACCTATGAGATTAGGGGGTCTTGGTATTCGAGGATCCGTGGATATGGCGATTCCTTCCTTTTTAGCGTCCTACCACAGATCTCTTCCTTTAGTCGAGGCTCTTCTTCCGCAAGGTTACCACCTAGACTCAGATGGCACAGGTCAAGGAGGCTCTACCAAATGGAAAAAAATAACAGATACAGATCTCCCAGAAATAAACAAAAGAGGTTCTCAGGCATCTTGGTATATACCAATTGCAGCGCATTTTCATGAACTTCCCTTACAGTCAATTATTGCTCCACGGGATAAAGTCAGGATTCGTGCTGCCTTATCCCTACATGCTGGAGCATGGTTGAATGCAATACCCAACCAACATTAGGTCTTCATATGACTAATGAAGCATTTCGAATCGCTGTCGCCTTAATATTAGGTTTAGCTATTTGTGAGCTTGCGGGGATCAAGTTTACCAACGTGGCCTGCATGGCCTTTCATGCATGAAGAGCATGGGTAGACACGCTAGACACTCCTTTGTGAATGATATCATTTTACGAGCCCTTACCACAGCTAGAATTCCTTCCACACGTGAACCTCTAGGATGTTGTCGTTCAGATGGTAAACGACCTGATGTCATGACATTAGTTCCTTGGTTGAGACGTAAATCCGTAGTATGGGACTTTACGTGTTCAGATACATTTGTACATTCAAGTCTCCCTTTAGCTGTTATGAATGCTGGAGCTGTTGGTAGTCGCAGGGAGGTAGAAAAGCAAAGGAAATATAACAACCTCCATGATAAATTTCTTTTTGCTCCAATTGCCGTGTTTGTGGAATTACTTTCTACCAAGATGAATAATGTCTGCGCTTAGACAAAAGAAAAATGCGATATTTATTTTTAATGCATGACATAAGATTTTACATTCAATTCATCATTTATTATCGGGTTGAAATAATGGAATTTTAATGAATAATTATAAATGGTTTCAAAAATATTTTAACCGGCTTCACCACATCATCCATTGAGATGCTTTACAGTCTAGCTTCAAAGATTGCCATCAGGTTCCAAAGAAATTTATGTGGAAGTCCCGACAAGGCATACTTTTTCAAATTAAAAGAAAACTAATCAAAATAGGTACACTCCGTATCGAAAAATTCCGACAGCTAACGCAGTGCAGTTAGGCCACCCAATATACACCTTCTTATCAAATAATCGTGTCAGGTAAAGAGACCCCCTTTCTCTCCTCCTTTCTTCTCTCCCATACTAAAATTAGCTAACAACATGAGCGCAATTTTGATTTCAAACTACACATGTATTAGTTTCGATAAAATGAAATAACAAAACCAAGACGAAACAAGATTTATAAGTTGATGTAGGGAGAAACTGAAACACACACAATAAAAAGTTGAAACCAATGGATGTCTATTACACAGAGATTCAAAAATGAAGCAGAGAGAGAAAAAAAATAGAAAGAAGAAAAAGAAAAGGAGAACAGATGAAAGTATGGAATTCAAACGTAGTAACAAAAGAACCTAACATTATAAAGTTTCGTTTCCAGAAATTCAACAGTAATATAGAAATAACGTTTGTTTTCACATATTTTTCAGAACTATTCGAATGTATAGAGGATGCTTTAAACACTCATTATGTCACTTTCATAATGGATAGGATACTCAATTTCAAGTAGAACTGTATATCCCCAAAACACATTTAGGATAATGTCAAAAGTTTAACACACATGCTTTGTTTCCGCGTAGGTCGATTGCAAATTCGGTAGTGTTCATTGGATGTACTGATCCAAAAACACATTCTAATATACCCAGTAGATAGCGTTGGTCATATCCTCCATTTCAGATAACTAATGCAAACTGAACAAAAAAAAAAACGAAAAGGAAAAGGAAAAGGAAAAGAGAGAAAGAAAGAAAATTGAAGAATGCTATTTTACTGTTAACTTTTTATCAGAAATACCCTATATTAAAAGTAAAATCTGTATCGTAATGAAAAGTTACAAATGTTCGAAAGCAAAAGCTTGTGTTCCGCTTAGATGTATCATGTTTCAAATTTCAACGTGAATAAACACAATGAATTATAGGATGGAAATAAATTTTGTGTCGAACTAGTATATATAAAATTCTGTTTTCAAATAACCAAAGAGGTTACCGTTTGCTAGTCTTTTCCGAAGATTTATCTGTTCCGAACATCCAGCATTGATTTCATCTCTAGCGAATATAACGTAATTTGCACAGAGAAAATGAACACGCTAGAGCTCAAACGTATCATCGTGTCTGATGATGTAGATCACCACTGGGTCGAGTATTCAAATCCGTAGTGACCTGGTAATTCGACTGAGATTCCGTAACCCAGAGGATAAAAAAGAGATTTTACTTATTTCCGTGCGTTTAAACAGTATATCTGTCAGAGATGACCAGGACTGGAGATGTTACCCCAGAGCACGAAAAACACGACGCCGAAGTTCCCAGTTAATTGGATTCTCCAGATCAGGTATATCGAGCTCTTGCTCCGTTTTAACTTTGGAACATGAAGTGCGTGTGTGCGTGAGAGAGAGCGGGGAGAGAAGTGAAAGATGCAAAAACAAGATAGAAAAAAGGTCAAGAAAGAGAGAGAGGGAGGGGGACGAATATAAATATGAAACATCATTGCAGTGTATAATGTAGAACACACACACTGTTTACTCAAATTATCGCCAGTGATGCTTTGTAAGTTCTCCATGAGAAGATAAATTTCTGTTTGGAATCATTATTTTATGCGAAAAAATCATTCTACCTGACGGGGAATCGAACCAAGATTTCCCATTTGGAAGTTTAGCACGCTACCACTACACCACCGATTGCTTTAGCCAAACTTTGTTTAACAAATGGTGTAGTGTTTCTCTCTGAGAACGATAACACGAAAAGTGTATACTGCAGATCAATGATGTCTTTGGAATGTCCTGGTAATTCCCTTGCCCTTTCCCAACCAACATTCGTAAATCGTCTCTATCATGATACAGGTGTTTGCGTCCACATTCTTAGGTATTGCTTGTCCAGTATGGTAAGTCGATTCTTCACAATCACTTTGTAAAAAGTTAACTTTGGCCTGAACAGGATTTGAACCTATATTAGATAGGTGTATTATTCATAAGGCCATTGCGTTATCCCTACAATATCGGGCCACCTGAAATTACAAGCCAAAAATTAGTTATTTTAGCCCTGATGTTTGGAACGAAACGGGTTTTTCCTGTAACGTTATTTGCACCAAAGTGCACAACGAAATTCATTTATTCGACAGCCTAGAGAGAAATTAATGCCCACTAATAAAGGAAAAACCTACAATCCAGGAAAAAATTCAGAAATAAAATATTTTGCAGTAAATTCCTTGATTCAAGCGTAATTGTACTCATTGTCCTATGCACAGATTGCGAATGACTACTTGATCTCTCCAGTTAACCCCGATTTCTTTAAATATTTTCAGCAGTTTGGTTGTAAGATTTTTGCCAGTCGATGAAGCACAAGCACAATTCTTCCTTTACGTCAAGAACTCATTCTGATGTAATTTTCATCAACCCAATAACATCTCTTGTGCTTTTCCTTTCCAGAATCAAAACTGATCTTCCCCCACATCCCTTCTATCCCACTTTCCAGCTGCCTATGCAATATGCTTGCAATTATCTCCAGTGTGGGCAATAAGGATAATAGCTCTGTGATGGCTGCACTGCTTTGCTTGCCTTTCCTTGGGCAATGCGACCATTGTAACATCAAGAAAATCCATTGACTATTTTTCACTCAGGTAGATCTTGTTAATAAGTGAAGACAGTACTTTCATTGCATTGCTTCCTAATTCCTTGGGCAAATCTCCTGGTTTGTCAAGTCCTGTGGCCTTTCTCCTTCGCACATCTTTGAGGGCTTATACTATTTCACTTTCCAACTTGGTCCTTTTTCTTTATCATCCACCTCTTCCTGTCTCGATCTCAGTATCTTTAAGACGGTTCTTCTGATCATACAGATCCTTCATGTATTCCTTCCAGATTCTAAGGATTCTTTGATGGTCAGTGACTACATTACGTAGTTTATCTTTGATTCCAAACGTGCGTATACTTCTGATAGCTATCCCTCCTAATTCTTGTACTTCTTTTTGATAGATCAGACCATATATGCCGCAACGTCGAAGTTCGATTATTTCTTCACATATCTGTTCCGTGTATCTTTTTGGCTTTGTCAGTCTCTCTTCTCAATTTATTATAAGCTTTTGGTATTCTTTGATGTCCGTGCTTTTAGCCCTCCTGATTTTTTCCCATCTTCTTAGGCATCCTTTCAATTACCCAAGTTTTCTCGGTGCTCTTTTCATACTGCCAATATTATTGTCTAGTGGGTTCTAGTAGAATCTGTTTAACTTTTACCCAACTACTGTCTACATTGTTTACCATATTGCCCATTGCACAGAATTTTCTTCAATCTTCTCCTTCATATCACTGTCCATACTTCTTAGTTGCTCTAAGTTCCATTTTCGATTTCTCCTCCTATTTTTCTTGATTGACTTCAACCAGATTTGCCCTTCCGCAACTCGAATATTATGATCCGAATCAATGTTCGCTTCCAGTAATGTCTTCACGCCTCATACGCTATTCCCGAAACGTTGCTTGACAACAATGTAATCCATTTGGTAGCATTTCTTATCTCCTGGACTTTTCCACGTGTACAGTTTGATTTTTCGTCACCGCCATATCATGCTGCCTACAGAAGTTGATAACTATTTGAACACGTGCGTTTCTTCTTCCTAGTCAAAATGGTTCCACCACTTTATTTGCAGGCCCTTCTCCTACTGTGCTGTTGAAATCTCGCATTACTATGGCGTTGATTTTAGCTCTTCCTTCCTGATGCAATTCGTCACTAACCTCAAAGCATATTACTTCTACATCATTGTCATCATCCTTGGTTGTTGGCATATACACTTACACACACGCTGGTACTTGGGTTTCCTCGGGGTTCTCCCGTTTCCTCCCAGTTTCTTCATTCCACCATTTCACTCATTTCTCATCATCACCGTCTCCTTTAGCCTAGCCGGCATAAACGTGGGACGTAAAACTCAAAAATTTCATTTCATTTTTACACACACACACACACACACACACACACACACACACACACACATACACACACACACACACACACAAACACACACACACTGGTTATGCACTTAGTTTTACAAACATAAAGCGGTCATTGTAGCATTTCCTTTGGTTACGCTTCTTGCTACTTTATTCCTCATTGCTATCGCGTCGCGACACCATTCTCGGTCTTAACGCCACCCGAATAGAATATTGTGCAGCTCACCTTTTCCTGATTATTTCACTTCACTCAAACCCCTATATTCATTTGACATTTATCAGTTACCAATTCTAATTTTCAAGTTTACGTGCATGCCGTAAAGTTCATACTTCCCAGATTCCTATACTGAAATCAAAGTTATTATTTTGTCCTTTTATATTTTTTCCCGAAGTAATCTCAAAATGAAGATCCGAACGGGCGACTATTTTATCTCCGGAATAGTTTACCTCAGGAAGACCGATCATTCCATTTATCTCCTCCTTCATCCCTTCTAGAAAAAAAATAATGTACTAGTATTCCCATTTCCTTTCCACATCTCCATGCCGTTGACCATCTTGTGGTTCATCTGGCGTTTAGGATAGTTTCTCTTCCTAAGGACAAGATGATGTCCTCACTTACACCAGCTCATCTGCCTTCCAATGAGGCCGTTGGAATCTGCTGGAGGTTGACTCCTTATTTCGGGTGTCATTTGGTCCCAACCCTATCTATGTTAGCCGCCTAAGGTGTTGCTTGCTTTCTGCTGCGAAGAGGTGTAGGTTGAGATTTCCCCTTAAGAAACTATTTATTTTTACGTCAATTAAAAATTATGAACTAGGCGCTGATTCTTTCTATCACATTCTCTTTTGTCTTTTAACTAGACCGGTAAGTTTCAAGGCATATAGTTGAGAGCCTACTGTAGTTGAATTTTCAAATTAGTTCAAACAGTAGTTTTGTTGCATTAATTTAATAACAAAACCAGTGGCGACCCGTTCCTAAATTAAGCATAACTTACGTGGCGCAAATTGAACTGACTATTTTTGTGAAGGCTTCCAAGTATAAAATATATTAATGGATTGCAGATATACCCATGTTCTATTTAGTTGGATTGCGCAAAATTAATGTAGGGTTTTGGGTACTTTTACTTTGACACATACAGTGGCCATAAAATATTCTGGCTGCATGCTTTGTTAATATCATTCGAAAGCTTGGTTTAGCACTTTGTAGATACTGTGCCGGTGCTGTGGCATCAGTTGTAGTTTAGAATACTTATTAAATGAATGTAACCAACTGGGGATGAAACTGATGCACAACACGGTACTTAATTGTAAAATTGTGGTTGAATTTAAATAAAATTTAAATGTTTTTTTAATTTGAAAAAAAAAAAATGACTGGTTGTGGGAAAGAGGTGTGAGAGAGAAAGGATATAGTTAAGAAATAAAGGAAGAGCATTAGCTTGATAATTTTAACGAGGCTGGCGTTGTTCTGGTAATTTGTAACGATGAAGAGTTTGCCCTGGAGGAACCTGGATGTTTTGGTAACAGCCAATAACTGGAACTTAATTTTGCTGAACTGCTAGGGGCGTTGAACTGTTTTTGTGATGCGTTTTTGCGATAATGCGTTATTGGGCTATTTTTTATACCGTTATTTTACTAGTTTTAACTAACAAACTGAAAAGTGTTTGCGGCGATGAATCGGCAGAATGGTATTTTTTAGACATGGAGTTGGTTGTTTTTTAATGGTGGGATTTGTTTGTTTTTGATGATTTTTCAACTTTTTTAACTTTGTGGCGAATACCCCCTGTTGTTGTATTTTCCGTGGTTTTGTTTGGCTGAAGAATGATGATTTTGGAATTTAAATGAAATATTTCAGTTTTACGCCCCAGAATTATGCCCATCAAGCTAAAGGAGACGGAAGGAGGAGGATACAATGAAAACAAAAGTAACGAAGAAACTAGATAAATCTGTCTTTCTGCGAAGACTACTGAAGAATCAGTAACCAAAAGGATGAAAATTGCAATATCGCTTTCTTTTCCAGCAGGTCAACTGGCAGGCCACCTCAACTGTAAGGACATGTTGAATTATCCCTCCCATGTAACAAAGAAACACGCGATTTCCTTCAATTGTGTTCCGCTTCCTTTGTAGCCGCCTGGGGATGGTTCGAGCGATTTTACTATACCCTGGATGAATTTTAAACCAGTAAACACAGTCCCATAAATTCCCCATCCATCATTGATCATTTGTCACAAACTGCATGAAAATCGAGTCCAGTTAGAAATTATAGACTCAAATGAAATAAGTGAGTTTTTAGAAAATCACCCTGTGTATTTTCTTACATATACATCAAATAAATAAATAAATAAAGAATCTGCTCCAGCAGAATAAACACTACCAATTATTATTGACATACTTTCCATTGCAATGAAAAGCATTTTTCTCGCTTTTCGCGAAAACTACACATGAGAATTATCTATTTTTAAGGATCTCATTTTTTAAGCTAAATGTAGTATATCGATTGATACGTATTTCATCTTTCCACAATATCATAACTAAACAGACATTAAAATTTATGAGGTAATCATAACTTTAGGCTCTGTGTACTATCATCATATTAAAAAGCTTAAAGAAGATATACTTCAATATTAGCTTCATCTTAGTTGGTGACGGTTACTTTATTACTAGATTAGTATTATTACACTGAGAAAAAAAATGTAGGTGACGTACTTAAAAAGATAGGTTACATGAGTAATTCCTGTAGTTTTTGGACTTAACGTACAGCAGACGTATAACTGAAAACGCATGTTTTATAATACTTTCCGTATAAGTGTTCCATCCATACGTACTTTCCGTGTGAAACAATATAGGCGGTCAGGATTTCACATATAAATGGACGTATATAACATAGCTGAGGAATGTAACATAAGTATATGCATGTGATATACGGAAAACAGTTAGATGTCAGACATCCTGCAACGGTATGATGTAACATCTAAGGGTAGTGCCCATGTAGCATACGCATAACGTATGCTCCGTACTCAATTCTGTAATAAGCAAGAGGATACCGTATATTTGTACAATATACCGATGTCTGGAGAACGCATTTTTCTCAGTGTAGCTTAAAAACACTTAGAAAAAGCAATCAGACTTCAACAAAACCACTAATAAGTAGAAAGTAATAATAATAATGTTAATAATAAACACTTAAGAGCAGAAAATAATTTATTACTATTATTTGCAAAAAAAAAATTGAAGCCTCTCAAAAGCTAAACAAATTACGTAATACCTAACACAAAATTAGAGTTGATCATAATTTTGCAAGGCATTAATTTGTTTGACTTGGAACATACTTCAATTTTTTATATGGATAACTAACATCAATTACACGCTTTATTGGGTTAAATTTTTAAAATAGTAATATGTTCCATTAGTCAGTCACTTTTTACTATTACTAGAGCTCTCTTTCATATCGGTCATTTTCGATGAATTTTATATATCTCCTTCCGTTCCTCATGTTGCGGAACACGGAATCGGAAGTGTCATTGTTCATGTCAGCGACGCCGAAAACTATGAATTCGACACTGATATTGGTCATTTCGATCATTTTTATATACTTCTCCCTCCTTCTCCTCCAAGTTGCCGGGCTGAATTTGGATTTAAACTGCATCACAAGTATCACTGTTCATCCCAAAGACAACAAAAACTATAGATTCGGCACTAATTTCGGTCATTTTCGATCATTTGTAAATGTCTCTCCCCTCCCCTTCCCTTAAGTTACAACGTGAAAGTAATATGACAAAAAACATCTCAGAATCCAATTTCATCTAGATTGATAATTTGATCGAGAACGATCCGGTAGTTCAAGAGTTATTAAGTTTTATTTATTTTTATATATCTCCCTCCTCCACGTACGTAGCTAGGATTTCGCGAAGTGGGGGTCCGTGACATGAAATATTGTGATCATCACACCATCGATCATTCTAAACTATTTTACTGGAACATATATTGGTTCGTTTAGCCAGGATTTCGTAACGGAAGGGAGGGGGCAGTGACATGAAATTCTGAAGGCACAGGAGCTTGATCAATCGATAGTACTTTACTATTAACATATATTGGTTTGTTAGGACAATAAAATGAGGATATCTTGGTAAGTATTTTAATAACAAACTATGAAGAACAGTATTGAAAAAGATTTTACAATATTTACGTTCCTTTCTTTGTTCATTCAAATATAACAATTTTCCTTTCATTATGATCTCAACTATTATAAAAAGTACGTATTCACTAAAAAGTACATACTCAATAATGTCTTGTAAAATATTTTACAATATCTGCGTTCCTTTTTCTGTTGAATCAAATGCTAATAAAACTCCTTTTCCACATACATTTTTGTTTTTATTATTTCGTCAACTACTGTCGGTTCCAAATGACAGGTTAAAGGAGCAGTAGAAAATTGTTTTTGAAATAACATGTTTGATTCTGCAAGGATGTGATGACGAAAAATTATGATAAAAAAAAGTCCACGCTGTTATTCAACGGCACTATGCTTTTGGAAGCTTGAAATCTCCCTGACTAGTAGCAGAAATTCTGAGAATTCTGTAACTTTTCTAGAAACTTCAAATTCCCTGACTCTTCCAGGATATCTCGTTCACCTCGGCACCATGTACTGCAAGTAATACAAATCTCCTCTTAAGAAAGAGTAACCAAAAGCTTCTTGTAGTTTTATTTTTTATTTTTAACGCTGATCCTTCTTTTTCTCATTTCATTTTGTTTCATCCTTCCTTAATTTTTTAAATTTCTGGTCTCGAAAGGGGGTCCTGACCCCCCTTGGTTACGTGCCTGCCCCTCCTATCCCCATCCCGCAAGTTCTATCGTCAAACTGAAATGATAAAAACATCTCACACGGGAGGGTCCCACAAGTTGTCGCTGAAATCTGATTGTCATATAGCACATCTGATAGAGCATCATGAGAAATGAAAATCAGCAAAATTTATGGTGCTGTGCAACAGAAGGATAGGAGCTACGGGTAGTGATTGTAAATTCCCAGGAAGATTCCCAAAAATGGGAATTTTCCGCGAATTTATGTACAATCACAAAGAAAATTACATTCTATTACTATATTATGATTTCAAAGTTGAATTCGTTTTTATATCATAGTATATTATTACTGTTGTCCACAGGAGAGTCTTTTGAATTATACTCTGAACGATGTTATGTTATTTTATTAATATTTTATTATATTTGGAGAGTACGCAAAATGGATAATTATTTACAATATGTTCTATGAAAGAAAATATGTTTCAAAAATGGTATACTAAGTCCACGTACTTTTAACCGCTAAACAGTTTAAATTTACATGTTAGTGGATTTTCTAAACTTCTACTACTGATATTATAAACATTTTAAATTTTTAAATGTTATAAACAAATTAGGTAGGGTAACTGCCAGAACACATATGTCTCATCGTTTTGTCAACATTTGCGCATAAATATGTATGTTTACAATATTTGCAAGATACAGACTTATCTTTATAATTTTGCATGTAGCATTGCTACACACGACTTTTCTTCCGATGTTGTTGTTTTATGGTTTCATACGTTAAATTACGTTACCAACATTAAATTTAGACAGTATTGCCGAGCGAGCGTTAGTGAGTGAAGGCGGTTTATTAGAGCCCCGTAGGGCACGTTGTTTTCTATCTTCGTTACCAACAATTCACTTTCTTTTCTCGCATAAATCACTTCAACTTACCTTTACTGTTTGTACAAATCCCCTACTTCCCCCCCCAAAAAAAATGTGTTCGATACTTTCTTGACTACTTGAACACTACTATCAACTCATTTCTTCCGTAAATCATCCTACTTTTTGCTAGTTTTGCCGCCCCCCCCCAATACTAAACAATTACTCTTTTTTAGTGCAAATGAAAATGGAACTTAAAAAGCATATTATTAGTTATATAAAGTACTGTCAAAGAATTTTTAATTTATTTAACTCCAAATTCTTTAAAACCTAGAAGTAAGTAATAATATATAAATATCAAGTAATTAGTCATATAGTTCTTATAATTTGGAAGATAAAGTAAATAAATGGAAATAAATTCCTTCCCGGGAATTTATAGGCCAGGGAAAAGCCCGGTAATATTAACATTTTTAAAATTCCTTCCCACCGGGAATATTCCCACTGCCCATCACTAGCTACGGGGCTTCAAAATTTGAATATCCCCAAAATTGTATCATTGAATTATGTATGTTTAAAGTAAATATCTTGAAAACCGTTAAAGCGATCAAAACAAAAGTTGTATCAAAACAGAACAAAATGCCCTATCGAAAACCACAAACATTGTTGCCATAGGTGAAGCAGTGTTGCCAACTCAGCATAAAAATATTTTCTTTGAAATAGCAACATATACAAATGTGCACAGATTTAAAATGCAATATTATCTCTAAACATAACAGTGAAGTGTAGTGGTACAGTGTTGCACACTGTTGGAGCTACGCGTACTGAAAATGTACAATAGAGAAATCTAATATGTGGCAACAGAGAATAATAAAGGAATGCACTACAAAAAAGTGAGAGAGCTGCATTATACTTTCGTAACTCCGGTGAATAAGCAGACAACTCACGAATACAAAATGATACACGCGAGGAAAGAAACACGTGTTTTCTAATTCTGCAAACTGGTTCTCCAGATTTTCTTATCAATATTTAGAAGAGTACTTTTCAGTTTATGTCTTTCGTGTTAAGTGACATATTCTTTTACTTCCTCTCCTTCATACCATATAACTATGTTTGTACACTGTAATATCACCATATTCACATCGGAAATAGTATAATTACTTTATTACTAACTCATTTCGTTTTTAGTCGGCCCGGATAGCCGTGTGGTCTAGAAAGCTAGACAACTGACATAAAATTGATCGCGGGTTCCAATCCCGCCTCGAACGTTTTTGTCATACCTTGCATTTCATTCTTATCTTTCTCTTTCATAATTTTTCGGATCCCACTTTACACTATAGGTCCTGTCCTATATATCTTCGGAGCTGACACAGGACGTAAAAGTGGTATCACTCAATTTCGTTTTTCAAATGCGTCAATATTTTGTGACACTGCTCACATTTTGCTATGTTATACTATCGGTGTTATGCATTTGAACTAAATTCATAGTATGAGACCCAGATTCTTTTATTACCTCTTTCTGCCACATATCAGACTTCTCCATTGTACATTTTCAGTACACGTAGCTGCAGCAGTGTGCAACACTGTACTACTACACTTCACTGGTATGTTTAGAGATAATAGTGCATTTTAAATATGTGCACATTTGTATATGATGCTATTCCAAAGAAAATATTTTATGCTGAGTTGGTAACACTAGTTCACCTATGGCAACACTGTTTGTGATTTTCGATAGGACATTTTGTTCTCATTATATTGTACAACTTTTGTTTTGATTGCTTTAACGGTTTCCAAGATATTTACTTTAAACATACATAATTCAATGATATAATTTTTCAAAAAAGGAACAAAGATGGCGACCGGAGAAGACAACGCTTAGTGGTTCGTCTGTTACAATCTCTCTTTCCCCGCTTATAAACGTTCTTAACAAAACAATCTCTAGTGTGGTATTAACCGGAATAAGGGTGCTCTCAAGTTCACTTACGATTCCGCGCTATTCTATTGTGCAACCTTAGATATTAATCTCATTCAAATTTACAGTTATTTCATATATATTCAGTGTTGTCATCTTCACACAGAAAAATGCCAAGCAAGTCCGAAAACAACTCTCTCAAATAGCAGATGTGCGTTAATGGAAGAGGCCATTAACAGTATGCAAGATAAAGTAAGTCGCCTTGTAGGTGCCCAAACTCAGTCAGCTGAGAGCCATCATCGACGTCTGCAAGTAATGAAAACAGTGATGTGTCTGTGATTCTGCAAGAACTTGAAGAGTTGGAAAAATAAGTGAAAGACTTAAAATCTCAAGTGGAGTAATTAAGCGAGACAGTAGTAGCTCACGATGATTGACTGGACAACATGGAAAAATATAGCTGGAGAAACTGCCTGCTATTACACGGAATTCCTGAGAAGCCTGGCGAAGATCCTACCAATGTAGCAAGTAAATTGGACCAGAGTAAATTGGACATTGATATCAACATAGAGCAATTGGACAGATCATATTGTTAAAAATTGGGAGTATGATGCACAGAAACTTGATTATTTGATGGTTTTATTTAATCTAAATAGTAATAATACAAACAAGAACGTTTTCAATTATTTTACCATTTTAGCACACATCTCTTTGCACGAGGCAGTCTGTCTCTCTTCTTCTTCTTCTAGCGATCACACACAAAAAACTCCACTGTTGCCAGACACAAAACTAAACATTATATTTGCAAGATCTAACACCCCTCCTCAAATGTAATGTTTAAACACAGAAACTAATTTTCATTTTATTTTTATATTTTTTTTATATATAATAAAAGTCTACTAGATAAATGAACAACCTACATGTTATACACAGTACATTTACTCATCTGAAGCAGCTGAAAGCTTTAACCCAGACTTAAATTTTTCAAATTTTGTTTTATTCAAAGGCTTAGTTAAACCATCAGCAATCTGATTCTCAGAACTAACGTACTCAATTTTAACTTTACCCTTTTCTACTTCGTCTCTTACATAATGGTACTTTATGTCTACGTGCTTTAATCTTTTACTTGTTTCAAAAGTTTTAGCTGCTTTTATTGCTCCCTGATTATCTTCGAGTAAAAGGACTTCTTTATAAAAAATATCAGGCAGTTTTAAATCCTGTAACAAATTATAAATCCAAGTTGCCTCTGCTGTTGCTTCGGCTAATGCTATATACTCAGCTTCTGTTGATGACATTGTAACACAATTTTGTTTTCTACTACACCAAACTACTGTACTTCCAAATATTTGAAACATGTAACCACTGGTTGATTTTCGATCATTTAGATCACCTCCCCAATCAGCATCAACAAAACCTTGTACAACATGTGATTCTTTCTCAGCGCAAAATACAAGATTCAAGTTCAAAGTACCTTTCACATATCGCAAAACTCTTTTCAAAGCATTTAGCAACTCTTTATTCGCACAATTTTGATATCTACTTAAAATGCTTAAAGGTATACTTAAATCTGGCCTAGTAGCTACCATTGCATACATCAAACTACCTATAATTTGTCTGCATTTATTTTCCAACTCTTGACTTTCTGATTTTTCGCTTGCTTTTATGACAAAATTAGGTTCCATTGGTGTACTTACTGGCTTGCAATTTTCCATATTGAATCGTTTCAGTACATTTTCCAAATAGGTTGTTTGGTTTAAGGTTGTAACACCTTGTTCTAAATCTTGATGGATGTTTATCCCTAAGTAATTGGACGCCCTTCCCAGATCTTTCATTTGAAAATTTTTTGTCAACTTCTCTTTTAACTCCCTAACAAGATTTTCTTCAGTCCCTAATATAAGTACATCATCAACAAAAACTAACAAATATACTCGTTCGTTTGACATACAAACAATAATTATTTTTGGACCTAACAAAACCCTGTTTCACCAAGAAACTACTGAATGTATCATTCCATATTCGAGGAGATTTTTTCAAACCATATATGGACTTGTTCAACTTCAATACATGATTTTGTTTACATTCAAACCCTTTTGGTGGTATCATAAAAATTTCTTCCTTCATTTCACCATTTAAGAAAGCTCCTTTAACGTCCATTTGAAAAACTGGTAACCTTAACTTGTTAGCTACAGCTAATAAAATTCTTACAGTACTTAATTTAACAACCGGTGCATAAATGTCTGCTGAATCACTTTCACTCTTCTGTTGAAACCCTCTTGCTACCAATCTTGCTTTGTATGTTACATGTCCATTTTCATCTCTCTTTTTCTTAAATACCCACCTGGAATCCACAATGTCACCTTCTTCAGGTTTTTCAACTACTGTCCATGTACTATTGTCTTCAAGTGTTTTCAGTTCCTCCTGCATTGCCTTTTTCCATGCATTTGCTTCTTTGCTCCGCATGGCCTCTTCAACCGTTGTAGGTTCATCTGTTTCACAAAGAAAAACTGTTTCGTAGTCCTTAAGCCAAGTTGGAGCCTTAATTTTGTCCCTTTTTCTGAGCTGAGGAAGCTGGGCTTCATTCTCACTTACTGGTTGCAGTACCGATGATTCTTCCCATTCTTGACCCTGTTGACTTTCTTCTAGAGCTTCCGAATCTTCTGTTTCGGTTAGGATGTGAGAATTGTTATTTTTACTGGATTTTGGTTTGTGTTGACTTACTTCCTGGTTCGGCTGAAAAACAACATCCCGAGCCACATCGATTTTCTTACTTCCAGGATAAAAAATTCTGTACCCTTTACTGTTCAAATCGTAGCCCACAAAAATACCACATTCGCTTTTAGAATCCCACTTTAATCTTTTTTGTTTGGGAATGTGCACCCACACTTTCGAACCGAAAACATGAAAATTTTCAATTTCTTCCTTCGAAACATTCTTACCTGACCATACTTCAACTGGAACTTTTCCTTGTACCTCGCTTGTACCTGAATGGTTTAAAATGTAGGTTACGTGATGCACCGCTTCAGCCCACATTTCTTTATTCAGATCTTCAGCTTGTAGAACAGTTCTTGCTGCCTCTACGATTGTGCGCAATTCACGTTCAGCTTTTCCATTTTGTTCTGGCGTGTAACTTACTGTTCTTTGATGAGTGATTCCTCTACGTTCCAGAAGTTTCTTTATTTCGCTATTTACGAACTTTAACCCATTGTCAGTTCTTAAAGTTTTTACCTTATACCCTGTTTCATTTTCCACCCTGTTCAAAAAATTTTCTAAATGCCCTTGTACCTGACTTTTGTTCTTCAAAAAATAAACAGTTCTGTAATGAGACACATCATCTTTCAACAGCAAAAAATATCTTGAGCCCCCAAGAGATTCAACTTCCATTAGCCCTGCTAAATCTGCATGTATTAACTCACAAGGTCTTTTCGATTTATTTTGGCTACTTTGAAAAGGTAACCTATGTTGCTTACCCTTCATGCACGACTCACAGAAAAAAAATTCGTCTACAAAATCAATGCCATGCTTCACAAGAATGTTACGGACCTGTGCCGCATTTTGATGAGCCAATCTTTCATGCCATTCCTTTAACGTTAGTTTTACTTTTGTTGCTGCTACACTAACATGCGCAGAATTTTCAAACTGGCAATCCACCCTGAACATCATTTTATATAACTTTCCTTATGCCTATACATTTTACTTCATTATCCTTCTCCAACTTACATTCTTTATTGTTTGATACTAGATCGTAACCTTTATCTGTCACTGCACACACTGAAAATAAATTCAGTTTAAGAGCTGGTACATACAAAACATTTTCAATTACTGAATCTACCCATTGTATACCGTCAAAAGCTTTTACTTTCACTGTACCAACACCCAACGCATATATTTATGATCCATCACCAATTTTGACTGACCTTTGTACATCTAAACTTTTGTAAGTGGCAAACATTTCTTTCTTACAACACATGTGCTCTGTTGCACCACTATCTACAAACCAATCTGCACTGTTTACTTCTCCACTGACATAAGCGGACACGAATGCATTTGATGACGTTTTGTTTTTGCGACCTGCCTTCTCTTTTCCCAACCTTACAAAGCAATTTTTAAATATGTGACCAGGTTTTTTGCAAAAATTACACACGGGTTTATCCATTTCACTTTGCTTCAGTGAACAATGACGCTTAAAATGGGCACCACCACACAAAAAACACTTTATATTTGACCTTGCACTTCTTGAAGTACTACCGGTTGCTGAATCACTATCTCTGACTTTCTCTCTGGTACCGGTGATTTTTTTTTCGTATCCAGCCTTGGCTGCAAAAGCACGAGTTCCAGTTTCCTCACTGCAATCTATAGATCTTGAATTCTTCAACCTTTCTTCTTCCACCATTAATCTTGAAATGAGTTCATTCACAGACTGTTTCTCTGCTGGTACCGACTCCCACGCAGTAGCTAGAAATTTGTACTCCTCCGGCAGAGACATTAGTATCTTCGTAGTCTGCATATTATCTGAAACGTTTTCACCCATAGATTTTAGCCTAGAACAAATGTCCTGGATCTTTGAAATAAAGTCAGCTACACTTTCACCGTCAAATTTAAGATTGAAAAATTGCTGCTGCAGCAGATGAAGAGACACTTCAGATTTTTTTTCGTACACTGACAGAAGCTTTTCCCACATATCCCTTGCACTATTACACGTTAGTAAATGTGACAACACTTGCTCTTCTACAGACATCACTAACAACTCCTGTGCTTTGCTATCCCTTGTCTTGAATTCTTTAAGTTCTTTTTCAAATACTGCCGCGCTTTTACCATCTTCTTGCTTAGGTTCTCTTCCTGTAACTGCATCATACAACCCTCTAGATTTCAGCACTACTGTAGTCTGAAACTTCCATACACTCCAGTTAGACTGCCCTTTTAACATTAATTTTTGACTTTCCATTGTCCCAGCGACACAATACTTTTTCACAACAACAGTACTTTATTATCGGCGACAACCAACTTCAACAAATTTCAAGTGAGAACAGTCACAATCGCTAGTTGCACGTTTCACTTACTACAATGCTCTCGTGTCTGGGCCCATAACCTGTTAAAAATTGGGAGTATGATGCACAGAAACTTGATTATTTGATGGTTTTATTTAATCTAAATATTAATAATACAAACAAGAACGTTTTCAATTATTTTACCATTTTAGCACACATCTCTATTCTATTCTATTCTATTCATCTCCCTTGCGGGAGATTTTAAAATTAAAGTCACAGCACTAAGGCCAAGTTGACTGCTTCACTAAAATTGTTTTAAATCTTCTTGTTGTTATTATAATTGTAAAAAGATGGCCCGTTCCAAAATGGACGAATTGGCCTGTTTCAAATAGTTCTGTTTCCACACTAGTTTGTTATTGAAAAAGGAAGGCAGAAGCGTAGAACATACAAAAAATTATGTAAAACACTATAAAAATTGTAATGCACTATATTATGCCCAAAATGGGAATTGTTGTTAATAATTAAATTGAAATAATTAAAGAGCATGACGCTCTATTGTGTACAACATTCTACGCCATCTTGCCAACCAATCCACACATCTCTTTGCACGAGGCAGTCTGTCTCTCTTCTTCTTCTTCTAGCGAACACACACAAAAAACTCCACTGTTGCCAGACACAAAACTAAACATTATATTTGCAACATCTAACACATATCGTCTAGGAATAAAACGCTGGACCAGAACTGTTGCAGATGTGGTGATTGAAGGACACAGGCCTGTAATTGTGAAATTCGTGTCACATCGTTACAGGGAAGTGGTGTGGAAAGCCAAAAATAAATTGAAAGGCAGCAAATTTCTTATCACCGAATCTGTTACTACGAAACGACTGGCCTTACTTCACCAAGCTAGGCAAGCCTTTAGTATCCGCAATACTTGGACATCAGATGGCAACATTTTCATTGTTCTGGAGAACCAGAAGTATTATGTCACCTCTGAACGGAAGCTGCTTAACCTTATCAGTGAAAGGGGGTACGGAACTTGAACTACGCCTTCTAGTGAGCGAGACTTGTACGTTTGGAATATATGTGAAGAGTACAGTGTATTATTTCTTGTGTTGTGTTAATGTTTGTAATTTCCTTGTGCGTGATGGGTGTGTTTCGTGTGTGTGTAACTTTTCTAATAGAAGCATTCTCATCTGTAACTAGTGTTCGGAAATCAGCATTTTTTGTTACTCAGTTCTTGGTAAGTCTCTTTTATATGTTTCTTCATTCTTACGTAGCCTACATTATAAGTTTTTTTTATATATGTATTTCCTTTTTACTTACTGTTAACAGTACTTAAATTTTAGCATGCCTCAAATAGAAAAACTGCCAGGGTTAGCAACACCGACTTCAACTTCCACAAAAATATTCCGCACCTACTCCTCCTTTAACGGGACTGAAGATCACTTTCCACCCTCTCTCTCCCCGCCCCTTCATCTTCCTTCGCCCCCGACGGCACATTTACTGCAAACAGAACTTGGTAAACCAGGAGCGGGGACAACCTCAACGCACAGTCCCTTCTAAGCTCTTTCGATGAATTTCAAACTATTGTTCTCCCTCAAAATCTGTACTTGATTTTGGTATCCGAAACGTGGATACGAAAATTCTGGCTATGTCACCACACGAATATAGCTTCTGTACAGAGTACATTATCATTGAATATAGTTTCTGGAATAAAAAAGTTCTAATCTGTTCGGTATACAGACCGCCAAAAGCAAATTTTAAAAATTTCGCAGATGAAATAGTGCAATACTTGCCCTTTTATGAAAATTGTTTAGTTCTCAGTGATTTTAATTTTAACATGCTGAAGTCGAATAGTGAAAGTGAAACATTTCGTGATGTTTTATCTGGCCTTAACCTGACAATGTGTGCTCTAAAGCCTACTTTCCATACTGCCACATCACATTCACTACTCGATCTCATCTTACCTAATAATCCGTAAAAAATTGTTCACTATGGACAATTACCAATTCCAAGTATATCTTACCACGATCTAGTGTTCGCCTGCTACTTTATACATACTCCGAAGAGATAGTCTAAACTTATTTCGTACAGAAACTTGAATAATATAAATGAAGCTGCTCTTTTCTTTGATGCGCCAAATATTCCTTGGCAGGTAATCTACAACTCTTCGTCTATAGACGAACAACTTAATTTCTTTAATACCGCGATATTAACAGTACTTGATAAGCATGGTCCACTCATTAAACGCAAAGTATCGCGACCTTCTTCCCCGTGGATAACTAAAGAAATTCTAAATTTAATGGCTAAACGCGATTCCTGTTATAGACAATACACGAAATCTCGCAAAGATAATCCAGTACAAGCTGATGACTGTTTTAAAAAATACAAAATCTTACGAAATAGATGTACACACTTAATTAGGAAAGCCAAAACGGAATTTGCCTCGAACCTAGCGAACACCAATGGTAACTCAAAAATTTTGGGGAAAAAGTTGAATATATTAGGGATCAAGAGCAGTAGGAAACAAAATATGGCTAACAATAAATTTTCTGCAGATGATCTTAATAACAATTTTTGTGACATTAAATTTTTAAGTAATGCAGATTCTAAAATTACATATGATGAGAGTCCAGAATGTACTGAAAACTTTTTTTCCTTTGAACAGTCATGAAGGCCATCAATAGAATAAAATCAAATGCTACTGGAGCTGACCAAATTAGTATTAAATTTATTAAAATTTTTTTTGCCTTTTATACTAAATCCCATCACTAATATTTTCAACCGTTCTCTTATGAGCGGCACTTTTCCATCTGCTTGGAAAACAGCTGAAGTCCTAGCGTTTCCCTAAAACACGTAATGTCACAAGTATTAATGATTTTCGGGCAATTAGTATTTTACCTGCTCTTTCAAAGGAATTAGAATACATTGTTAGTGATCAAATTCGAACCCATCTAATGAAATACATTTTTTTATCCGTTTCAATCAGACTTCAGAAAGTACCACAGTACTGCTACAGCTGTTACTTATGTTACTGAAGAAATTAGGCTAGCAATGGATAGAAAGCTAGTAACTGTTCTTGCTCTACTAGATTTCTCTAAAGCTTTTCAATCAATTATACATTAGATTCTCTTCCATAAATTGGCGACGAAATTTAACTTCTCCAAAGGTGGTGTAAAATGGGTTAAAAATTATCTACAGGGACGGAAGCAATTTGTAACCGTAGCCGATACTTCTTCTGCACTACGGAATCTCACTCACGGTGTCCCTCAAGGAAGCGTCCTTGGTCCTCTCCTATTCTGTCTATACATTAACGACCTTCCTTCTGTCTTACAATACTGTAAGTATCACCTATACGCAAATGATTTTCAAATCTATATTTCAGGTCTACGTGAAAACTTGGACAATTCAATTTAACAAATGAATGACGATTTGCATCGCGTTTACTTGTGGTCGAAAGAAAATGGATTAATTATAAATCCACTTAAATCGAAGTGCATTTGCGTCTCCTCTAAACGAATCATATAAATGCACCGATCGAATATACCAACAGTACAGATAAATGGGACAATTATTACATTTTCTGAAACTGTTACAAATCTCGGGGTAATAATAGATAAATTTCTTGAGTGGAAACCTCACTTTAACGCTGTATGTAAGAAAGCGTTCTGGTCTTTGTATTCACTCACTAGACTAAAGAAAATTCTACCCACTGAAACAAAGTAAAGTAAGTACTACTTGTAAAATCTCTAATATTTCCTCACCTTGAATATTGTGATGTAGCTCTCTCAGACGTAAATGAATAATTAGCGTATCGTTTGCAACGTATCCAAAATGCCTGTATACGGTTTGCTTATAATTTCAAACGATCAAATTATTTAACTCTATACTACAGAAAGCTGGGCCTTTTGAAACTTGCCGATAGACGTTATTTGCATCGACTCACACTTCTCTTTAAGGCTTTGCGGTTTGAACAACCTTCCTACTTATTTCAACGTTTGCAACCACTAAATGCTCACTACGATCACAATACAAGGTCAGGTGTAAATAAACTCCTTTCTCTTCCCCTACATTCGTCAAAATTCTACTCGGATGCGTTCTTTGCATCCACTATCCGTGCATGGAATGACCTCCCATCCAACACAAGGCAATCACAGACAATCAATCTATTTAAGAAGTCGGTTGAACAGACTCTCCATAAGTCTATCAAGGCTTACTAACATCTGAACAAATGCTGATTTTTATTGTTCCTACTTTTTATTTGTTCTTTTTGTTCACTAAATGAATGTGACTATATTATGTGGTTATTTGTTATAATCCATGTGTGCATGTGATGTGATGCGTGTGTGTGTGTGTATGATTGGGAGTGTTTTATATATTTTATACATATTTTATTATTAGTATTGTATTATTAATCATGATCATTGCATGGTCAAGTGGGAGACAAGGCATGATTAGCCTTAACTTCGCCATGTAAAATAAGACTAAATAAATAAATAAATTTTGGGATATTTAAATTTTGAAGCCCCGTAGCTCCTATCATTCTGGTCCATAGCACCTTAAATCTTGTTGATTTTCATTTTCCATGATGCTCTATCAGATGTGCGGGGGGCGCGGTGGCTCAGCGGTAGAGCGTTCACCTCTGGTGCTTGAGGTCCCGGGTTCGATCCCAGCCTCCGCTAAGTGAACTTTGTGGTGGACAAGCACCGTGCTCGTGGGTTTTCTCGGGGTTCTCCCATTTCCTCCCACTTTCTTCATTCCACCATTTCACTCATCTCTCATAATCACCGTCTCCTTTAGCCTAACCGGCATAACCGTGGGACGTAAAACTTAAAGATTTCCTTTCATTTCTATCCAGTGGCGGATTAAGCTTTGTCGGCGCCCTAGGCACAAACTTAGTGTGCGCCCTTCTCAAAAGAAAAATAGTATTTGCAGTATTTTAAGTCTATTATAAAATTAGTTAATATATTGAAATAAACAGCGAAGGATAAAAATCAATAATAAAAGCAATAGGCCTAGTACAGACAATTCATTTTATGTATACTATACCTAAAATTATGTAATGTATTGAGAAATTAAATTCACCACTCACCAGTCATAAATGAAGCTGCTTCCGCCTCACTTTGGTTGCTGCAAACTCATGTATAAGTTCTTCAAAGTTGATGTGTCCATCAGCCAAGATGTCTGCTTCAATGTGGAGAATAGATAACTCGTTCAGTCTTTTATTACACATAGTTGAACGGAGATAAGTCTTCAGTCTTTTTAGAGCCGAAAACGAACGTTCAGCTGAACAGTTTGTTACAGCAGTACACAAAAATATTCTTAACGCAATCTCTACATTTGGAAACACAGATTGCAACTTTTCTTTCCGTATAAACGCTAACATTTCTGCTGGTGAGTCACAGATTCCTCTGGTTTTCAGAAGTCCCGCAAAATGCACGCATTCATTTGGAAATGTTGATTCTAGATCGGTTTCATATGCAGCCTGAAGGTTGGCTGCGCGCTCAGAAATGACACAAGAAGAACTTTGCAGAAATTTACTAAAAACCATGAAGTTGTCAGACATTATTTTATAGCTTTCCTTCCTTCTAATTAATTCAACGTGCAATTTATCAAGAATAGGAAGAAACACTTCAACTTTAAATTTTTCTCTTCCTGTTAGAACAACCTCACCGTCTCTTAGTTCATCGGCTTGAATGTTACGTTTTCTAAATCTTTTATAACTACTCTCGTAATCCATATCAGTTTTTTCCATGGATTTTTGCTCATAAGAGTCGAACATGTCACGAAGAGAAGTTATAAAGTTCACAAGTGATTCAAACAAATCATGTACTATTGTTAAATCTATGTTGACACTTTGTAATTTCACGGTGACACTCTGGAATCTCTGCAGTATATCATTCCAAAATGTGATCATGAAAGCTGTTTCCAGCCTGTTTAGTTGATTCAAGAGGGATAAGGCCTCATTTCGAACTAGAGGTTTCTCAAAAGGATCATCACTTACATGAGTAAGGGTCTGAATTAGACTATCCCAGTTTTCATATATACATGTACAAGCCTCTTCTCGTGCTGACCAACGTGTCTGTGATAAAGATTTTAGTGTTTTCGTTCCTGGATACATGAAAGAAGCAAGTAAGTTCCAGCGTTTTGTTGAACTGGAAAAAAAATTGTAAATATTTTGAAGCATAGTGAAAAAAGCACATGCTTCCCTACAACTGCTTGCTGCACTACTTCCGACCAAATTCAAAGAATGAGCTGCGCAGGGCACATATACGCTTTAGAATTTATTTCTTTAATTCGAGCCTGTAAACCTGTATATGCCCCCGACATATTGCTGGCATTGTCGTACGATTGACCTCTGTAATTAGAAAGGTCAATAGAATGTCTGGTCAAAATATCTATTACAGCTTCGGCTAGATTTTCAGACTTGTGTCCTGGATTTGACAGAAACGAAAGAAACCTTTCAACAGGTTTACCCTCTTCATTCACATATCTTAACACAAAAGCTAACTGATCAGTATGCGAAATATCTGGAGTTGAATCAACTATTATGGAGAAATATTTGCTTTGTTTTATGTCATTAATAATTTCCTTTCTCACTCTATCAGCAAGTAGTTCAATAACTTCATCACAAATTGTAGAAGACAAGTAGCTTGTATGACCTTTCCCCGGATTTCCATACCGTTCAATGTGTTCCGCAAGAAATGGATCAAACTCGGCAATAAGCTCTAAAGACATCATGTATTGCCCGTTGTGCAGAGAATTGAATTTTTCTTCGTGACCACGTAAGGGGAGCCCGCGACTTGATAACTTCTTTACGACAGAAAAAACTCTTCTTAAGACATTGACCCAGTACGTATGTTCTGTCTGAATATGTGATTGAAAATGGTTCTCCAAGGTCCCAACAGATTTCTGCCTTGTTAAGAGTGCAACTCACAGTTTTTGTGTTCTTCAGAATTTTCATGTGATGCTAGAATATTTGAAATGTTTTTCCAGTCTGAAATGCCGTGAGTTGCGATCTTTGTCTTGCCTTTGAACAACCTACATGATGCACAATAAACGGCGCCAGTGCTACAAGAATATACCAAATAATTCCGCAAAATCGATTCGCCATTTACAAGTTTACGAAAGAAAGCACTCTTATTTAAAAATCTAGTCTTACCTGCTAAGAATCTTTGCGATTTAGAAAAGTTGTTTTCAGTATTCTGATTAATTCCACGTCTTAGAAGAATGTCAATTGTAGACTCACTCAGACACCACTCGGCAGGATCGTCACTAACGAAATTTGCACTCTCATTGTCACAATCACTAACTCCTATGAACTGAGGAGACACTACTTTAACTGCACTTTCTTCCTCCACTAAACCCACAATATTGTCAACATTTTTCGTTTCACAGAGTTCACCCGATGTAACCGCTTCCACTTCAGTTACTGAACTGCTTTCGGAAATCACTTGTTCCTTTCGCCTAAAAAATGAATCCACTGTACCAAGCTTTTTCTGTAAGGTTGCTTCTGTTTCACGCTTTTCGTTTGCAAGTTTACGATAAGCCGCCCCACTTAATTTTGTTCGCTTCATGCTGCTGGATTAAAAAAAAAAAAAAAAAAAAAACAAATCGCAAACGCACTAGCAACCAACTGAATGCACTAGAAAATACAGTAAGACAAAAACTAGTTGCATCGAATTAGATATCTGCTTAATTGTTTATTGCAAAGCACAACTACTCGTCTGCTTATAACAGTAGCTCCGAGATTAATAACACCGTTCAAAAACAACCACTTTTGCGGCACATGCGAAAGATGCACTGACTCAACAGCAATCTCAAAAATGACCAACTGTGTTTTATTTCTTTTTTCTTTTTCTTTCTTTCTTTTCTTTTCCTTTTTTTTTAAGACTGACATTATACAGGCAATGCGACGACTATGCCAGTTTCAAACAATCAGTCTTCTTTGTTCCTTGGCCATGGGTTTCGCAAGGATGGTGAGAGACGACGGTTTATTTACAAAAACAAACCAGCAAGGTTGGGTGGGTGGCTTGCATTATTGTCATTGTAAGCGATAAAAGTCCAGCACGTATTAAAAAAACAAAGTGATTGACGCCTCAATCCGAATCTGAAGGAGGTAGAGCAGACAAAACATTTCTCGATAACACATATGATAATATATACGATACGCCAAGGTTTCTTTCCTATGAAGCGAAAGTGTTGCAAACCATTGATTTGAAACATTGGTTTCAAAGGTCTAAATTGTTACTATGTACGTAAGATTTTTCTATATTCTGGAGAAAAGATTTGCCGCCCCCAAGAGTTGCCGCCCCTAGGCACGTGCCTAGTGGGCCTATTTAGTAATCCGCCACTGTTTCTATCAGATGTGCTATGTGGCAATCAGATTTCGGCGACAACTTGTGGGACCCTCCCGTGTCAGGTCCGAACTTCATTTATGTTAAAAATTTGATCGATTTTGATCGTTTGGTTCAAGAGTTATTATGTTTTATTTATTTTTAACTCCTCCCTGCCCTAAGTTCTATCGTCAAAGTGAATATAGAAATACCATCCCAGGACCGAACCTCATCTATGTTGAAAATTTGATCGAGATCGGTCGGGTGGTTCAAGAGTAATGAAGTCCCAAAGACAGTCACTTTCATTTTTATTTTTTTACATCTATCTCCCCCTCCCCCTCCCCTACGTTACACCGTCAAAGTTAAATGATTAAAACACTCCCAGGCCCGAACCGCATCTATATTGAAAATTTGATCAAGATCGGTTGGGTGGTTCAAGATATTAAGAATCACAAACATAGTCACTTTCAATTTTATAATATACAAGATAGTAATGAATTATTTTCTGCTTGTAAGTTGTTATTATTATTTTCTGCTTTTTAGCACATTTATTATTTTATATTCTTCAGCGATTTTGTTGAAGTTGGTTAATATTATTTTTTAAAATTATTTTCAGGTTTTTAAATGCGTTTTTGAAGTCAGTTCTTCTTTTGAATTTATTTAATTTTTCAACCTTTTCGTTATCCCAGTAATTTAGTTACATACCGAAACTAAAGCTAGGACACTAACATTCTATTTACCTACGAAATATGTCTATGACTATATATGCAGGGTCGGTCCACTTATATGATAGTAGTAAATATCTCAGAAATCGTAAAAGGCAGAGAAGCAAAATTTTGCATCAACAAACTATAAGGAGGGGGACAATGTTTTAGGTATTTTGTAACATCACCGGACGAACAGTGTTGCCAACCGAATATAAAGTTATATTTTTTTTCAAATGGCACTACCGCAGATTATTGCATATTTCAAATCAACATTTCAAACAAAACATAAAATGTCACATTTATTATTTAGTGTTGGAAACTAAGGATGTTATAGTATCACAAATATCCAAACTGTAGAAGCCTCTAACACATATACAGCACAATGGAGATGCATGATAATAAACATCGGAAGTACCTTGGCGTAGGATACCATGGTCATGGAATGAATTGTTTCGAATGAATAGGAACAAAGTTTCTAGGGCTTGAAAATTTGATTTTTTTAAATGCTTTGTTTCTAAAAACGCATAGATAAGTATCGTATCTAGTTACTTGTATTGTTTGTAATGATCGTATAAATTATTTTACCGTTTACAGCACTTCGATATCTCAGACTGTTCCGGAGATATGATAAACATTGCTGAAATTTGCAACACTGCTCAAATCACGCTGTTGAAAATGGTATATTTGTGAAAAATATTTAAAATGATTGTTGTGTTTCTTCTCTTTTATAGCATTACAGCAATAGCTTTTAGTAAATGTAATTACAACAAGTTCTCACAATTACATGATTTAAGCAGTGCTGCAAACTTCAGCAATTTTTATCATATCTCCGGAACGGTTTGAGGTATCAAAATGCGAAATAATTTACACATAATCTAAGACAGTTAAAAAATAGGTTGCAGGAAAATATAAAAAATATTTGTTTATAATTCTCCTCTTTTTCATGTTTGAAAATATGGTAACCTTACATGAAGTTCTAGTAATCATATATGACTTGATCCAAACATTGATAGAATATATCGGTTTCCGTACAAGATTTACTTTTCCTGTCTGTGTGAATATGTTAGAAAATGGATCGCTTCCGTGGTGTAGAAGTAGCAGCGGTGTAGAGCAGATTCAAACCTTCGATTTCTTAGGTTCTCGGTGAATTTGTCCGTCTTTTCACCTTTTCTAATTTCTCGAGATGCCATGTTTCAGTCGAATGATCAGTCACTTGGTTTCTCTGCAACCTCTTGTGTCGTTTCGGATATCATCTTCAATTCTTAACGAACGATGTTAGTGATATTCATTATCCTTCGAGGATTAGGCATCACAACAGAAGTTTCGGAATCAACATTCCATTGAGTGTTTACTAACATTGCCTTAATTTAACCCTCACTTTCATGAATATTTCAAATTGTTTGGGCTCTCTGTGACCAATTTAAATAGTTACGCTGAAGTAGATTTTGTGAAAAATCGTATTTTGGCCTCTTATTCTCATAGGCATAAAAATGCACAGATACATTTACCATGCGCAGCTATATATTTACCGAATGCACAGATATTTTTACTATGACGTATATAGAAAGCGAGTGCAATAAGTTTTGCACAGATGGGTATTATATTTTTATTAGTTCCAATATGATGATAACATTTTAGGTGAACATACTGCTTTGATCCTTTGGATTCAAAACAGTAATCCTATTGTTCGTTAGTAAACCACAATGGACACTGAAAAAGACATCAGGACCCAAGAACAACCGGTAATGGAATTCCTGTTCAAAACTGATGATAAATCAGCCACATCAATTCATAGGAAATTGCTTCTGGTTTATGGGGATCATACATTGGACCACACTAGTATCCAACGTTCATTCCAGCAGTTTAAAGATGGTAATTTCACTCTTCTGGACAAACCAAGATATGGTAGACCATAGTACAGTGAGTGATGTGAACAAACAAGCACCCACGAAATCATCCAGAAGAACAGAACAGATGTGTAACAACAGGACAGCTTGCAGAAAAGACTGATGTACCGTTGGGTAGCGTCGTAACAATAGTGCAGTCTCTAGAATACTGAAGAATCTGTGCAAGGTGGATGCTACAGTTATCAAGGGAACTGAAGGCAAACAGGGGGATATTTGTCTCTATCTCTTTGAGACTTTCAGCGGTGACTCTGCACATTGTTTGATGGTATCATCACACAGTTTTTTTTTTTTTTCGAATTTCTTCCTGTACGGTGCTCTTAAGGTCCACCTACGAGTAAAAACATTCGACACTGGCAAGGTCCACATTTCTTCTGTGAAATAATGGTGTAAAAGTCGGCCACATGAATTATACCCAGTGCGTCCAAGGCACGGAAAGAACGTTGGACGAGATACGTCACAAAAGATAGAGTCTACATTGAGTGACACGATTTTCTAGCCAAAGGATCAAAGTATGTACAACTAAAATTTCATCATCACATTGCAACTAATAACAGTATTATGATCATCTGTACAAATTTTATTGAGTGCCCTTTGTATTGTAAAGTAACTGTGTATTAAATATAAAGTGACCATAAAATAATTGTGTAAACTTTTAACTTAATTCGCTAATTTCTATTATTTTATTAAATTGCATTTATTAACAACAAAATCATAAACTTTTAAAAATTCATAAAAAAAAACTTTAATCAAAATTGTAAATTCTCAAACAGCCTTTATAAACGCATATTTGTTAATAAACACAACTAGTTTCCTCATTGCCTTTCCGCATACCTTTAAGTATAGCCTAATACTTCCCGATTCTTTAATTTGAATTCGTTGTAATGAAGAGAAAAAATAAATTAATCATTAGTTTCATGATATATGCTTATATTACTCTTAAATATAGCATATTGTTAATATTATGTAATTTCCATAACGATAACGCTTGTACGAACCAAACATGTTAAGTAGTTCGCCCCTGTCCTCCCCTACCCGCAAAGCAGTGCCGCAAATGCCTGATGAGAAAAAAATACAATCTTTCTTTGCCCCTCCCAGAAATCCGTCCTTGACCGCCCTTGTCCATATTATTATACTGAATTCCTTTAATGATTGTTGTGTATTATTATTATTATTATTATTATTATTATTATTATTATTATTATTATTATTATTATTATTATTATTATTATTATTATTATTATTATTATATCCATCGATAATAAAAGTTTAGCGATGGCAACAACGTATTACTTCGACACGGAACACGTGCCGTTTATGGCTTATTTGGAGTGTTATTTATGAGGGCGGTTAGGGTCGGTTGGGGACCAATAGAACGTCTCGACTATGATATCGACCACGCCTCAAGAAAAACAGCAAATATTCGCAAGTGTACCTTACAATTGGAATGAGGTTTTGGATTTTTGAAGCGAAACTGCAGAATACAAATTGTTAGTGGTAACACCCATAAATTACATGTTGAATAGCTATAGCCCGTTTGCCGCAACAAACGACGGAAAGATTTCTTGGGCGACCTAAGGAGTCGATAACTGATATCTTCCGCAACATTCGCTCGCGGGATCCGATGCTTCCCTGTCTCACTCAGAAGCAATCCTGTTTGTTCCAAATTTATTCACTAGCGACCATATTATGTTTCTCTCTGGGGCAAAACGTGGGGAAAATTTGTTTCTAAATGCCCTTTGCGTAGCAAAAATAGATTGCCTTCTCCAAAAACTTTTAACGATAAACTAATGTTGCTCCAAAGAGCAACTACTCTCACTGTGTCCTAATCATACTCACACAGTAGCACAGAATTGTACAGCACAATTTCCAATACAACAGCTCAGTTTCCTGTTTCTCTTTGGCCTTGGCGAGGTTGCTATTTAAAGAAGAGAACTGAAATCTCCATGACACATCGCACTTCATTCCAATTGTAAGGTATACCGGCGAATATTGGCTGTTTTTCTTGAGGTGTGGTCGATATTACCCCGGATGAAACCACTAAACATAATTTCGTAACTCTCCCACCCTTCCTTGACCATTTGCCACAAACCGCATGAAAATCGGACTTCAGTTAGAAATTCAAGACCCAAATGAAATCCGTGCGTTTTAACAAAAATCACCCTGTACAATAATATGTAATTTCATGTGAGGTCAAAGTGTTATTATATTGTAATTTGACCAACATTGTATATGATAAAGACAAATAAAACATCTACAAAAAGAAAAATGGGGAACTTCCATCCACAGTCGCTTCTAAGGATAAATTACTACAACATCGAAATTTTGAAGTCGTTGTTTTGTTCCCGTATATTTTATTCCTATTATTTTAAAAATGAAATAAAGGCTAGTAACTTCTTCATACTGTATAATTATTTCGGAAATAATAGTATTTGAGTGACAGTTCTGTGTTAATTGTCTGAACCATTAAAAGGTAACAGTTATTTGTTCATTTATTTTTAAGGAATGACTGAAAAGTTAAATATATATTAGTAACATAAGAGAAAAAAATATTCCTGACCGAAATATTAAGAAATGATCCTTTCACGCAAATTTAATGCTGTTTACCCTAATAACTCCTTTATATATACAAAAGTGGTTTTGATTTTTTTTTTTAAAAAAAAAAGCATGAGAAATATTGCGTGAGATCCAATTACAACACTTGCCTATAATTAAATAGATTAAGCAACAAAATCTATAATTATAGGAACTTTTATTTCTAAGATGTTTATAAACTTGTTCGACTGCAAAATATTTAATTTTATTACGAACTTATGATATTAAAAAGTCAACTATCTATTCTCCTCTTTTAATAGGATCCACATAGTGAAAGTTTGCATCTTGACCAAGATTTAAAATGAAATCTAATAATAAAAGTAAATGCGAAAATCAACTTTAAAAAAAACTTCACTTTGCACTCTGTTGCCCCACAACTTAAACAGCAAGAACAGGAAAAGAGAACTAGTAACTATGCATTTTACACAGTAATAGCAGACATTAAAGGCAACGTATATGAACTACGATATACGTTTGTCCTTGAGGATTATTGACACAGAAACTTTTCAACATCGACATTTGCATTGACACATGTATATATATATATATATATATATATATATATATATATATATATATTAAAAAGAAAGTTATGCAGTAATTGCACAAATAATCAATGTCTTCATTTGTACTAAAGACTAACCAAGTAATGACATTTATTTCGTTACGTTGACTGGACGTTTATTACTGGACTCAACTTCTGAATGAAACTAAAATTCTTCTGGAAATCAATTCAATTATCAGAGTTACTAATACACATATGCATTACGTGACTATTTAAACGAGGGAGGTTCGAAAGTTAAAGGCTAAATCATACAAACCAGTTACTGAAAATAACCTGGGGTATATGGCAGCATAAAAATTCTCTATGGAGCCTTTCGTCCTTTTAACTAATTATGACACATCGAAGTGGATTAAATATCATATATGATTTTTGAGAAGCTTTAATTGTAACTATGCTATTGTGTTTAACTTGAGAAGAACATGAATAAACTTATCATTCATTCTTTTCTGATCGCATAAAATTTAATAAAACACTTACAGGAAATTGAACTCTTGAGCGGTAACCGATATGTCTAGAGATAATTATTTTGCTTGACACTCATAATTAACTAACAGCCCATCATTAAATGTTTCACCAGATTCAAGGAATCACTTGAGCAAACTTGCTTAGCACAATATTATTAACTTCGGATCCTGACCTACGATGGTTGAGTCTGTCAGATCAGTGCGAAAGAAAGATTATGAAACACGAGTTGCCACCTTATTTCCAGTGTCCTCGTCTGATTTACACCTTCCCAATGTTGGTTCATTTAAGGAATATGCTAGCCCGCTCCTTCACTTCAGGAGCTGACAATGAGAAGGGCAGTGCTTCCTCCAGACATGTTTTTTTTTTTGAGGGGGAGGTAGAGCACTGCGCTCCGGAGCTCAGAGTGTCCGTCCGGAGGAGATCAAATAATACGTCTATAATATAATAGTAAATAGAATAGTACAGTGTGAAAATATGTGCCCCTCCGAATACTAAATGTGCTCCACGGAACATTTATTCTGAAATAAACACTGGAGAAGAGTGCCGATCACAAAACCCAATCGTTTGTGCTTCATTAGTTCCAAAGATATATATTGAAAGTTGAAATAGTGTTGAAACTTTCGATTCAAGGTTTTGTTATTTCATTTTACTTACAGAGGTCACATTTTCGACTCATTTCCAGTACTAACAATGTAACTAGTGTAATTGGTTAGTAGTTCATTTCTGAACGAAATTTGTGTGTTTCTGCATGCGGAGATATACATAAAAAATGATGATGAGTTCACTCTGTGTCCCTCCACAACATCAGCAATTAGAAATACACTCATACTCAGCAAACGTGAGATCAAAGGTCGGATATGTAAGGGATAGTATCAAGAACATGAAAGCCATTACCAATTCACCAATAATATTCCTTCAAACCGGTGCAATATGATGTGTACCGTTGCATACCAATAACGATGCAACAACAACTGAGGCCAAATTGGAATTGTGCAAGGGAACTCACAAAGAAATTGGGCAAACTAAAGGAATGTGGGTAGTGGGATCGCATGATCGATATTGAAATGTGGCCAATGTGTTTGTTGATATCGACATGTAGCTAATGGACAAATGACAACATGTCCCACTACTGCTGGGACACCGTCCCATGTGCTCAAAATAGGAAAATAACGTTGTACATTTTGCTATTACACTTGGTTCGTATTGTAGTGCAACGTAAAAAGAACACCATTGTATCCATGCCCCACCTCTGCTGGAACACTGTCCCACACTGGAAACAAAGGAGAATAACTGTAATATATTCTTGTAGACATGGGTCACATTCTGGTACAACGTAAATAGAACACAATTGAATCCATGACCCTCTTCGTCTGGAACATTGTCCCACACTCAACACTGAACAAACATAGGAAATAACTCTAAGTTCTTCTAGTAGACATGGTTCAAATTCTGACACAACTTGAAAGTAGCAACATGTTAGCACGTCCCACTCCTTCTGGGACAATATTACGCACTCAAAATATAGGAAAATAAAGCCAGAAATTCGTACAGTGCACATTCCAACGAAGAATAAATAAAACAAATCGGCACAGGTCCCACTACCGCTGGAACAGCATCCGAAAGAAAATAAAATGAGCTGAAGAAAAGTGAAACACAGAACAATTAACAATAAGCTTCAGGATCTGCACTACTTGTAGCTTGTACCACTTAAAGACACTATGCAGAGCAGAGAAAGCCTCACTAACATTGTAATATTTAGAGACGTTGTTGGAAGTGTTCGCCATTGACGTCAATATAAAGATGACATTGATCAAGCACAGCTTGTCTGGTAGGCACAAATCCATGTGGTATATCACCAATGGTCCCAGCAGCGGCATTGATGCGAGCAGCGAGGGCCTCTGCATTTTCCACGGGGTTGTCATACACAAGCCGTTTCATTTCTCCCCAGAAAAAGAAATCCACCGGTGTGAGGTCGGGTGACCGAGGTGGCTACGGACGATGTCCACCCCTGCCAATCTACTGATCGCCGAAAATGTTGAGTACGACCCTGGTTTCCCGGTCAAAATGCGCGGAGGCACCGTCATGTTGAAACCAGATACGATATCTTCGAGCAGCACGTTTTCTAAAAGTTCAGTCAATATGTCCTGAAGAAACACACGACAATTCCCACCATTCAAGGTATTAGGCAAAATGTACGAGCCTATCAAATGGTCACCTACGATGCCACATCACACATTCACTGTGAACCTGTGTTGATGTCGTATAAGTATTGCGTGGGGATTGTCCATATACCAGATGTGATTGTTGTGTCTTATGAAGATGTCATCTCTAGTAAACATGGACTCATCCGTCTAGAACACTATTGTTGGAAAATCTGGAAAGGCATGTGTTTGTTGCACATACTGTTGACAAAATCCATTCGCTGTGGAAAGTCCGTAATAGTAAGTGCTGCACCTTCTGAAATTTGTATGGATACAATCCCTTTTCCTGATGAACGCGGAACATATCAATATGATGGGTTTGTCTCGGCTAAGCAATAGCAAGTGTGCTAGTACCAGGATCGTTCCATACCGCATCCATCACCTCCTCTTCAAATTGCACAGTGCGAAGTCTTCCACAGTCCCACTTACGAGGTAGTAGTGAGCCAGTTTCACGCAGTCGAGCATCAAGTCGTGCATCTATGTGCTGATAGCTGCCTATTTAAGAACCATTCCTGACACATGCTTGATGGCTGTCTTGGTGTGCCTCCTCGTAGATGAGATGCAGTTTGATTTGCACCCACGTAATGTCACATAGGTGTTCAGCACAAACCCAAAAGGAACACTGGAATACACACTGCAGGTAGAATACTCCTTGGCGCAATTCAACGACACACACAAGCCAGACTAAACTCAGAACAGCAAAACGAAGGACGTATAAGACGATCAACTGTCGACTAAAAACAGTTACTAGGTGTATTCACCAACACTAATACGTCACAGCAGACATAGGTACACTTCTAGTGGCGCTTTCTGTATTACATAGCATAATTTTCAAATATAGTTCTTCAAACATCTTATTATAAGTATTATGAGTAGGCCTATATTTATTATTATTATTATTATTATTATTATTATTATTAAGTAGTATGATTTAGGGTTTTCAACTTCAAAAGACGCCGCTGATAGTAGAATCTAAGTATTAATGTGTAGAAACTATCCTGTTAATTGCTTGGTACATGAGAAGAAAGTATGTCATGGTTTCTAAACGGTTTGAGTGTTTTCGTGGAAAGGTTGAACGATCTTTGGTGTGTCCACGCAGGACCATGGCCCCTCCAGGACCTTTGACATGTAAATGCAGGACCACGACCCCTCTAGAATCTTTGACATGTAAATGCAGGATCATGGGCCCTCCAGGACCACAACCAAGCCCTCCTATTTGTTGAAATAGTTCCCCTTGCTTTTAACGTCATTATGATCATGGTTCATGGTCCCTGCTTATGTAATGGTTCTTAAAATTTTCCCCAATGGTCCTATGGACCTCCTATAGGTCTGCGTTGCTCAGGACACCTCGAATGGTTCCCTGCTTATGTAATGGTCCCTATAGCCCGTGTAAAGAATATTCTCCAATGGATTTCCTATAGCCCCTGCTTATGTATTGACAATTGGAATCGAACCCGGGAACTGGAGTGGAGGAAGGAGGAGGACAATTTTGGGATAGAGCAAGAGAATTAAACAGGAATCGAACACCTGAACTGGAGTGAAAGAAGGATGGAAGGAGGAGGAGGTGTGGTAGAGCAAGAGAATCCAACAGGAATCGAACACGGGATCTGCAGTGGAGGAGGAAAAGGTGTGGTAGAGCAAAATTCAACAGCAATCGAATACGGGAGCTGGAGTGGAGGAATTGAACCCAGGATATGCAAGGAAGGAACATATTGTGGATTCTCCGTCTGAAAGACCTCGCGAACTTTTGTGAGATGCAAAAAATCTTTATTCAATAATTTATTTCATTCTTTTAATCCTTTTTGTAATTTAGTCCCTGAACAATCCATGATTACGATCCAATTAATTATTTATTCTTTCACTTGGATACTAAGTTTATCTTATTTATTGGATTGTATGCATGACATACTTCAACACTGTGTGAGCATACTAAATACATTGTATGTATAATATACTCGAAGGCAGAACAGTCGTCGTACTTCCTTTCTCCTTAAAATCTGGAGACTAACTATACGAGCATGAAGAAACTTGCGGTCTTCAGAAGCAGCCACTGCGTCACAGGGTAATGAACCTTGCTGACCGATAGAATGAACCCTTCCGCATGTATTGGTTGTGCTTTCCCTTACGGTAGTTTCATGTGAATAAACTGAGAAGGGGTAGATTATGAAGTAACTATGTGTTGACATAGTTTTGGCTGTTGCATACCGTACATGCAGATAACTTTTCCGTGTACATGAGAACCAGAAGGGAATATTCGGAAGTGAATGTCAGGGTTTGGTGGTCTAACTGTTAAACTTTGTATTGCTACAGAGAGATAATTGTTATTCATTACTTGAAAAGTAGATGAGAAACATTGATTGGGTACACATTAAGAAAAAATTGATGCTATCAACAGAATCTATGTCTGCAATATTCCTAAACTTACACGTAGATCACATCTTGAAAATTTTTCCCCATTACAGTTAAAGTTTGATGTTGTTCATGCAGAGATAATGATGCCCTCCCAATATCTGTAATAAATTATATAAAACATCCCTGACCCCTGTCTTTCTTTATTAGTTTTCGGTATCAAGATGATTATACAGAGTGTCCCTGTTGATTTTTGTGATTTATTTTGAACTTTGTTTTATCGTCGTCTTAAAAGTCATATGTAATTTCTTTTCCTCTCTTTTTATGCTTTGTTATTTTACTGTGTTTTTTGTATGAAAAGGATTAAGACGGGTTTACAATATTGAAAAAAGTGAAATGGGAATGTTGAAAGAAACTTGAGAACCCCGAGAAAAACCATGGACACAATTATTGTATATATATTATGAACATTCTTAAGGGAAACTTGTTTCAATATAATAATTATAATTATAGGAATAGTTGATAATAAGGTACTATCTTTAATAAATAGTGGAATGATAATGTTGAAGGAAACAGGAAAAGTCCGAGAAAATCAACAGTGACAAACATAGTCTATAATATAAAACTAGTTAGAGAAACTTGTTTCGATGTTATAAATATTTGTGAAAAGATGATGGGATATTTTACTATGGTTGCGAAATAATAGACTGATGAGAAGCGGGGAGCAAACGGGAAAACCTTGGGAAAAATCCTTGGTCAAAGTCAACTTACGGTAGAAGCCTAACTTGTTGCGTTGTTGTTAAAATTAATATGATTGATGAGATCTACCTTCAAGAAGTGTTACGTGGTCTCAACGAGTATCCGAAGGTTTTTAGCGTTTGGAAATCCATAATTTAGTTAGAACGACTAGGACATTGGAGTTGAAAGAGATGTGATGCAGTACTACGCGCTCTTCGAGCCTTTGAAGGTAATGATATATTACTCTTGCAGCACTATGCATCCAGTGCTGATGTGTTGGACTTGTTTGTTAACGGATTCTCCGTAGTAAAGAAGCTTGTGATTGCCCTCAGCATAAACTAATATACTTATTATCTTGTGGGGAGGGTCAGGTAGACAGAATAAACGATACAGAGTTATCAAACTTTTTCAATTTTGGGACGCAGTTTGTTTAACCCCATCTGAATCCTTCATACCTGTGACCCCTCAAGAAATTATAATTCAATTAGCCAATGATGATTTTGCATTTTTAGAAGGGTTTGATATAAATTCCGCTGAAGAAATGAGGAGATTGGTTGAGAATATGGACGATGCTGAGGTTACACCTATGCAACAGGTCCAGGGACAAAATCCTGTATACAACCCCCCGCCTGAACATTGTGTACAGGATAATCATGGCTATAGGAACCAATCTGAGCCTCAGCCTGACACGTCATACGCCCCTGATCCAGTACTGGTGGGATATCGGAGCAATAATAGTCATAGTACAAGTGGTACTAGTAGTATTACTATTAGTAGTAAAAAAGTGGTAGTAATAGTAATAATAATAATGACGGGCAAAATCAGAGCAATAGTAACTTCGTAGTTGTTAGAGAAAGTAGAAAAAGGTTTCGTAAGTTTCATCTTACGGGGCTTGAAATCGAGGTTAGATCTGTGGATAATGAGAGAAGCATTGATAATCCAGAGGCCTATATTGGAAGTTTAATTAATTTTGCGTTGGAACATGTGATCTCCAATGCGCGCCCCACCGATTATATTGGGCTATACGTAGACAGCACTAATAGTAGAAATAACTAGTCTGTGTATGTGCCGTGGAGAAGAATGCGCGATTTCTCTGCTACAACTGACCTTACCTCAATTGAACGAGTATTAAATTCAAATGAGGAGTCCCTTTTGGGGCATGAAGTACTTTTGCGGCTCCACTTGGCCGACAGGATGCATGGAAGCGGAAGAAATGCAGCATGTATCGTTGAAAAATATTCAAACACGAAGATTATTTGGAAAAACGTTTAATACGAATAGAAAATAAGAATATGTATTGTGTTCCTCTGGCAATTGTTTGTTGGGAAGAAAACATACAGCAAGTAGGCAAAGTTTGTATCTTTTAAAAAACAAGAGATCAGGATACATGGCTTCTTAAAGCAGAAGTTCTCTGCGAAACATTAAAACGAAGGGTGGTTGTGACTTTAAAGATGTCGATACTTTGCAATCTTACCTGAAAGGGAAGTATCAAATTGTAATTTATGAGAAGCATAAAAAATGACCGGGAATATATAGTTCGTTACACAGCAGAGCCTGCAGTAAATAAGATTTTTATTTACTATCAGAGAGGTGACAGTGTTGGTCAGTTTGAACCGATTCTTAATATTTAAAGTTTTCTTTGTAAATTTAAGTATTATTATTATTATTTGCAAGATTATAATGGACAGTCTTATAAACACAGGTGTGAAACAATGTTTTCTTTGCGAACACAAACACGTACGTGATTATACTAGTAAGAAAATTAAAGAAGGAAGGAGGAAGGCTTCGTCCAAATTTGCACAGATACTTTTCCGGTTCTGCCTTAAGAGCGGATATTTTGTTACCTATCTTACTGGTAACATCAACCCTGTAAGAAAGTGTGCTGCAAGAAAGGCATCTGTTGCTGCACCTATTTCGTTGACAAGTGTGTGAATTGGTATAATATTGGACCTCGATTTTCGCATCCATAATTCTGAAAGTCAATTTTCATGTAGGATCTCGTAAAAATGAATCAGTAAAACAAACACATCTGTGTCATTTGAGAGCACTACAACGCGTTGCACCCCATGCTTAACCGCATGGAAAACGAGAGGTATAATGCGTATGTCAGCCTCCTCAACAGCTACTTTGAGAGTTCCTTATATTTCCGTGAATCTCTTATCTTTGATTGATACAGCTGAAGTAAGACCACCGTCAAGCAGGACGCCACTGAGCATAGTTTCCCAATCTCGATTTATTGTAACTGTCTTCAAAAATTCAGCCAGAGCAGCCTGAATCAAAACTTTGTTCTCAGATGATGCCCAAAATCTGTCCATCTGTACAGGAAGTGTTGTGGTAGCGCTTATTGATGTCAATGGTAGTGTCTGTACAGATCTTTCCCTCTAAGCACTTTTGATTGATGTTGGAAGATAGCTATCAAACACATAGTCGACACGGCTGAATTTGCAGCATTATTTACAATGGTGTCAAGTGATGTGAACAAGTCTTTAAATGTGACATTTCCTTTAACTTTCAGTCTTCGAAACTGGTTCATTACATCAACTACAACACAGGTTTCAAGAGGATCATTTTTCTGGAAATTTATGGCCGTGGTATCTAATCTTTTTATCAAAATATTCATAAGCTGAGACTTTGAGTGTTTCGTAGTGGCGCCGTTCTCATCTAGTAAGGGTGAAGGTGAAATATCATAACTAAGAATTTCTGCCATCGACAATCCTCTCTCCTTGGCAATTTCTACTTTTCTTTGAACCAGTAATTGATCCTTAATAACGCTTCTCACAGTTTTCTTTTTCATCCGCATGCTAGGTTGTGTTACACATCGAAATGTGGGAAGATTTTGTCTGTGAATGGGTGCCATCAGTGATTTCGAGCGAGATATAAACCTTTCCTGTCGGAATGTGGCAAAAGCTTCTTCGGCAGTCATCAAAAATTGTAAAAGTTTCTTAGCACTCGATTCCGGGACACGCTCATTAGTTAGAAGGTTGTAAAGCTTCACTTCGCCATTCACAATATATGGATTTTTCTGCTCTCAATGTACTGGAACATGTTTTGGATGCTTCCTTCCATTTTATTTCTGAGTCTTTCCGTTAATTCATGATGCATTTTTAACTCAATCACACGGTATAACATTAAGAACAGACTGAAATCTTTTTCGTATGAGCAGTACTTCATGGTAAGCAAGCTTCCATTCTGCAATATATTCCTTTCTTTTTGTTTGGCCAATAATCCCTCCAGCTGATTTTTGAGAACGATTTATTGTCTGTTCAAGAGCCATGTCAATACCCACAGCGTTAAATTTTCCACTTGTCCTTCGTACAACAAAATGTTCTTGTTTGAACTTGTTATATATTTCAGGATGGCGTGTTTCAAGATTCAGCATTTGCTCAAAGAATAGTGAACCCCATCTCAAATAGTTCATTCTGTCAAATACCTGAAAAACTGGAAGGATATCTTTTAGTGTTTGAAGATAGAGACTCCAATTACCTTCTCTGTCAGCTCTTATGAGGTTCTTTAAAAGACTTATTAGATGTAAGAACCCCTCAAGGAATTGACACTGCTCAGACATTCTCATCTGCTCTTCAGTGAAAACATTTAAGGCTTCCAAAACTTCCTGTGATGCTGCAATCAGCTCTTTAAACTTTGCTTGCGCATCTTCTGTTGTTGAGTGATTCATAGCAGTAAGAACTTTGCAACTCTTGTAGATAACTGATAATCATCGTCAGAAGTATGCAAAAATGCTTTCCACTTTAATCTCTCCACAACTTCTCCTAACATTAACATTCCCTTGAGTGACCTAGCAAAATTGAGTAGTATCACCAAATATATTTTTCGTGTATAGTTTGACCTCTTTGTTAGTAATTAAATTCTCTCCAGCCTGCTTGTTGACATAATCACGAATCTGAGAAAGGGTTAGGCCATAGCCATTATTTAGAATGTTCTGAAAAAGTAGTCGACTATCCTCCATTAATTGACTTTTTGTTTTTTGGGGTTGATTCTCTTTTTGTTGACTTTGCTTTTTATATTTTTGAAGGTACGCTTCCAAACAAAGTTTATGGTAGTATAAATCTGCTCCAAATACAGCGGATTGATCTTCAAGATCACAAGTTCTCGTGTACACGTCATCTTGGAAGTACAAAGTTGTTGCAAGGAATAATTTAGCACGATTCGTTTCATTTATTCGATATTTTTCTTTGATATTATTGTGTTTCAAATTTCCAGAAATAATACATGGAAGACTGGCAGAATCCACCTTAGGAGATGGAGGGTTACGAGACAGTACGTCCCCTCTTAATCTTTTATATCTTGATGTTGACGAATCTTCCATGACGTCTTCCTTTGGTTCTACTTGCAGATTGGCTTCGTTCTCTCGCTTCTTCTTCAGCAAACGATTTTTATGAGTCTAGTTTTTGTAACACTCATTTGAACAATATTTGAACTCAAAATCTCGTCCAAGGGCACTGATTCGCTGGAAGGTCTCATCTTGCCATATTTCAGCTGCATCCAAGACTTTTTGTCTTCCTTCTATTGTAGTTGTGATTTTCTCTTTATTCTTATGCTTTTAGCATATGATGCATTTAGAACCATCCACTTCTGTTCGGCTTCCGCTTCCACGGCCTAATTGTAGGCCAACAGGATGTTCATCATCATTCATTTCAATAAATGGGTCAGCTGAGTACTGAAAAATATGAAACAAAATGTCAATGCCTACATTTAACGTGTAGGTGGGTTAAACACTTGAACATTACACCAAAATCACGCGTTTAAAAATTACTTTGGTAGGTGAAAATTTAAGGAATATTTTAATTAAGATGCGGATTTAATTACAATAATGTCCCGTATTGAATAGTGATAAAATTATTAAAGAAGTTGCTTAGTTAGTAATATAAACCAAGATTTTGCAACACTGCTTGTTGCAAACATTGAGACAAAGGCTTCGGAGTAAGAACAACAACAATCGTCCATGTAATCAAAACGAAACTTGATACTTTCATTTGAAAAACTTATTTCTTTTACAACACGCAGAAAATAGGGGAAACTATACAGTCGTGGGCACTCTGATAGTGATGGGCACCTATGCCAATTATTTTCAAATAATAAGAATCTGAGCGCCTGTAGCGAGCTATTAACGATTTTCAAATGTTGGTACGCCTTTCTTTACGTTCACAGTTTGTCAATTGTCTTCCTTCTTTCGTGTGTGTGGCGTGGTGTAGAAAGGTGCCCGATGTGAAACATTGTGATGGTTGTTGTTCATTTCTAAAGAATTCTTTTAATCAGATAAGTATACTGATTAAGGTTTTGTTTAATTATAAATCAATTGAAAATTAAAATTTTGTGTTTTGAGTGATTATTAAACGTTAAGAGCACTTCATGCTAATGAGATGTATTTGGTCTAGGAATTAATTCGTGCGGTTGGTACGCACACATTGAAGCTGTAGTACAAAAACAAAATACATAAATACCTTAAGAAAAATATTGTCCATCGCTAGCCACCACTTTCGCCCATCTGTCAGGCAATGTACGGATTCCGTGGCGAAAGAAGTCCTCATCCTTGGAAGCGATCCAGTCAGAGACCCATGTTTCGATATCTTCTGAAGAAGTAAACCGCTGTCCAATCAAATCGTTGTTCATGCAATCGGACAAGTAGTAGTCCGAAGGAGCAACGTCTGGTGAATACGGCGGGTGGGGTAAAACTTCCCATCCGACATTTTCTAAATAGGTTTTGACCGGTTTTGCGACATGTGGGCGAGCGTTATCATGTTGAACAATAAGTTTATCATGTCTGTTCTCCCATTCTGGTCGTGTTCTGGCCAGAGATTGCTTCAAACGCATTAATTGCCGTCCATAACGTTCTTCATTCATAGTTTCACCCGGTTGCAGCAGCTCATAGTACACCACACCTTTCATATCCCACCATTTTCTCAGCATAACCTTTGAATGCACAGTGAATATCTCGTTTTGGTTGTGATGGACCTGGTTCACCTGGTTTCACCCAGGCCTTTTTTCGTTTAGGGTTCTCGTAATGGATCCACTTCTCATCACCCGTAATAATTCGATGCAGAAACCCCTTTCTGCTCTGTCGTTGAAGCAGCAATTCGCAAATGGTTTTTCGTCTTTCAACGTCTGTCTTTCAATTCATGTGGAACCCAATGTGACATCTTTTGAATCATTCCCATGGCTTTCAAGCGTTTGGAGACTGTTGTTTGATCAACGCCTAATGCTGCTGCAAGTTGTTCCTGCGTTTGACACGAATCCTGCTCGAGCAATGCTGTCAATTCTTCGTCTTGAAATTTTTTTGGCTGTCCAGCTCGCTCTTGGTCTGCCAAGCCGAAATCACCACTTCTAAACCGTGCAAACCACTTCTGACACGTTCGCTCAGCTAGAACTGTCACCATACACTTCCACCATACACGTCACCATACACTTCCACCAAAATACGATGACTTTCAGTCGCACTTTTCTGCATGTTAAAGTAATGCAGCAGGACACCCCGCAAAAACACTTTATCAGGCACAAATTGCGCCATGTTCACTTAACTACAAACTGGTGTTGTTGACGCTTAAATCCACTGCCCTATACTACGAACGATACGCGATGACAGGGGTTTGCAACACATGTGTGGATACACGGAACTGTGGGACGCTCCGTTCGTTGCGCCATCTCTTGTCCACCCGCACGAATTAATTCGAATAAGTCTAAATGAGTTTTGCTCTCAAATCATGAGGTGTTCACCACTGGATTTTAATTTAATGGAACATGACAGTGATGGGCACCTAGTGCCCATAACTATATTTTACTATATGAATTTTTTGACGTTACTTTAAGCCTAAAGTGCATTCCAGGCTGTTATGTTTCTTGCTCGAAAATTTCGTAAAATTTAAAGGTTATTTAACAGTGATGGGCCCAGTGCCCATTACTGTAAACTCACTATGCCCATCACTGTATGTTTATATTGAATTAAGGCATGGCCTCCTTTGTTATACAAGCCAGGACCTTAAATGTGGCAACTGTGCAAATCAGCCTGCCACAGACTATCCACCTTCAACAGTTGGCAGTCCACAGACTATTTCTCTACCATTTTAGCGAGGATCCTTCCTTTATCTAGACATTAATGCAGAGAATTTGGGCAGCCGGCTGTGCTGAGTGGATAGTCTGTGGAAGGCAAAAAGGCCTGTTGCCATTTCAAGACTGGCCTGTATAACAATAAAGGCGGCCGTGATTAAGCATAACAATAGAACTAGGCTTATTTTATAGAGACCCCTTTCTGGAAAAAATGTACAAGGGAGTGTATAACTACGATCTCGGTATAGGGCCCATTATAATCAGATTACTTAAGTAGGTTTAAGTTTCTCATGTATCTGATTACATTTAATTTTATGGAAAAGGAGGAAATCTGCACTCTTACCAATATGAAAGGAAGGTTTCGACGCTTCGACTCAGCTAGACCTAGATCATGATCCCAAAAAAGAACAAGAAGGGGAAGCACTGCACAAACGTCAGTGTGCGTTGGAAGTCCGAAGCCTCTTTTTTCATATTGCTAAGTGTACAGTTTTGTCCTTTATAATTAATAACAAGGCCTATTCATATTTATCACATATGATTACATTTAAAATATATCTACAGTCCTCGCGCTAGGAGAAACGCCAGTGACTTACGTTGTGGCCATGTAAGTACTTACACGTGAAGTTTTGGAGTATGAAATAGGCCTAGTTGCGTTTTAAGATGAATTCTGTGATGTAATGGCCAGTGTCTATCGGTGATTTTTGCATTGATGCCTCGGATGTAATTACTCAGCACATCATTTGCCACTGCTGTTAATACCGGCTTTTAAGAAACTAATCACAGCGTTTTCACTCAGGTAGCTGCCCAAGTTAGTTTGCAGCGCTGAGTGAGGACTAAATTATTTCCAATATTATGTAAATACAATTTAAATGCAATCAAGTTTTCGTGATTTGACTTATGAGAAGTTTTGTGATTTACTTCAGCAAGAGAATGTAACCAAATAAAACAGTTTACAGATAAAGGTGCAAATGGTCATGAAGAAAAGTGTGAAGATTTTCGCCTTCTCTGTAAAATATTTGAAGAATTTTCTAAAGATGAAACGCTCATAAAAATCCACACAAATGATGAGTTGCCGGCAGATGAAGCCTCAAACTCAACACGATTACAACAGACTGAAAGTGCTTTAGCAGAACAACTTGAGGAAGCAAGCACTTCTCTACAAGTTGAGGTGACACCAGAAGAGCAAAACGGAACTACTGAACGGGGTAAAATGTATCCAATCAAGAAATAAGATATGCCGCTTTTTAAGGACTGTTTGGTATGGCCAGAAACGCCAAAGTGGAAAGGTCGCAATATTCAAAGATTCCCATTTGTAATAACATCAGATAAATGGAAAGAGCTGCACAAAGAAAAGAAATACAAAAGAAAAACAAGCGAGGAAGAAAGAGGAGAGAAAGAGGAAAAGAGAAGTTAAACAGTCAGGTCCAGCTGGGAAAGTAGAAAAAAGACACAAAGATACTCCTAGTGTTAATCTAGTTTCTTCTGAACGTACAGGTATAACTGGAGCTGATGTGGAGAAATTACCCTCTGCCCCTCCGGCTAAACTAGTGCTTTTTGGCGAACTGCAAGAGAACAAAAATGAGGGAGTTCATTCTTCTTCAGCATCCAAAGAAGATTCAAACATATTGAAAGTGAGGGTGTTGGAAAACAGTATGGAACAATTAGAAAACCGTAATTTCTTTTTCACTTTCTGGATTGTGTTACCAGTGTGGTGAAAGCGTAGGACCTCGTTTTCCAGGAATGAACTGCAAACGCTGTGGATAGGCTTGTCATAAAGCTTGCCTTCTTGCTGTGGAGAAGCCTATGATGATGATGTATGTTATTGTATCCAGTGTTTGCAGATCTTAGACGAAACTGAAAGTAACAGCGATTAGGCAAACATAGTGCCTAATTTCATAAGTTCTTAATTTTTTTATTAAAATGGTTACTATAAAACCACAAAACGTCAAAACGAGATGCTGTATTATGCATCTATGTAACAAAGTAATGTATCTTGGCATTATTAAATAATTTTAGAAACTTCTGCACAGGTGCCCATAACTGTAATCAAAAGTGCCCAACTGTCTCTGTAGGGCCCATCACTATAAAAGTTATAGTACTTTTTTTTAAAAAAAATATTACACGTACCTAACGTTACATTTCAGTCCAATATTATATTTATTTTGAAGCCCATACTGTAACAATATTATTTGACAAATATTAGACACATATGGCCAAACGTATAAAAGTTATAAATTAATTACTAAAAAATACCTTAAGGTGCCCACGACTGTATAGTTTCCCCTATATCAAAAAAGCCATTCCACAGACTTAAATAAACTACCTGTTCCACTCGAAATTTATAGATTTAAAGTATTTACCCACTATTTACACACTTTTAGCAGATAAACACTCTTTGCATTTCATCCTCGTGTAAACATTACTCACCAATGTTTGCAACCCTCAGGACAAAATATTACTAACTTTTACACAGCATCATGTTGTGAGAGTTCATAATATTACCAACCCCCCCACACACAGATTCGAAACCACAGGAGGGTTGAAATTGATTTCCCCCACTTGAGGTCACAAAAAAGTGAAATTTACTTAAATTTCCTTTATTTCCATTTGAAAAGTAATTTTTCCCCTCATTTCTCCTCACATTTCGCACCCTGCACACACACACACACACACACACACACACACACACACACACACACACACACACACCTCCTTAAAATGTTATATACTAACGTAAACCCCATTCATTACTACCAAACCAGTGTTACTTCCAACGAAACCATAAATTTTAAAAGGGCGTGTCAAAAAATAACGAATAATGTTCTTACCTTTTTGAGGTGATGTGAGATGATTTTAGTGTAGCATCCTTTTTCAGCAGCGAGGGTATATGAGACGTGGACCTACTGATTAACGTGAAATCCGAACCACATGAGCTCCCGCCGGGAATAGAATCCGGGTCTCCCACGCCAAAGGCGCGTACGCTAACCGATTAGCGACGAGGGAGCTCTCTTACATTTTTGAATATGAACTACAAAAATGGTGTCTCGCAATGTATATGGAGGTTACAGTAGATCTTAGTCGTACTTTTCTGGCACAGTCTACATAAAAATAAGGCAATGCCTATTTTTAATTATTACTTTGGATGAAAATCATGAGGAGATTGGCTTCACCTTACTAAATTTAATCTGAAGCCAAACACCTTGAGCTACTAAATTTTGAATAACTCCGTCAAATTTAAAGATAGAGAAAAGATATTGGTACCGTTGGAAAGCTCTCATTATGCTCTATCTCGTTTATTTGAGATATGTTTAAGGTATCTCTTATAGTTTCGTAGTTATCTTCGAATAAATGATAATAGTGTACAAAAAAATCGAAATTTCGAAAAACCTGCCGCCATATTTAAAAATGGCGGCACTATGTTTCGACGTTACCAATGTTTCTTGATTACAGTGTTCATTATCTTGAATTCGGTACAAGAATGAAGTTTCTAGCTTCATTTAATGATGAGATATTCGTGTTTTAGGTAAATATGGCATTTTCGCATGGCCGCCATATTGAATTTCCAATTTGCCAACTTATGCCCGGGTTGCCAGATGATCACCCAAGATTTTTTCCATCACTAAGACGTGTCTTACTTGGATCTGAAGAGAAACTTAGTCCACCTCAAAATTCCTACGGGTCTTATGGACAGGGTTTGTATTATATTGCAGATAACCTGTGACCAATAATTGACACCCCTGAAAACTTGGTTTCGCTTTCAAAAAGCTATATTTATCGGTTTAGTCTGATCTATTAGTCTTTGAATTACCTCAAAACATCTTCAACTCGTCAGTTTTTATTATGACCTATTTGATATGTACCGGATACAGAAACAGCCTGCCTTAAGATAAACCGTTACTAGAAGTCTGAAAAAAAAAACAGTTCACTTCTCACTGTCCATCAATGTTCTGCTATCTTTGAAGCACTACTATCGAGCAGCAAATATTAGCAGTAGTGTAAGATTAACAACACTACAAAGGAATAAAAGATGACAGCATTTGCTCGTACCTATCTCCGCAGTCTTGTTGTGGCGAAAAAAAGATGACTGTCAATTACTGGTACACTGTCAATTACTGGGACAATTACCCTACATAAGATACGAGTCAATTTGTGTTATATGGCTAAAAGCACGAATGCTACCTAACTGAGTTATGGTAGGAGCGCATCAGAGGGCCCCGAGTGATATTGAGCGGGTGCGTCCATAGGGAGCAGGTGCGTCAGCGATTGGGGTATACGTATATACGAGGATAGTGGAAGAGCATACTTACACATACAATACTTTTATTATCACTTAAAATTCATTTCAAAATGCCGCATTGGTGGTAATTACTTATATTTACTCTCTCGTTCCTTCACGAAAAATGTCGGGCTTCACATCGTATTTTACCTATAAATTTTCTATTTCTTAGAAGTGTCTGCTCGACTGAACCCCTAATTCGCTTACACGTATAACCACAATCGCAAACTCGCCCGTTCCCTACGGAGGTATCTCGACTATAGTCCTCCAGCTTCACCTTGGCATGAACCGTAATAGATGCAAAAAATTGCTTGTAATAAGCAGCTTGCAAAGTTTGGTGCGTGGTTTTGAGACGTGTGGCTTTCACTATATGTATGTATGTATGTATGTATGTACGCAATTGGATAATAACACTCTAGGAATAAGTAGATAAGAAGTTTTACGCCATTTGCATGGAATTTCCCCCCCCCCCCAAAATACTGTATTTATAGACGTAACTTTTATGTCCTCCTAAGGTTAACTTTTACTGGCAAATTGTTTAGAAAATACATACTCAAAAATACTGTGCTGATTTTGTAAAAAATAAGTACAGTGTATATGTAATTTATTTCTAGTTGGATCTCCATTGTAAAGCTACAGCCTCACACGTTTTCTAGCTACATATGCTTCTTATTTCTTTTTTCGAGCTAACAGACTTTACCTGAAAATTAAAAAGAAATTTTAAAAAATGTATTCCTAATCTACACCGTCATTTTTCCGCCTTTGCAAGAACAAAGTTCAGAACATTTATTTCATTTTTAGATATAGCATACATTGTATCCATGCAGTTGATGCTTACGATGTAAATTCTTTATCATAGTAGAATTGAGCATGGGAGTTTTACCTTCAACTTTTTTTGACAAATTTTAGCCTCGCTCGAGGTGTGACTAGATCAATCCAGTCAGCCCTCAGTGTTAACCGTACCTGAGGGATCACTTTGTAAGCTTTATGCATTGCACAGTCAAGGGGAAGGTTGAGGAAGCCCACAGGTACGGTTTGTCTACGGGACCTCTACGTAGTCGACTATGAATATGGCCCTTAATCTTCTAACAATTCATGAGCAAATACAAGATTCACAACATTCAGGGCTGGTGCGGGGAGCCCGCTGGTTCAGAGCTAGTTTCCGCGGTTTAAAAATATAATAGCTCAGCGCCACTTTTCTTCGATTTGAAAAATACGGTGGCTCAGGGGTAGAGCGTTTACCCCACACTGCTGGGAGTTCTTGGTTCGATCTTTGTGCAAATAAGGTTGCGGTGGACAAAGGCAATATGTGTAAATTTCCTAGGGTTCCATCCACTCTCAATACAAATATATATCAAAACAATAATAATAATATTGTAAAAAACTTACTTGAATTTGATATCTTCTTTCCACGAACACTCAAAAAGCAGAAGAGAAACACAAGTATTTTAGACTTCGTGATAACCACTAGTTAATCACGTCGCAAGAGTAAAGTTAGTTTAAAAATTGGCTCATTGGATTTATATATATATATATATATATATATATATATATATATATATATATATATATATATATATATATATATATGTAGCATATTTATTAATGTTATAGGGGGAACAAAAGAGAAATAAGGTCAATTAATTTTTGTTTGTCCTTGTGTAAATGCCGCTTTGGGTAGTAATAAATCTCATTGTATAAAGAGGAAAAGAAACGGATATTTCGTTTCCAGGCATCTTGTCGGATCTATAATAATCAGTTGAAAGAATACATAGAAATAAACAATTTTCTTTCTTTTCTATAATTCCACGGAAATTTCGCCAAAATTCTTATGATGGGAGATGCTAAGTAAATATCAATTTCTTCAAAGTAATAACGGTTATCATACACTTCCATACTGTGCCTAAACTTTGTGGTCGCCAGATTTTATTTCGTAGTCCACAGTAGGTCTAAATTCGTGGCGCGCATAGCTACCAATAGAAGACAGTTTGACGGAGTTTTATAACACATGGCGCGTCATCATACATTCAAGCTGATAACTACAAAGGTAGCAAACAACTTTAATGCAGGGGTGTTAGTCCCAATTTTCTTTCAGTATACAGGTACTAATTTAAATTTAATAACCCATACATTTCAATGAAAAATTAAAACCGTTGTCAGTTTTATTGATGGGACCAACGGATCTTGTATTTTTGCCGAAAAGAAAAAAGCATCCATATTTGTCTCTGAATACACAATGACCAATAACCTATGGTCAATAAAGCCATTCAACAAGGGGTAATGCTGTCCTACATAGTGTTTATGAGCGCCAATTGGGCGTCCCAGGCAGGTGCAAATAACCCAAGTCTGCGCCCTTTTTTCAGTTGTGTGCAGACAGAGCTAGTTAGTCAGTGGGAGGTGGGGTGAGTAACCAACGCACGTACTTCTTCAACCAGCGGGAGAAGAGAGGAGGGAGGAGAGGAACTTCTAGTTGCAGAATGGCTTGTCTGCAGACAAAGAAGTAGTCAAAGAATGGGAAAAATGCATTCACCCATTCGCAACAAGAAATGTGTGCTCACCCAGCGGAAAAGAGGAGAGAGGGAGAGCCATATAGCTGGTCAATCATCGCTGGAAGGGAGAGATTTACTTGTCCAGAACAAGAAAACTGTGAACATTGAGGGGCAAGAGGGAGGGAAAAAATGAAATCTTCCGTTCACTCACAACAAAAGGAAGTGATTGACAAGTATCTACCTTAGTATCGGTGATAGGTTTGGCTAAACTGGACTTGTCTTACCAATCAGATACCAACGTTCGTTTCTGTAGCGGAGGCAGTGGCGGACTTGGAAAGGAATGAAACGAAATGAAATCTTTAAGTTTTACGTCCCACGGTTATGCCGGTTAGGCTAAAGGAGACGGTGATTATGAGAAATGAATGAAATGGTGGAATGAAGAAAGTGGGAGGAAACGGGAGAACCCCGAGAAAACCCACGAGCACGGTGTTTGTCCACCACAAAGTCCACACGGCGCGAGCTGGGATCAAACCAGGGACCCAAACACCGGAGGTGAACGCTCTACCACTGAGCCACCGCGCCCCCGAACTTGGAACGAGATCATTTCAGTTGGGAGATAGCAAAGCTGGAAGGAAGACGCACCAAAACGAAGTTCGCTTCGTAGCGAAAAAAATGAAAAATAAATAAATATTAATTCCTTCTTCCCCGTTCCTTTCCTTTCTTGATCATCTTATTTCTATTTTGTTCTGTTAATATTTTCAGAAAAAATTTTCGAAGTTTCCAACATTTTAACAACCAAATTATTTGCAGAATCATCGCAAGCTCTTCCTATAAGTTTCATTGGATTTTTTCTAAGTTAGCGTAGCTCATCTTAGGACTTTACGTAGTAAAACGAAGCAGAAAACAATCCATCAAAAATCATTGCTAAACAAAGGAAATTCATGGATAATGCGCGAGCTTGAAGGGTAATGGTTCAGGGGCTCCTTCAATGGTGTAATCATATTCATTATTTTTAATTTAATCATAATTTTGTACCTTCACACGATGTGTTCGATTAGTTACGAGCTTTTAAACTAGGATCATAATTAAATTAAGGGTAAAAATCTAGTGGGAGCTAGGGATCGCGTTTCAAGGCTAATAGTTGAGTTCTAATAATCTGAAACCTATTTTAATTTTAATGTAATTACAATTTTTAAAATTTCGATTAAAGAATCATGTAGGATCATGTTTCAAACAGCAAAAGAAATCATCCCCCTTTCCAGGAACACCTTATCTCCTTCTGTTGCCCAGGTAATGAATCTTCCTCCCCCAAGGAACCTACTCAGGGCCTGTGCGGTCCCACAGACAAGGAAGTGGTTAAGTAATAAATCAGTCAATCAAACAATAGCTCTATTGTCTACCACTTTACGCTTCCATACTACTGGACATGATACAAGTTTGTTACTTTCACGTTTTATCAGAATTTCAACCATGGATTACGAGCTTTCTTTTCATATGTGTCGAGTGTGGGACAATTCCATACAAAGAGGGACATTGATACAATCGTGTTCTAGTTACGTTCTACCAGAAAGTGTATCAGGTCTAATAGCAGAATGTACAACATTATTTTCCTATTTTACGCACGTGGGACGGTGTCCCAGCAGTAGTGGAACATGTTGACATTTGTCCATTAGCTACATGTCGATATCAACACACATATTGGCCACATTTCAATATCGACCATGCGATCTCACTAGTGACATTACTTTAGTTTCCTTGTGAGTCCCCTTCCACAATTTCAACTTGACCTCAATTGTTGTTGCATCCTTATTGGTATGCAACTGTGCACAAAATACTGCATTGTCCGCTATTTTGTATTTGTTTAAGATGCCGACTTAATACAAACGAATTCTTGTTACCTGGTAGAAATAGAAACCCTATCAATTCAGATCCATTTAGACCAATTTTCATTTGGCAGATTATCTGGGACTTCCTACGTTCCTTTGGAGAATCCCTTGCGCGAGCATGGTAGGACTGTGAAAAATGCATAATTCAATACAGCAGGTATAACTTCTTCAGTTAATTTTTTACCCGCCCTCTTTCCGTTGGATAGTTTCCGAACTATTGGCGTGGCACCTTGTAGGTCCGAAACTGTGTTCGATAGCCGAAAGTTCAAGAGGACTTTTTCTTGTCTCAGTAGCAGGAGTCACCTCCCAAGAGTTCGAACTTATTTTGCAACACCCGATATATATATATATGTGTGTGTGTGTGTGTGTGTATGTGTGTGTGCATGTACTTTATGTCCTGACCATAAAGTAAATCCTTAAACTTGATAGAGATATGAACACCGTGGTTATAGTGTGCCATTGGAAATGGAATTCTATGTCTGCACATCAACTAATACCTAGGTATAATCTATTGATAATATTTTGGCTGTTCATTTTTCTTTTTGAGCTCGAAATACAACATTTTTGAAAAATTTACAAGGATTAAAGAGTACCGTTCAGAACTCGACTCAGTTAATGGACCGACTAGGACAGTGTAACAAACGTTATTTACAATGGATTTAAATGTGACACTGAATATTTGAGACATATAAGAGAATTCTATTAAATGAAAACTGAAAACAAAATTGAGTTAAAAATGATTATAAATGAATATTAATATTGTACAATATTTATCGTGCTTAACGAAAAAATCAAAGATCATCTATAAACCAGTAACTTTCACTGATTAGAACATAATGCGTAAATTATGACAAAATTTAGGAAAGTATTTTGTAACTCAAAATAAGTACTGAACAAAACCAACTACTAATTGAGATGACTCTAACACTTAAGTATACCCTCATGAAGCGTTTTATTATTACTCTAACAGGATGGCAGTACGTAGTATGGTTAATGAGATATTGAACAAAATTATGATTTCTATTTAACTAAATTATTACCCAAAGATAAGACATGTATCAGTTGCGCTTAAAGTGACATGCTTCAGGATAAATTCTGACGAGAAGTTTCCGAGGAAATCGGCAAAAATTAAGTTTCATGATGCAAAAAATATATCTTTTATTTCCAATAATACTTCATAATTCTCTTGGAACAGGATGTTTAAAATATTTATGTAGCCTACTATATACTATATGTAAAAAATACTCTTATTATATACCAGATCGTGTCTGTAACAGTGATACACACGATACTAGCAATGACATATATACTTCTAACAGTAGTAAACATACTGTTTTAATATCTTGCAACATTTGGTTATATTAATTCCATCTTCACCAATGTTCGTGTATCTTCTCCAATATTTGAAACCAAGGATAAAAATTTACAAAATAATCGAAATTTCGTAATGCAGACAGGTAGATTTTCATATCAATCATTTTTATTAGTTTAGAAGTACAGTAGATAATTCCAAATACAATATATTGTACATATATTAAAAATATGACAACACAACTCGATAAATTATTAAAACCGTCTGCAGAATAACACAATTGAATAGAAATAAATATATAACATAGAATATATAGACTTTGAAGGTGACATGCCAGGGAGAAAGCTTCTGTAACGAAATGGACCGCTGCACATAAGATATTCAGATTTTATTTTTCTTCTGATAACCGATGACAAAAATGACCACTATTTTGTGTAGAGGTAAGAAGTTAGAGAGTTTGCAATGTAATTTCCTGAACTTATTCTAATTTCTCAGTTGCACTGTAGAAATATGATGTTACCTTTAGGTTCCCATTCACGAGATAAGTTAACGATAAAGTGGGCTTCTAAGAAGCAAGTGTACTTTGTGGATAATGACAAAATGGACCTTAAGCCTTCTAATTGTTTGATATGCTTAAAAGCAAAGGAAAAATCCTGTATTGACGAGACCATCACATAGTAAATACTGGATATTCTACAACGTTATTAGCATTTAACGAAAAAAAGAAAATACATCCAAAGATGAAACTATAGCAATCGTAGACCATATCGAGACGAACGAAATGATATATCTAAAGATGAATTATTATTCGTAGTTTTCTAGAAAACTGAAAGAAACGAATGTATATCATTCGTTGCCAATCTGACGCAATTAATAGATTTTATTCTGCTGAAATACTTTTTCTTGTTATTAATGTATATATTGTATAAGAAAAGTACGAGTCGTTAACTAATAGATGGTATATATTGCTTGATTCTTTTTACTACGCTCTCGAAAATGTAACTTATAACTAGAGACCGGTTGTTAGGCAAAATGCCTATTCTTTAATATTAAAGATTTGATCAAAAATAATATTTTAAAGTTTATATGGCGGGTTGTAGTTTCAATTTAAGTCAATTTTATTTTGCCTATTTCGCCCATTCCTGCCTAAATAATTGTTTTAGTGCCTAATATTGCCTATTCTATGAATTTTCTTCAAAATAAGGCTTTATTGGGAAAAATATATAATTTAGTACTACAATAAAGGATTCTGCCTCTTCCGAAAAATATAAGTGCTGTTTGTAGTGATAAGATGTAAAATTTTGGACTATTAAGTGTACTGACAAAGTGCTATAAAACTTTGGACTGCTGTGTGTACTGACAAAATGTATAAAATTTGCACTGTTATGTGTAGTGATAAAGAGCCGTTGAGAATGTATTTACCAAATAGGTCTATATATGGAATACATGTCAAGGTTCGTTTATATATAAACGCTACCCATATATATAGTAAAAGAAAATATTAACAAACACGTATGAATTATGTTTCTATATTCTTTGAACATTATCTGTGACTTGAATTTATTTTTTTAATTTCATTGAGTATTTATCTTCATTATTTCGAGTTACATTATATTACCTATTTAAATGCCTATTTGCATGCTTATTTTCCAGGTTTTTAGTGCCTGAACATCCGGTCTCTACTTATAACCTATTCTGAAATAAGGATTTTTTTTTTTTTTTTTTTTTGAGAGGAGTGTCATCTGATGTAGTAATTTGAATCGAGAATCTTGCGTCATAGCAAGCGTGCACCCAAAAATTTCTGTTGGAAGGGGTCCTAGCTTTGTGGCGGGAGGTCCAATACTACAAGCCACTACGTCGATGTGGCTACTCGAACGAGTATTATTCTGGACCAGAAAAGACGATAAGAATTGTAAAATATTTTCACCCATATTAAAAAAACGATACAAGACTGTTTTTTTTAAGGAAAAGAATATCAAATTTTCCTGTTACTGTACATCAATCATTTCCTTGTTAAACAAGTATAGTTTTATTGAGAATATGTACAATTGAGGCGTTGGATGACAAAGTGACATAACTCAGTTTTGAGATATTGTGAGATGTTGAGACTATTATTAGAATCGATATTGAAAAAGCGACAAAATCAGTTCCTTGTTCTGCCATCTTTTGGCTATGGCCTGGTCTTTCAACTCTGAGATACGAAACTTTGTCATCCAACAGGATATGGTTTCAAGATCACAAAAATGATTTAATCTCATTTTTTTAAAATGAGTTACGCCATTTTGCCATCCAACGCCTCAATTGTATGTTGAGATAGGATTTTTTTTTGGGGGGACTGGACCCGGTGGACCCCCCGTGAGTGCGGCCTTACTTCATAGCTTATAGAAAGTTAGGATATGAAAACCTGAAACCATTACCCTACTTAGTCTACAAGATTTTTAATGTTATATAATGCCTAACAATTGATTTTTAATGTTATTTACAAGCTTGATTATTGGAAGAGAAATAAGTAACGCTGCGAAGATGTGTAATAAGGTTCGACTGACTGTGAGACTACGACTGCCACGAAACTGCATGTCAAAAAGTTTTTGTGCCCAAAACGTAACGTGTTGGCTCAAAAATGGAGAGGTTAGCGCCCCTTTCAGAGAGAATCTATATGGGACATGATTCTACAGCTTGAAGTGGAATCAGATCTTTCGTCTTGGTCGAAAATATCACAAGCGGTGACTTGCTTCTCCTTATTTGTTTATTATTATTATTTAAGTTCTTATCACATGAAGCTACTTTACTCCCCCGAGATTATATGGAGTGCTAACTAAGGTTCGACGTCAGAGATTCGGGTTTGAATTTATATGATTCGGATATTAAGTTAAATAAATAGGTTCACGTCTTACACAGTTTTAGTGCTAGAAACAAACGAAATAAAGTAAAAGAAACTCAAAATCAGCCAACTACACAGCTAATCTACTAGCTGCATTCATAGCAGCTAAAGTATCAAGAAATAAAACAAAAGTGGGAGAAGAGCTAGGAACAAATATTCAAGTTATTGCGCATTTCACATGAAACTTTGTATATTGTGTTTCTGCTATAAATTGTGTTCATAAATGTTTATTATTCGTGTCTCACAACTATTTATATTTTCAATAGTCACATATAAATACAAACAAAAGTTATAGCTTCATCATAAATTTATTTCAAACAAATTATTGGGTCACGCACTATCTAAAATTTATTTTTAAAAAATGTATGCAAACGGAGTCAATAAAGAAAAAGTAATTCAGTAGAAACGATTTCAAGTGACTGCGTGGTTACGTGATCTCATAGTCTGTACTAGCGAGAAGACTTGAAAATTTTCAATCTCAACAGAGCAAGTGTTTCTACTAGATAAGTAGGTGCTGTTTCAAGGCGACTTCTTGCTGTTAATCGTAATAGCAGCAAGTAAAAGTGCAATCATAACATTAGTTGCCTTGTCTCCCATACAAAATGAATACAAATCAGAGCCCGTAAAAAAAAAAAAGGGGGGGGGAATTAGGATAAAATTACCAAACGTGTCATCACTCACTACCCATAAAATAATATCTCTAAACGCTACATAGTCCCATAATATGTAACGTTCAAAATTTAAGTGTCCTCACGCATATGCATGAGGCAGCAGGGACAACGTGATTTTTATTCATTCTGTTACAAGGGAAACGGAGTGTTCTATCATTTGCAGTAGTGATTGCAGCTAGGCTATATTCTCAATTCTTTGACTAATATCACAATGCAAATTAAAATTTTCTATTAACTTTAATACCAATTATGAAAAGGAAAGTAGCCAATTGTGTATATGTTGTAATAGTCAAAGTAGTCAATTGTCATTCGGGATCTTACTATTGACAACTAGGATTTCTTTGTTCTTGTAAAAAGCTGGTATTATTTTAATACATTTTTCTTAGCTCATGTTTTCGCACGGTTAATGAGCACCGCCTTTGTTTGTGTGTGTGTTCAGTTAGTTACAAAACATCCATCTTACAAGCAGAGCGAGTCGCTAATAGTTAGTAACCGGAAGCCACCTTGAAATTCACACGCATAGAATGAAAGACTACATAAGTACTTATTGCAAAGGCTGCAAGGACGAACAAGCAAGCATGGGTTTAGATAGAAACAGAAGATTACTAAGTACTTGAAACTACTACGGGTAATTTATTGTCGTCTATCAGGGACCAGCATCAAGTAGGCTTCAGGTTTGTACGAAATTTCGTATCTATTAGTTTTATGAATTACACGATTTTGCTGTATATGCTGAATGGTATTAGTTCGTAAAATAAAAGGGTATTAAGTGCAAGTTTTGTAAGAATCTTAGAAAATATTTAGCATACTGCAAAAGGAAAAAACAAATATCCCAGTTTCAATTGCAGAATAACAGACGGGGTCCAACTCAAAAGTTTCAAGTGCCAAGGGGGAAGGGGGGTAAATAAGCACATCATGTAAAAGCTCGTGTTAATGGATACAGAATTGGACATTGGACAAGTCTCGACTGTCGATAAGCATTGCAAAATGGCACGAGTCATTTCCTTTGATACACTCTAGTGTTTGTTTTGTTTTTACACCTGTCTCACCGTTTCAGATTAATAGGAGTGGCAATACTTTTTCATCAAGAGTCGAGACTTGTTTCCTCTTCTTTCACTTAACATAAGCTTTCATACGATACTCAATTTGAACCCCTTTCCATTCCAACATTTTGAGTTGGACCCCGCCTGGGATCCTGCGAGGAACCCTGGAACATTTTTTTCCTTTGAATTAATATACTTTTGAAATAATGATATATCCCTGTTTTTGTTTCTACACCTATTCCGTCGTTTCAGATTCATACGTGTGGCCATAGACTTTGCAATAAAGATTGTGTTGATATTTTGACCCACCGCTATTTTGCACAGGCTTATCGTAGAGAGTCGCGACTTGATTTATCTTATTTTATTTAACACCAACTTTCATACGATATACAAATTGATCCCCCATTCCATTTTAAAATTTTGAGTTGGACCCCACCTGGGACTCTGCGGGGGACCCTGGGACAATTTATTTTACTTTAATACGTTATACTTTTGAAATGATGAAAAACATGGTTTTCTGTTTTCACATTTGTCCCACCGTTTCAGATTTTTCGAGGTTCCAACGGACTTTAAGACACGCTTAAAGGTGTTAATAAAAATGAGTAACGTGCTGCCCTCAAGCGGAATGCTTGAGACCTCCCCAATTTTGGTAATTGGTTTTGATCTTACCTTGACCCAAGCTTTCAGGAAATATATAAATCACCCCCACTTTGTGAGTTCAGGTTCAAGTACATTCCGTTTAGTAGAAAAAATATCTAGCTATTTGTATTTCTACAATCTTTCAAGTAGATATTGGGTCATATAGGATGCGGGTAGGTATTTCCAAATACCACCTAAATATTTTAGGTAATTTTGATCTTTACTGCATTGGAGCTTTCAAGTAATTTTGTTTCTTAATGTTCTCCATTGACAAATCATGGGAGATACACGTGAAACTGTTTTACAAGTGCTCTTTTATTTGCTGTCAAATTATAAATATTAGGATAGCATGGCCTATACAGGCAAAATAAATAAATCAGTGAAAACTTGTGCAGATGTTAAAGTAGTGAGAAAAGTGATTGGAATCAATAATAATAATAATAATAATAATAATAATAATAATAATAATAATAATAATAATAATAATAATAATAATAATAATAATCACCGTGGCATCACTTGCAGCAAATGGAGAGGAGGAGCTTTAATATCTTCCATTACTTGTGATCTTAATCTCCTCCTTCCTAGTATTTCTTATATCACATTTTCTGTCACAATTCCCATAATATTTTTTCTCGAACTGCGTTAAATGAGGAGAAATAATAACGCACAAAGCTAAACACAAGGCATAAGGCAAGGTGCAAATTGGGACTCGTATAGCGCCTGTGAGACGACGCAGGACAGTGTGGTATTTTGTATCTTACAAGATTTAATATAATTGCGCGAATTGGAAACATAACGCGTGCCTTCTCACAGTCGTATGCTACTGTAATTGAAATGCAGTTTTCATGTCCCACGTGTTGCTTATTTGCCATTTATTGAGCTGAGCGAAGCGAAGCTCTTATACTCGGGTTAGCCGTTTGGTTGTCCGCGAACTCCTCCTAGACCGTTTGGCCGATCTCAACCAAACTTAGCACGCTGATAGAGTATGTCGTACTGAGTGACAACATAGGTCGAAATCAAAAATCCGATGTACCATCGAGGAATAATCACCGAAAAACGCTTCCTCCTAGACCGTTTGGCCGATCTCAACCAAACTTAGCACGCTGATAGAGTATGTCGTGCTGAGTGACAACATAGGTCGAAATCAAAAATCCGATGTACCATCGAGGAATAATCACCGAAAAACGCTTCCTCCTAGACCGTTTGGCCGATCTCAACCAAACTTAGCACGCTGATAGAGTATGTCGTGCTGAGTGAGAACATAGGTCGAAATCAAAAATCCGATGTACCATCGAGGAATAATCACCGAAAAACGCTTGTATAGACTTAACATGGGAAAAAAGTCATGATTACGTAGTTTAAGCTCGCTCAGCTCATTTCATTGCAATCGGGTATATCCATTGCATTCCTAGTATTATTTGTATACACACATGCACATTGCAATTCATATGGAAAAATAAAAATAAAATAAAATAAATAGGAGCAACATTTCATGAATCCTACAATAATGCAAACTGATGTGAATGAAATAATTTTCAAAGATACTGTTCATTATCTATTTAAAGCAAACTGCAAATTTCATTCAATTGCAATCGGCTTTTGGGTCTAACATTCATTTAACTCAATAGCTTGTTGAATCATCCCGTGCACAGATTTACTTCAGCATACTGGTTTCAATTCATTCGAAAGAAATTAGTAAACTCACCGTGACTTTGTTTTTAAATTGTTCATAGCTTTTCCTTTCGCATAGAATATACTTTCTTGGTGATTTAAATTTTTCATTCATCAAAGAATAAAGCAAACCTTTGTTTTCTGCATCATTATCTGATTCTGATTGGTAACTCAAATATGAACAAATGTTATCTTCGCGAAAATAACATTTTTGGATGAGGGTGATTTGTGGAACACTTAAAACTGCGACTCAATACGTGAATCCCTACGCGCATCATGCTGCTCATATCAAGTCACCTCACACGCGCTATACGTCGCACAATTTGCGCCTAGCCTTACAGCGTTTGCGCACGTCCACGGCAATGAAGATTCCGGTTCCGACAATGCCGGCGATGGAATCGGCGGCAATGTAATCAAATAGTAGCTTTATAACTGTTATATTTTTGTTTTATTGTCCTGATTCTAACATTATACTATCTTATTGAGCCCAGTGTTGAATTCAGACATTTTCACCCGGGGGGAATGTGAACTCCTCGGGGGGAGAGTTGTTTTTCTGTATTTTTGCAAGAAAGCATCATATTTAACAATTGTGTAATGTAAATGGAAAAGGCTGAAAGTGCCACAAAGTAAAATTTCCAGTATTCAATAAAAACTTCCTAAAACTGTACTTTATCCTTTAAGGTGCTGCTCCTTGCGAGTTCTCTAGAAACTAGTAGGAATTTTTCTGGCACTTTGGACCTTCTCTAGGTTATTGGCGATGTCGTTTACAACACATTCCATGCAAAAAATCGATTTTTTATTTTTTGGCACTTTCAGCCTTTTCCATTTCCACTACACAATTCCATTCACATACACATCTTAGCTAATATTGAGGCTAATTGCTGATAAAGAGTGTCGGTGGTAGTTCACTACCAGAAGGGCCACCCCTACCGAATTGGTCTAAATGGAGTAGCCAGACAAAGAGTGTTGTGGGAGAAGGCAGCAGTTCTCCAGTAGCCAAGTTGGCGGAAATCATAGAAATTGGTACGGCAACTTGGACCGTACCAATCCCAGGCGTGGTCAGAGTGACTTTAACGGCTGGGATACTGCGGGGTGAAAGGCAACGGAGAACCACCACTCTATTTTCCCTAGTTTGCTGGCAGCAAAAATAGAACATATGAACAATGGTCTTTCGCAGGTCAAAATGTAGTTCCGGAGGTAAAATATTCCCCCATTCGGATCGCCGGGAGGGGGATGGCTTGGGAAGGACTATTGGACAAGAAAATAATAGTGGAGGAAAGACAGACAGAAAGAAAGACAGGGAAGAGCAAGCGGTTTAGGATAGGGACATGAAACGTACGTACTATGTTACAGGGAGGAAAATTAGAAAATCTTAAAGAAGAAATGAAACAAAATAATTTAGATTTGGTAGGCGTCTGTGAAGTTACATGGGAATATAATGGGTTATTGAACAGCGAAGGATATAGAATGTTTTACTCAGGTAATGAAAAGGACGGTCATAATGGCGTAGGAATAATTCTTGGAAAGCTCTTAAAGAAGGTAGTGAAAGTAGAATTTATTGATGATAGAGTTATGATGTTAAGACTTAAAGGGAAAACGAAGGATCTAGTGGTGATACAGACATATGCACCGACGACTTCGCATGCAACTGAAGAAGTAGAGGAAAATTATGAGAAAATAGAAGAAATTATAGATAGGGAGAAGAAGGGTGCATGCATAATTCTAATGGGAGATTTCAATGCAGTTGTGGGAGAAAAACAGGAAGGTAGTATCGTAGGCAAATATGGTTTAGACGAAAGAAATGAAAGAGGAGAGGGACTGGTGAATTTCTGTAGACAGAATTCCCTAGTAATTGGGAACACTTGGTTCAATCAACACAAGAGAAGAAGATAAACATGGAAATCACCAATAGACGGCAGAAGATATCAGATAGACTATGTTATGGTTCAGGACAGGTATCGGAATAGCTTAAAGAACGCGAAGACCCTTCCCGGCGCTGATATTTTCTCTGATCATAATCTTGTGCTGGCCGAAGTAGATATTCAACTGAAAAATGTAGGCAGAAGAAAAGTAGGTAACAAAGTGTTGAATACTGAAAGGTTGAAAAACGAGGAAATGAGAAATCTTTTCGTTGAAAAATTTGAAGAAAAATGTTCAAACGAGGAAAGGATAGGCGCAGGTAGTAACGCACGGTGGGAACATATTAAACGTTGCTTACAGCAGGCTGCAGAAGAAGCAGTAGGTTACCGCGAACACATAACTGCTAAGAAACCATGGGTTACAACGCAGATGTTGCAGAAAATGAGGGAAAGGAAGATGTGGAAACAGGTTAATACAGAAGAGGGCAGAAAGATGTACAGAAAGTTAAATAATGAATTACGAAGAGAAACAGACAGAGCGAGGGAAGAGTTTTACAAAAGAAAATGCGAGGACATAGAAGAATTAAAAAGAGTTGGGAAATATGAGGAAATGTACAAGGAGCTGAAATCTATGGAATTTCGGAGGAAACAAGGGGGTATTATGATTGCAGTAGAAAATAAGAATGGGAAGGTAGTCAGCGAGAAAAATGAGGTCATAGGAAGGTGGAAAGAATACGTTGAGAGTAGGGATAGACAGTGTAGCATAAATGTTGAAGTGGAAAATGAAGTAGGCGAGGGTGATAAAGGATTTAGTATTCTTCGGGATGAGTTTGAAAAGGCTATATCCGAGATTAGGAATGGAAAGGCAACCGGGATAGATAAAATGCCAATCGAATTCATTAAAAATATAGGAGATAAGGGAAAGAAAGAATTGTTGCGACTATGCAATGAAATACATATATGAAACAGGAGAATGGCCAAAAGACTTTCTGAAAACGATCATGATACCGATGGCTAAGAAATCGAATCCAAAGAGATGTGAGGATTATAGAACTATTAGTCTCATATCTCATGCAGCTAAAATTCTGCTCCGAATACTGAACAAATGGTTATTCGAAAGAACAATAAAGATGTTGAGGAGGAGCAATTTGGGTTTAGAAGAGGCAAGGGTACAAGAGATGCTATTGGATTATTAAGGGTGATCGGTGAAAGATTTATAGAAAAAGGGAAAGAGGTGTATGTTGTATTTATTGATCTAGAAAAGGTTTTTGACCGCGTGAATTGGGAATTGTTGTTTGGAGTTCTAACGAAGATAGGGTTGGAATGGAAAGATAGAAAACTCGTAAGAAACTTATACATGAACCAACAAGTAAATGTTAGGATAGGGAAAGAACTGACAGAAGAGAGTGCAATTGGAAGGGGAGTTCGACAAGGATGCTGCTTCTCGCCAACACTATTTAATGTCTATCTAGAAGAGATAGTGAAAAGAGCCTACATGATGATGATGGCATTTCAGTAGGAGGTAGAATGATTAGATGCATAAAATTTTGCAGACGATGTGGCGCTTCTTGCAGAATCTGAAAAGAAAATCAATAAAATGTTAGAAAAAATGAGAAAGGGCTTTGAAGAATATGGGATGAAAATAAATGTTAGAAAGACAAAAGCCATGGTGATTGGAACGAAGGGGTCTGTGTAAAATATAAAAATAGGAGGGGAAAAATAGAACAATTGAATAGTTTTCGATATCTGGGTAGTATTCTTAGTAATAACATGAAGTGCGAACGTGAAATAAAAGCAAGGATAGGAATGGCGAAAGAAGCCTTTAGCAGAGAGAAAAGTCTGTTTTGTGGGACATTGAATAAAGAGTTGAGAAAAAGACTCATAAAATGCTTCGTATGGAGTGTTGTGCTGTATGGGGCGGAAACGTGGACATTACGTAAAGGTGACGAAAATCGACTGGAAGCCTTCGAAATGTGGGTGTGGAGAAAAATGGAAAGAATTAGTTGGGTCGAGCGGAAAACGAATGAGAGGGTGTTAGAAATGGTGGGTGAGAAAAGAACACTTTTAGATATTATTAGGAAGATGAAGAGAAACTGGTTGGGACATTGCCTAAGAAGAGATTGTATCATGAGGTACGTCCTAGAGGGTATGGTGGCGGGAAAGAGACGGAGGGGGCGAAGGAGACTACAATAATGGGTGATATTAAAACAGAAAGATCATACGCGAAGACGAAGAGGTTAGTGGAGCATGGAGGACCGTGGAGCATGGAAGCTTCTCAGCTGCGGCAAGTGACCTGCCAATAAAGGCAGAATACCTATGATGATGAATGTTGATAAATATTCAATGTGAGATCATAATTTTAAAAAAAGCAATCGTTTAATTTTATCTAAAACATTAAATAAAAACTGGCAAAAATATTTTAGATTAAACTTTAACTGCTATTTACAGTAGCTATTTTAGTTATTTTTTCCTATATTCAGTAGTTACTGTTTGTTACTAATGTAGAAGTTTTTAAAAAGATTTAAAGTAAATCAAATATTTCTTTGTCCTAAAACAAACATACATAGGAATATCTTAAGAAAAAGTAATCATTCTTTCTCACACTTCTGATTCTAAATCAAGTATATAGCCTTGGTTTCTTCAGTGCATACACATCAATAGTTTAGTTTACGAAATCTTCAGTAGGATCAGTGCCATGTCGTGGAAAATCAGCGCTTGGGGCGAGAGTATACGACGGCACTCCCGTACATATGAGTGAGGTCCACAGACCAGCTATGAAGGATGAGAAAATTTTAAAAAGTAAACCCTGCTTTTCCTTGATTTTGAGCACTTTTTATTACTTTTTTCCTTTCATTTTATATATGTGCACATGCCCACATGTGCACATGTTTCATTCCTCTCTTTTTTCTTTCCTTCTTTTCTTTTCTTTTTCCCCCCGAATCATGCGCCCCTTACTTCGGTGTCCGAGGCCGTCACCCCGCTTGCCCCTCCTTCGTCACCTTCAATAGCAATCTTTCACTTATATACTACTATTATATTGATAAATTCTATATTAATCACTAACCCAGGAAGGATAACTGTTCCTGCCTGATCCCTCTAAATGACACCCTCTGAGTCTCACCCTTTAACTGACTTATTTTTAGTTAAAGAAAGATTTGTTTACTTTAACAATCGTAAAGCACATTTACGTCTGTTACTTCCGATGGGATTTAGGCGCTCTATTTCAAATAATGCAGGAACTGTACATTTTCAAGAACTGAAGTCTGTTGACATGAGAGATCATATGGAATGATTGATAAAAAGATCTTCCATATCTTTTCTTTCCTATCTCAATCTGTGCTAGTGCTACCTACTAATATATAATATAGGGCGAGTGTATAGTACCTACTAAAATACAAACCTTTCTTCAACAATTGACAATTTCATGTTCTGCCAAACTCGGTCATAGCGTTAAGAAATACAAGTTTTATTGTCTATTTGGTATTCTAAGATGTTACATGTTTAATATTTATATAGAATGGGTCTGCGTCATTTATATGTATATTGAGAGATCGGATTTCGTCTGCACGTGCACGGAAAGAAAAACAAATAATTGGGTGAAGTAACTTCTACATTTTGTGACTGAAATTTTGGGAGTTTCTCCGGGGGGGAATGAATTTTCTTCGGGGGGAGTTTCCCCCGGGCCACCCCCTGAATTCATCCCTGATTGAGCCACAATGAGTATACTAAATTGACATAATGCAAAATGTCGTTTATTGTATACCTTCTTTTTATAAACTTTATGATCCTTAAAAGGGAGTTGACATTATGTCTAACCTTGCTTCTGTTTCTATCTTTATATATATATATGTCGTCTTGGTGATTTTTACACCAATTTAATCAACAAAACATACATTGATTTATAACAAGATATATTTCCATTTCTTCTCTTTTTAACCTAGCTGGCTAGTGCATATTTATAGAAAAGATCACACATTTTGCCCAAAGAATACAATTAAAAATACAACATATCGTTGTATTACGGCACGCGAACATATGGAATTTCTTTTATTTATTTTACAAATAAAAGGAAAGAATCCTAGACCGTTAAGATTGCTACACTAATCGTCAGTACTTTTCGCACATTTCTCGTATATATATATATATATATATATATATATATATATATATATATATATATATATATATATATATATATATATATATATATATAAAATCACATTTCATAATTACTCATATACATCATATTTCACTTACATATCATTATTAATACTTCATTTTACATTAATCTTATAATCATTTATATATTTATATTTTTAATAATATAACGTCGATCAGGAATTCCGAATTATAAACCTATATTAAGTCCATTCAGGGCCATAAAATGTTTATTAACAAATTTAAATCATTTGGGCAAATTGAGAAGAAGAATTTGATTTAAAATATATATTTTATAAATTATTTCAATTATCTTTTGGTTTGATACCTAAAGTCATACAACAAAACATACATTGATTTATAACAAGATATATTTTCTTTTCTTCTTCTTTCTAATCTAGCTGGCTAGTGCATATTTATAGAAAAGATCACACATTTTGCCCAAAGAATACAATTAAAAATACCACATATCGTTGTAGCTTACACACGCTTTGTGACCTGGGGAAAGAGCCGGTCGAACTCCCGGGACCGGAAAATGCAGTCGGCCTAGCCGCCGACAAATGTCGGTCTCGCCTCCGGTTTTGTCGGCGGCAATGCTTTCTTATGCGTGGATGCATACGCAGCCGGTAATGCCGGAGCCGGCTTCCTGATAGGTTTCTTCAATCTAGCTACAGTGAGTGAGTGGCAAGGCGTTGTGTATTCTTGTTTCTTTTCTTGTATTTGGATTTTTTGTTTACTTCAGTTTTTCTGTTATTTTCTTTTTTCACACCATTTCCATATATAATAAAGAATGAAATAATCAAAATGGCTATGAGGTACCACAAATATAGCGGCTTACTATTTACATAAATTCTCAGCAAGGGAAATTCGGATGTTGTTTGAATTACACAACTACGGCAACGCGGAAAGTGAGTTTCACATATGTATATTAATTTATCTTCTACAGCCGAAACTTACTTAAAAGATTTAAACAAAGGGATCGTTGGATTCGTTTTGACAGAGAATATGTCTTAGCATATATGAAGTCATAATAAAAATCAACAATGCGGAAATGAAGGAAATGAAGATATGAAGAAATTATGAATCTAGGTTAGCTGCCCAGTGTTTGTCCTGTTAATTATGCAACTCAGTATGTAGGGTATGAATAATCTTCATAACAAGAAAACAAGGTTTAAATCTCCATCATAATCGAAGAAGTAGGCATTCCCAAACATAACAAAGGTTGTAAATAAAATTAAAGTAAATGAAGACTAAAACACAACTACAGAAAGAACTGAAAAAGCACAAACAGAACAAGAAAAATTTTAGTCTTGTGGTTGCATGGTGCTTTACCCTATAGATCGTAATAAAAATATTCATATACTCTGTATCTAGTCTAGAGATGGCCTTTTTCGAAAAATTTGTTTTTCGATTTTCGGAAATTTCATTTTTCGTTTCTTCGTTTTTCGAAAAAAATTTCGTTTTTTTTGGAAAATATTTCGTTTTTTCGAAAAAATTCGTTTTTCGTTCTTTCGAAAGATTTTTCGTTTTTCGAAAAAAATTCGTTTTTTCGTTTTATCGAAATAATTTCGTTTTCCGTTTTTCGACGATTTTTCGTTTCTCGAAAAGTTTTCGGAATTCGTGGAATGATAATGTAGGAGGAAATGGGAGTACCCCGGAAAAACACACGGACACGATGTTGTCTGTCACTAACTTACTTGACCTGGGATGAAACGCACAAGAGGTAAGTGTTCTAACACTGAGCTACCGTGCCCCCTTGGATTTGGATTTAATGAAAGGATAGTTTATAATGCATACTATTGACGAAACTCATGCAATCACGACCAAAATTAGTATGGTTAGGGACGCGATGTATTTAGTACACACATTAAATATTATGGTGTTTGGGACTTTGGTTCCAGAGTTATTATTATCAAATTTATTTTAAGTTAGGGATATCAAGAAATTTCGCTAAGACGCATTTGATTAAAGTCAAATGATCTTGACGAAAGTTGGTAGGATCGTAAATATTGACAAGCTTGGTATGCATGGAAGCTCGGTATAAAATATTATGGTGTACAGACTTTTTATTCCTGAGTTATTAGCTATCAATGTTAGGTTTGAAATAAGTGAAATCAAGAAATTTCGTTAAAGCGCGAAAGATGGAACTCATCCAATTTTTACCAAACTTGGCATGGTGGTAGATCTTGAGGAGTTTAGTAACTATAAAGGTAACCAAGAAAGATCTGTCGCTTTTTCACCCAACACCCTCAAACATCGGCATGTAACCTAAGACATACCTGGAAGATCAAAAATAGTCTCCATCAGCATCGACGACCTTCTTCCAACGTTTTGGAAGGTCATGTATTCCATCGCGGTAGAACTTGGTGGGTCGTGAAGCAAAGAAGGTATCAAGTGCATTTTGCACCTCTACTAGGGATTTGAACTGGTGTCCTCTAAGCTGGTTGTCGAAGGAATGGAACAGGTGATAATCGGACGGATGTAATGTCCGGAGAGTATGGCGGATGCAATAGTGTTTCCCATCCAAAGTGTAGAATGGCGTCCCGGGTCATCCTAGCCACGCGGGGCTTGGAGTTGTCCTGTAACAGGAGGACCCCTTTGCGATTCAGAAGTGCTGGCTCCAGAGTCTTGAGTTTTTTCTTGAACATGGCTCAACTGCTGACAGTACTCAGTTCCATTGATGCTCTGACTAGCTGGTAGCAGTTTTTTTCTCAAAATACTGTCCAGAAACTTTGGACTTGAACTTAGTAAATCAAGAAATTTCATTAAAACGCGTTAAACTCGTCAAAGTTGATATGGTCATAGACCTAACGAGTCTGGTATGCGTGCGAGCTCAGCACGAAATATTGTGATGCACAGACCTTTGGTTCTAGGTTCTTGAGGGATATAAATTAGAAATAATAATTCACAAAGGTAAACAGTGTAAAATTTATATTTTACAGAATATTAAAAAATAATTATTTACCAATAGTTATTATTAATGTGTTATGGACAATTTGTATCGCTGGACCAATTTCAAAATCGAAAAAGTGGAGCAAAATATACTGCATTCGGTTATAGTTGGTTGGATTACATTAAGTTACGTTAGATTATGTTATTAGGTGGGCAGTTTTACTATACGGATCCAAAGTATAAGTAGTAATAGTAGTAGGAGTAGGAGTAGCAGTAGTAGTAGAAGGAGTAGGGGTGGTAGTAGTAGTAGTAGTAGTAGTAGTAATAGTAGTAGTAGTAGGAACAAGTTAGAAGCCCCGCAGGGGTTGGTTGGGTTCTGTTCTCGTCATGAAATGGACAAATTAAAGATTCGCCCAAATTTTTCTGTATATTTTATAATCTATGGATCCGTATACTAACACAAGTGTACATCTCCGCGAAATAGTCCATCCACCTAGATATACAGTGCCGCTTACATCAAAAACAACCAGCAAATACAATCACTTTATGAGCTTTTATTATTCCCCTTACCTGACTTTCAATCACTCTTCCTCATAAACTTAAATAAATTCTCCAATTGACACGGTAAATTTCCTAAAATTTGTCCGGCGATACACCAGTTAATCCGACAATACGTATATTTTTTAATGTAAAAAAGACTAACAAATTACCAAATAGAAGGATCCTGTATAAACTGACCGTGATAGTATCAGACAACTCTTTAATAAATTGACTTTTAACAATTGATTTTAACAAAATATGAAACATGAAGTGATTATATGTACTGATACTGATTCTAAAGACTTCTCACTAAGATCCCCAATTCATTTCTCTTATTTTCTATAACTAATTAAGACAGTATCAAAAACAACTTGATTGCTTTCAAAAATAGGCAATTTAACACTAACAAAATACTATTGAATGGTTTATTTGTTCTAAAGATCTTTAATATACGGTAGGACAAAGAACTAAGTATCTGACTATAATAATCTCATCAAACGAGAATTCAAATTTTAAAGAGGTGGGTCTTCGTTTTCGTATTAGTTTTTACTGCTACTAACTTCAGTAGAAGAATGCTACTAAGATGAAATATTTTTTATTTGGTTGTTTGTTGAAGTTCAGCGCCCCTTTTCAGTATCAAGCGAGTCTATACAAGACGTGAACATACATTTTAAAGTGCAATCCGAACCACCATAAAACGTTCAATGTTTCCCCACTCGGGACCCTGTGCATCAAAGGAATATGCGCTAGCCACTAGACCAGTGGGCAAGGCTTGAAATCTTTTCATGGAATTATGAAATTATATATTTAAAAGAAACGTTTGTCGCTTCCTAGTACCTCTCTCGTTCTATGAGAAAAAAAAATATTGTAACCAGAGATATAGTAAGTATTTATCACTTTCGGTTGCATTAAACTTAGAGATGGAAACTACCATTGTGACACAGAATCCGTATCAAAAACTGCTTCCGGCTATCGTTTTTCCTTTACTATGAAAGCGGAAATGGTAGTTTCTCCTATTTGCGGTTTACATAGAGGGATAGCGACCGAGATGACAATCTTCGAATTCTGGATCTCTTATTATTTTTGCTCTATGGTGATCAATACTGAAACCGGGACTTGTGATCAGGGGCGGATCCAGGACAGACTTATGGGGAGGTGGCGGTGGGTTTTAATACTGCTACTTATAGTTACTTTTAAGAATTCCAAACTCTGGGATGGGTTTCATTTATGTATGAAATAAGAAAGTGTGCTCTTCTGGGGGGGGGGGCGATCACCTAGATCGCCCCCCCTGGATCCACCCCTGGTTGTGATACAATTTTCCTACTTCCGGTTTTTGTAGAGAAACAAGTGAGTTTCGTTTCACAGTGTAAAACTACGGTAGACTTCCAATCTATGAGAATTGAATACTCAAACTTCAGTACAACAATTATACAACTAAAACTCCTGGTTGGAATAGATTAATAAGATCAAAGATAGAATCTGTTCCTCGCATGCTGAATTCGTATCACAAAGCCATTATTAGCTTTCACTTATCGTTTTTGTTCTATGGCGATAAACAATGAAAGCAGAAATGGTTAATTTGAACCACTTCCGGCTTCAATAGTGGGTTAAGGGAGGAGATGAAATCTATTCTTAGGACGCTAAATCGATTTCACAGAAACCTCTTCTCGATATCTTTTATAGTTTTTGCTCTATGAATATAAGTATTGGAACCGAAAGTAGTAGTAAATTTAAAGCATTTCCGGTTACAAAAGAGTGAAGGAGGTTATGACGATGTGTTCTCTTAAAACCCTGAATTGATTGCAGAAAATTGCTTGTCGCTATCTATTACTATTTTTGTTTTAATGCGACAAGTGTTAAAGCCGGAAATGGTTAATTTGAACACTTTCGGATCAAATAAAGTGTTAACGAAGAAGGTGTAATCTATTTCTCGTGTTAACATACTTGAAGAAGACGGTTCTTCGAAAATTCAACATGACAACTACAATGCAAAACATCGAAAACAAATATTTTCGCAATCACAGCCATGGGCAGAGAGGAGGGGGTACAAGAGGACATACAGCTCATTTATATAGCCTGGCTGAAAAGCAAATAGAGCAAGCTACAAGCAAATACAACAAGCTACATCATCTCTCTTGCAGCATGATTTGAACCTCTTACCCTTAGGCACATGAAATGTTGCCAAACGTATTTTGAGATGAAAATTATCTATTTGTTCGAGGGGTATTATTTAATTCCGTTGCATAGCATCTCTAAGCAATGTCGCCTCTATTAAATTCCAACCCTCATATATCAATTAAGTAATACGTAGTCAACGAAGTTTTCTCTTTTTGAGCATATGAGTAAGTAGTACTGGAGCGCTTTGCCGTCAACAATAGAACCGCAGGTGCTCTATTTAAACTGGTAGTCTGACGACATCCTTGTCTGTGAGGAGAGGTGTGGTTGGACAGGTCACTAGGAGGGGAAAGATTTATTACTCTGACCGTTAGGTAGTCAGAAGGGTTCCTGGAAAAGGTTGACTGTTAGGAGGGATTGTATAGTTTCTAGAAAAGGTTGAACGGCCTATATCACGTGATTTCTTTACAGGGATTTTTATAGTATTATTATTTTAATTGGATCGTATCATTTTATTCTTTTGTTTTCAATAAAGAAAACTCGGTATATGTATTGGTTCGTATGCTAAAGCATGCTCTGTAGAACAGCTATGGTGAGATCATATTAGTTATTTTAATTGGTTCGTATTATCTAATTCGGTCATTTGCATAGCAAATTGAGAACAATCTTTGTTTGTGATCATATTTAAAGTGGGAGGGAATAAACTTTATTCATGCGGGACACAGTTTTATTTTTATTTTGACGGATCGTATGAATAGCATACTCGTTGTTAAATTTGAGTGTGAGCGTACTAAAAGCTCGTGTACGGAATACGTATACTCCGGTATGATACGCTATGCTGGTACATATACAGAGCGTGGTTCTCGTATGTCTTTCGTTGATGAACTCAAGACATGAACTGAACTTTTCGCGCGCTTTTTGGAAGCCAGTTTAGCGAGAGTGAAAGATGGCGTTGCTGGGTAATGACTTTACAGTTACGTGTTAAAACATGAAGACAAATACAAAAGAAAACAGACACCGTGTCGGGTAAACATCACAAAGTGCAAACAGAGTAATAAAATAAAGTTTGGCGCCACGGTAGCTGAACACAAGATATAGTCGGCGGAGAATGCAAAGAAGATTAAGGTTATGCTAGGTGAACATGTTGAATCATGCCCCTATGCTAATTGGCAATACAAAAGAAGTTTGGCGCCACGAATGGTGGAACATGACACAACACTGAACGCTAATACATAAGAACTGTTGGTACTGTTGAAACATGAAGCGGTACTGAATGCGAATACAAAAGAAGATTGGTAGTATGAACTGTGTTGACTCTTTTATTTTATGTAGATGATATGTGATTGTTTGGTAGATGTTGTGTTTACGCGAATAACAACAACAATAATAGAAGATGTAAATGACTACGTGCATAAATAGATTTTGTTTTAAAAACATATTAACTATTTATTTGCACGTGCACCATGTAAATCTTTCCTTTGTAAGTAGATGACAAGTGATTGATTAGTACAGGATATGAAGAACATTATTGAAGGACTACTGTTGTAAGATGTGAATGATCGTGGTACAATGTAAATAGCATTGATGATGCTGTTTCAAAAGAATTTTTCGATCAGGTGAATGATATGTGAGAACATAAATAAAATGTAAGTAAATGTTTTCTCCACCCCTATACCTGTGAAAAATGTATTGAGGATAGGGAAAGTACATTAGAAAATATTTTAATTGATGTAGGGGAGTGTTTGAAAAAATGTTTTAAAGTACCACATGATATGACATCGTAGCTAGTTTTCCTTATATATGGGTATGGGGAGAAGACTGGCACAGAATCATCATGGAGTCATTTGGCAGTTTAGCAGCGAGAAATCGAGCTGTGCAACGAAGTAGACTGGGATTCTTCGTTTGAGTTTGTTGAATCTGTAAAGAAAAAGTTTAAATCCAATAAAGAATCTCTGGACGTGTTTATTGAGGAGAAAACTTGCTATTTTGCCCCGCCTTCAACAGATGTTATTACAGAGGAAGAAATTATTGATTTGAAAGACGACCCAATAGTAATTCCAACTTCACCTGTTTGCTCAAGAACACTTTCACCAGCACCAGCAGCAGGAACATCGGAACAAAAGTTTCAAGTTCCAACGATAAAGTGGACCCTTGAAGAAGAAAGACCAACATCTCCTGATTTATTTAATGAGGAAGAGCAAAAAGAAATTTGTAAATTATTCGTTGAGATAGATGAATGTAAACCCGACACACCACCACCAAGTGTTTCATTGTTGGATTTTCCAAATTCATCCCAAAGTGTTCCATTGGATTTGCGTGTGCAAACAAAACAGTGCCAGTGTAGTAGTGACTTTGGGAGTGAAGTTTGTGTTAAAGACAGTATTCTAAAGTGGGAAGCGAAGACAGTTTTACTTTGTAAGGGGTGTAGCCTAAATTCTTTTAATCAGTTTGGCCTTAGGTGTCTCTTCACAAATAAACTATCACTTGAAGCAGAAGCCTGGAAAATTATGACCAGCAAAAATGTGACAGACGAGTGTATGCTAATTACGTGAAATCACATTTTAATAGCAAAAGAAATGAACATTTGTTAGATGAAAAATGTAACAACTTATTAAGAAATCAAAGATATATTGAAATATTAGTGGATATTTTATTAGAAAAGGACAGAAACGCTGCAATGTGATCTCTTTTTGTATATATGTATATAATATTATCAGTATATATTATTTTCTATAGTTGTGTGTGTGTTATTGTGTTTGCATATATATATATATAAGTTTTCTTATGTGACAGTTATATGCATTATTATGATGTATGCTTGTATATATCTTTATACTCAAATAAATATGTACAAATATCATTTTTGATTTTTATTCAACAAAAAACTTTCCTAAATAAAAAGTATCATTGCTATTTTACAAGGTGAAACTTATTTATTTATTCTATTGTTCAAAATTGATATTTGATGAGCGTTTTTATTTTTCTTGATTTTTTACTATTACTCTTAACTATTTTTAAAATTTCATGGGAATTTTCTACTTTGTTGAAAACTTTATATTGAATTATTTACAAGTTCACAAATGAAATTTGATCTTAAAAGTTTTGATTGAAATCGAATTTTGCAAGTTACAACTGAATTATTTAACAGTACACAATTTTTAGTATTTTTGGAATATAGTTCTTCAGAGTTTGTGTAACAAACGTACCATTCAATAAGAAGAGTTCATGTAACGAACGAACCATATAAATAAGAACGAGTTTGTGCAATAAATATTTGATGGATCACACTATGAGTATTCTGTTAAGAAAAGTGAGCAGTGTCTGCAAGGAACAAATTATTTACAAGTCCGCAACTGAAATTTGCTCTTAGAAGATTACGTAGTAATTATTTAACAGCACACCAAACGAACGAATAAAATATTCACAATAAAAATTTAACACCGACTTTCCATTGTTGAAACGATTTTTCTAAGTTTAGTGTAAGTGTTCTTACAACTTTACGTAGTAATTATTGAACACTACATAACTATGTGGCTGTAAGTGTATTACTATAAATAAAACGAAATAAAAATAAGAAGCAAACCAACAAAATTGAATTTGATCTAATAATTAATTTTTAAAAACTATCGTAGTATAGTGTGATTTAATATGCTTACCTTTCAAAATGCAAAAAAGTTTTTACATGCATGCAATCTAAAATGCAGAAACTGATTTTACAAACGCGAATAATAAAACGCAGAAATTTTCTCAGTTTATAAAAATGCACAAACTGTTTTACATAAGCAAATCATAACATTCAGAAAGTTTTTCACATGCAAGCAATATAAATGTTGAAGGTTTTTGTCATAAAATGCAGAAGCTGTTTTTACATACACACATCATAACCTGCAGAAAGTTTTTCACACAAATGTAATATAAAATGTGTGTGAAGTGTTTTCAAAAACAAAATGCAGAAACGTAAACTAAAATGTAAGAAGGAAAGTGAAAATGTAATTTTCAAATTTAAGAAATACAAATTTAAAAACAAAAATGCAATTTTTAAAAACAAAATTCAAAAACGAAAATTAAAATGTACGTTGTAAAATGAAAATGTGATTTTCAAAAATGCAAAATGCAACTTGCCAAAATGAAAATGTATATTTCAAAATTAAAAAATACAAGTTTAAAACAAAAATAAAATTTTTACGAACAAAATTCAAAAACGAAAATTAAAATGTAACTTATAAAATGAAATTGTAATTTTCAAAATAAAAATTCAACTTTCCAAACTGAAAATGTAATTTTCAAAATTAAAAAATACAAGTTTGAAAACAAAAATGCATTTTTTAAAAACAAAACGCATAAATGTAAACTAAAACGTAAGAAGGAAAATGAAAATGTAATTTTCAAAATTAAAAATGCAGCTTGCCAAAATCAAAATGTAATTTCAAAATTAAAAATAAAATTTAAAAACAAAAACGCAATTTTTAAAAACAAAATGCAGAAACGTAAACTAAAAATGTAAGAAGAAAAGTGAAAATGTAATTTTCAAAATTATAGAAATTCAACTTGTCAAAATGGAAAATGTAATTTTCAAAATTAAAAAATACAAGTTTTGAAAAATGCAATTTTCAAAAACAAATGCAGAAACTGATTTTACGTACGAGATTCATAATATGCAAAACTTTTTCACATACATGTAATATAAAATGCAGAAACTGATTTTACGTACGCGAATCATAACATGTAGAAAGTTATTTTTATATGTACATGTTAGTTTTTTTAATTGCAATAAATATTTTTTCACAGAATATTTTAAGTACGATTCTGCAAAACGTATTTACACATATAAAAATGTTTAAAAACATACATATAAAGAAATAATAATAAAAAACAAGTAATATAAAGTGATAAAAATTTATTTACAAATTTCAATAAGATACATATTTTACATACAAATACAGTTGTAATTTTAAAATGTTAACATACCTTGAAATATTGTTTAATAAAATCAATATTTATGCACAATTATATGTTGGCCAATTTACTTTTGAGTCTTTTATTACTTGTTATTGTTAATTTACACACCTTGCTGTTATTATTTTGTAATTAATTAACAGAAGAATTTTTATTTTCCATTACTTTTATTTTATAACTTAAAATTGCATATTATATTGTAAATCTTTTGTGAGAATAGCTCTGTAATTAACTGAATATTGTCTTTGTTTACCAATATGTTATATAATGCATACTTAAATGTCCAATCATCAATTTGAATATCACAATACACTCTTGCAAATTCTTCACATAAGTCATCAAAAGTTTGCACATTAACCATAGCAGCCATGCATTATAGCATATCATATCACAGTCTAAAGTAATACACTCATGCTAATCTAAATTACTGCCATTTTCAAACCCGCCGTAACACAAAAGTTTACGCTCTGGTTTCCATCGTGCAAAACAGAGTAACATTCTTCGTTCACAGAAAAAGAACATTGATATTCGCAATGGTCGTACATATTTAGGGAAACACACGAATACTCAATCACGAATGTGGATTGTTGATACACATTTTTATCCTGTCCAAGATATGCTTTTCTGAAATCAGAAATATGAGAATCATTAAATTTAATCTCCTGATATGTATAGTTAAATTTGTTTATAAGATTTGGAATAACGTTTGCATCTATATATTTCACATGAATTTTTAGATATTGTTTTAAGATTTCTTCATGTGTTGATTTCTTAATTAGGAAATTCTACACAATAGTATTTAATTCTTCATCACCCTCACTTGCAAATTTATGAACAGTTTCTTTCTTACTATGAATTGCACAACTTTCACAGTGTAATGGTTCAGAAAGTTTATATTTTCCTAGTAACTGTTTTACACAAACTTCACTAACTTCATTAGGAGTACAACCACACTTCACATCATTGAATATCAGAATGTCATTAGAAATTGTATTTTGATCTACTACTATTTCCTCTTCAAAGGGTATTTCATTTGGGTATCAAATCTCGTCTATACACAGCATCGCGCAGGATACCTTCTGTGAGAAAAATAATCTTATATGCTTCAAGTTCTTCTTCAGTAATGTCAGGATCATTTGTATGTACAAAAATAATGTTCTTTTGTTTTTCAAGTTCAAATCGTTTTTCACGTGGTGAAATATATTTAGACTTTACTTGTTTACTTTGCGATAGGGAAAGTTTTGTTTCAATTTCACCTTTCCTTTTCTTATTATGAAAAGAAGAATTTTTCTTGTTTAACATTATGCGTCTTTATTTATTTTTCGCTTTGCAAGCCCTGAAACAGCTATCTTTTGACTGTACATCTTAACACCGTATCACTAGCTATTTGTGCTAGTACAATTACACGCATTTCTCAGGATTTATAATGCAAGGGTAGAGGATGCGCAAAACAAATGTGCAGAACATAAGTATGAACATATTAAGTTTTTTCATTGCAGTACTTGTTTACGTATTAAGTTACATTCCATGTATTTTAAATAACAAAAATATTTAATTCTATACGTCAGAATAACTTCACTTTTATTTTTATTTCCATTGAATATAATAATTTAAGTATCTCATTAATTATACACATGACCACATGAAAATATACTGTGAAAAAACATCAATTTTTATTCATACAGGATGTGACAAATCAGTATTTGGATGTTACAGCACTATATCCATGAGTAAGGTTTCATAACAATACATATAAACAAAGTAAAGAAATATACATGTAACAGTAGACGTGTGCGTGTTATGTTGTGGTGAAAGTAATATTAACAAATGAAGACATTGTGATATCATCACTAACACTTACTGTATGCTAAAGCTTTATCGTATTCCGACAAAAACGATATATTAATAAATAATTTATCACAGAAAACGAAAATGTCAAAGATGAGAATTCGAACTAGTAGGTTTGGAGGATTGTAATTTTCCTAGTGTGTTCCGTGACTACGTGAATTCTTTTCTTCAAAGGAAAGAAGAATCTTTAGGATTTTCTACCTCATGCCACACTGAAGGAGAAAAAGAAAAATACACAGCAGATTATTATGCTCATGAAGGCATAGAATTAATGGAGGATAACATTAGGACTAACCCATGTATGAAACATATTGCAAAAACATTCTACAATTCAATGTATGGAAAAATGGAGACAACGATCAGACTTACTGCAGATAAAAAATTGACTTACTTACTGTTAAGTTAATGCAACATACAAACAGTGTCACACATTGGTGACGAAAATTTGATTGTTATTCACATGAACATCGAAAAGGAAAATAACTCGTTACAGTTTGAAAGGAAATGGTAAAGACTTTGTTAATAGTAAAAGGTTTATAACGTATTGACAACAGTTGGACTTCATGCAATACTACACTAACAATATTATATTTGTGCAAAGTTTAAACTTACAACGGGATCCTATCTGGGAAAATTAACTAGTGAAGTTTAAGTTTGGTCATATGATATCGTTCATTACAAGAATATACTTTCGTTATTACAATTGTCATGGATGGAATTGGTCAAACAAGCTGATTAGCTTATTGATTTGCTACATCGATTTGGCTATGACGTTCCAGAGGTGGTGTATTATACCTGCAAACACCTGGTGGATACTTATCATTCCAAGGGGGTACGTGTATCCAACGAAAAATATCAACATTTGTTGATCGAACTATGGAGATATTTTAAAGGTGGACAGGATATTATTTTAGCAGAATGTAAATTAGTGTTTTGTATCACTTCTCTTTATCGTAATATTGGTAAACTTGTAAAAATAAAAAGTTCAATCCATTGAAATTGTTAGGTAAATCCTATGAACTTAATAATATCTGAACACATCAAGTACAATGTATGATACCATAATTTCAAATAGTAAAGGCAACATTTTGTAATTTTGTAATTGTACAGCGTGTTAAAGGAAGAATAAGTATTAAGTGTACAAGTGAAAATGAAATAAAAACCCTGAATCCTTTATCCAGGCCCTATTTGATTTTTGTAATAGATAACATGTTTAAAGACAATGATAAGAACACTTTTCTAGGAATAACAATTGAGAGCTCAACTTCATAGCTGAATAACCCTCTGTATGTCTCATGGAAGCGTAAAAGGGAATTGAACCCCGATATATTGTTCCATACCATCGGAAATGTCTTAAATACTAATGAACATTTTTCATTTTGTGAAGAAGGTGGATTTTAAGATTCATGTTGCTAATCCACGTAGGGGAAGGGGTCGAACCCATGGATTGGCCAAGTATGAAAATTATACCACTCTTTTGGAAATGTACCATTCCGATGGAAAGAAATATCTATTCTTTTTTCAATGTTATCCTTGGAATGGGTAGGGCCGATCATCTTCGTAACTATGCGTATGAATTAAAAAGAATCCGGAGTAATTGTAAGCATGTGAAGGATTTGTGTGATGATGATGTTACCATTGAACATCAAAATGGTTGTACTATTGCTGATGCATACCGACAAGTTCATTCAATGAAACACTTCTATCAATTGCTGGATTCTTTCAATCGTGAACACAATTTAAAGTTTTTCTATTCACAAACAATGTTCTTACCTTAAAATCTTTTTGTAAGAATATTTTTATTAATTGTTTAAGAAATGTATCATTATGAACTGTTTCATAAAGTAACGTCATGCATCTTCTGAAACTGATGCACAGTTTCATTTTGTATGTTTACATCCGTAATAAAACTTACCACATTTGTCTTCAATATATTTTTATCTAACAGAATGCAGTCACGGTTTATTGTGTCTTTTAACCCTCTTGCACATCCATTCCAAAGAAGCAAACTTCTATTAGATTCCCACATTTGAAAAGTGTTTATTAAACATTGAATGCTTATGTGAATGTTATTGCAGTAACAGACGCACACATCTTCACTACTAATTTCATTAGATATTTTGTCTTCTAATCTTCAGCACTGACAAAAAGAAAAAATAGAAGATCACTCTATTCAAACACTTTTTGAAAATATTGTCTTTTTATGTAAAACAGTACGAAGAGAGATGACAACAGTGTGTGAAATACAGTCACACATAGATTTATCCTTTTCCTAACTGTGGTATTTATTTAGTTTAGTGCCCTCATTGTAAAACATTCACTGGATCTTTTACTGTTTTATTTGGAAGAGCTAGTTAAAACAGGTTTGAACAAGTATGAAACGGTAAATGACCCTCAATCTTCCAGTCTTTATTTTGTACTACCAATAGGCTACATTCTTCATGATTATGTTTACATTAAGACTACTTTTTTAAGTTCAATGAAATATTTTTGAAAGAGAATACTCACATTTTTGCTTTCACAGATTTCAGACTGTTCACTGCATTCTCCTAATTATTTTTTCTATGTTTATGTGGTCAGAGGACGAATTCACATTACATGTTGAACCAGTAACATTATATTTTAATCTGTTTTCGTTTTAATAAAGACTATCCCACATATAGTGCAATATAAAACATTTAAAAGTTAAAGGAGAGGTTTTAACATTGTCTGTCTACTAGATTCTCCTATACTTAGGTCTTTGCATTTGTCATTTTCCACATTGATTATCCTAAGCTACACCCATTCATCATTTTCTTACTTTTGACCATATTTAGGTCTCTCTAATGCTGAGTTTCCTACTTTGTCCACAGTCATATTATCCTAATAGCCTTTTTCCTACTTTGAGCATCTTACATTTAAGCCTTGATGGTTTACTCTCTTTTCTGTTTGCTTTTCGCATTGCTTGCAAAACAATATATATATATATATATATATATATATATATATATATATATATATATATATATATTCATAACTATTTCCTGCTTAAAATTCAGCAGAGTTGTCAGCAGGAAGAGATAGCTGTTCTACTATTTCAGAAAGTATGTACACAGATAACTACAACAAACAATACCTGAAAATAATACTGCTCAAAGGCAATGGGTAAGAGCAAATAGTAATAAAAACTTGTTTATGGCGAACGATAATGTTTGTTGGCATTGCATATTGTAAGTTGAAAATATATGTTGCAGATGCTGCCCAACCAACTATTTTGTCTTTGCTACAAACACATAAATTCTCATGTTCACTTCATAGATCTCCGAATGCTAATATTGATCAGAGCACAGTACACTTTTTATCGATAGATAGATACGGAGACCTTCATAGCTAACATATTCTTAAATACTGATAAGCTCAAACAAATAAAAAATAAGATTCCTAACTATATTTATGGTAAACTGTGCAAATTATAAACTTTCCAACATCACCCTCTACCCCTCCTTCTCAAGTCCGAATATTTGTTTCATGAAATTGGAATTTATTTTTACGGATAAAGTGTGGTATATCTCCTATTTATCTGTTTTCTGAAACATATGTTGTACATTCAAAGAACAAGTACTTATTCAAATAGCTTTATATGTAATAGGATACACATCTCTGATGTGATGGTTTCTGATTTGATCCCCAACACTCAAGTCTTCCTTTATATTATTCATCCACTTGCCTTAAGAGTTCTACATACCTGTTAGAAACAAAGATTTCCGTTCAAATATACTTTCTGACTTGAAACCATTCATCTTGTTGGTATTTAATAGCTTTAGCTATATGATGTACAATGTATATCAGGTGTAACTTTCGAAGTGATTACTTACTACTTATTTAGTGTTCAAAACAATTTTAACAACATACGCACCCTAAAATGATAGGGAAAATTACAGTAGGAACTATCAAATTGTTGTAGAGAAAGATAGAAACATGTTTCGCAGAAAAACATGGAGTTCATTGAATTCATACTTTTTGTGGACTGCATTGGCTCAGCGGTTAAGTATAAATCTCTTGTGCATCTTGTTTTGTTTCGATACTCATTCATTCTCAGCATTATCCATTTCTCTTAGCTTGCAGAACAGGCATGAGAACGTTAAACTGAATGACCCATGTAAGTTAAATGGTAAAGTAGTCAGGATAATTCGAAACATTATAGCTAAACGCTTAGCGTACGTGCTTTTAGCATGACAAACCTAGCTCGGTTTCCAGCAGGAGCTTAGATTCCACTTTAGGTCCACGTCTCAAATAACCTATAAAGATATAACCTTCGATTTTTAAAAATCAGTTTATTTTCTACTGCTGAATTATGTAAGACTTGCAAACAAGCAAAATAGAAAACAAGTTCTTTCATGGCTAAGTGGCTAGTGTCACCGCCTTGGCTAAGTGGATTGTACACAAGCCTTTGGCATTTAATTTTTATTTATACGAAAACATTTTCTAATATCACTTTCCATTGTTCACACTCTTCGAGGATTCGATTCCTCGTAGTAGGTCATGTGGTTCGGATTAATTCTTACGAGGAATATTATTCTGAGAATTTAGAAGAAAATAGAGCCTTCTTGCTGAAAAAGGACAATAATCTCTAAATTCAACCAATCATCAAAAATAGAACTTCCAATAATTTCAAATATATAAAAGAAGAAACCTTATGTGTTTTGCACAAAATGAATTTTCATTACAAAATATTTATTGACACTATTATCAAAATATCTCAGCACCTTTAAGAAAGTTAGGAAGGTTTTAAAAATTCAGAAGAAAAATCTTTTTCCCCATTGCCCACAGAACAATTTATTTACAAAATATATTCACAACTATTTACAGATATGTTATTTCAAAAATTTTTCTATTAATTTTTTCACCCTCTCTAGTCTCTCCCATTTTTCCCTCGCCCTTACTATAACCCAATCTTCCCCGTCCTCCAAATATATGTCAAGTTCATCATGTCCATCCCCACCATTTCCACTGCTACTTCTTGCACTGGGTACACTTCCTCTTTTTGTTCATCCATTAGTACTGGCTCTGCTACTTTTCCCACTGGTATCCGTTTTCGTACTTCTACATTTAATGGTGAGTACATTTTCTTATTTTTCTTCTCCTCTCTTCTCCCTCTCTTTCCTTCGGCTGCATTTAATAATGCATCCATTTTTACAAACCAATCCACAGTATTGCTAGGCGTTGAAATAGAAGGTTGCTGTTTGGCGTCCATTTTCTTCTGCAAATAAAGAAATAAAACTGTTATTAGTACAATGTATTTTCAACGAAATAGTACAAATTATAATTATTGTTTTGAATATACACAATATATACTTAATACCAATAAAATTTCTGTTATTCTAACCACGTACGAGAATCAGTTTCTTTTAGCGTACAAAACCTATAAAAATGTCTTTAGTTTACAAGACCTATGTAGGATTCTGGACAATCCATCATACATTTTCGGATTCTCAATAAATCTGTACAAGCAAACTATCTGTGCTGTGTGAGACCAAAACCTAATTTTCAATAAAATGTTCATATAATTCGATTTACCCGTTACTAACAATATATTTTTTCCAAGAATCTATAAAAAATTTTCCTGCTAAACAGAACGTTAAACTCTAATCAACTCTAGTGTTCCCTCACCGTAGACGCTAACGCTCTCGCCTTCGGTGCGACCGGTCCCGGGTTCCATTCCCGGTGGGGGACTAGTGGTTCCACATAGTGTAGTCGCTAACGCTCTCGCCTTCAGGCAAACGGTCCCGGGTTCCATTCCCGGTGTGGGAGTAGTGCAGCGTAGTCGCTAACGCTCTCGCCTTCAGTACTATCGTTTCCGGGTCCGATTCCCGGTAGGGGCTATGGTGCGAATGATCCAGGGTTGAATTCTCGACAGGGGCTGCGGTGCGAACGGTTCCGGGTTGAATTCCCGACAGGGGCTGCGGTGCGAACGATTACGGGTTCTATTACCGGTGAGGGATTCGATCGAGAAAGTATAATTTTTTAGGATATACTAAATAATATTTTTCTCATTCACACCAAGCAAATGCGTTGCGTGGTAACTAACTTCCCTCTTTCTCCGAATAGTGTGTCACGTCATCCCTCAAAACGTGACGGGTTCAATGTCTAGAGCCCATGAATATAAAATCATGTCAATCTGTAACCGAAGTATAAAACGATAAATCTAATTCACTCACAAAAACTCTGGCAATTGTAAAAATCCTATATTTAAATCTTAGTAGAAACATATGGTTCCCACAACGGAAAAAATTGATGCTATAAAACAGTTCATACAAAATTATTTATTTATTTATTTCAAAAGTGGTAAAGCGTTCATTTCATATGTTTGGGAGTCTGTAGTTCAATCCTAGGTCATGCCAACTGAACAAACACTATATCTATGGTTTCCTTATACTTTTATTCTATTACTACTTATATGTCTTCCAAGGAAATTTTCAGGTCCATTACACTAGCAATAGCAATTTAATACTATTTTAATAGAACTAACAGTGACACATAGCGACAGAATTCTAAATTAGAGGTTAGTTGAGCTAAGAATGTTCGGTAGTTCACACGCTTGTGAAATAGTGCTCCGTATATTTCTAGATATGTTTTAAGGTACTTATAGTATATTTGTATTATTTATGTTTTCAATGTGTAATAAAACCCTAGCACATATTCACTCTTTCAATCTTAATGTCATACACTAGTTAATACTAACAGAAAGAAAACATTTGTTCGATACGCCAAGTTTTCTTTCACCCATAAGATTCACACATTTTCAATAGTGCCAATACATATGCGTCTATGCTGTGGTGATATTAATATTCTGTTAAAGTATTAAGCCAATACATTAAGTTAAACTATTGGGTTGAATAAGGTGACATAAAGCCAATCTTTCAGTAACGCAATGAGTATTTAGTTAGAGTGACCCTACCCACTTCATTTACGGGGTATATTTCCACTAGCACTATTGCTGTAAACGTTCATTTTCAAATCCTAAAACCAAAAAGATGGAGTAAATGGTTTTCGGTGAATCAATAGTCTAGGGGCTACTATCGAACAACAATGCGGGTAAAGCCCCCATCTCTCAGTGCGAAAGGGAAAAAATGAAATCTTTGAGTTTTACGTCCCACGGTTATGCCGGTTAGGCTAAAGGAGACGGTGATGATGAGTAATGAATGAAATGGTGCAATGAAGAAAGTGGGAGGAAACGGGAGAAATCCGAGAAAACCCACGCACACGGTGTTTGTCCACCACAAAGTCCACTGGGCGGGGGCTGGGATCGAACCCGAAACCCCAAGCACCAGAGGTGAACGCTCTACCACTGAGCCACCGCGGGCCCCCAGTGCGAAAGGGACCGTTCCCTTTAGGGGAAACCAAGTATAAAACAAATAGCGTTCAGTAATGGAAAAGTCTAGGGGAGAATTCAGTCTTAAACACGGGCATAGTCTCTTCTCAGTACAAAACAAGAAGTGTTCGCTTTGGGGGAAACCAAGTATAAAACAAGTAGCGTTCAGTGGTAGAAAAGTCTAGGGTAGAATACACTCTTAAACACAAGGGGTAAAGTCCTCTCTCTCACTCGATGCATTGGGGTTAATCATACTGAAATTAGCTATTTAGTTGTACTCTAGTTTAGTAGACTCTGAATACCAAACACTGCACCTTCCTTAGTTTAGAGATAGTATGTAACAAGTCTGTGATTAACCCGCGATTAACGAATTCTCTCTGAATACTGCACCACATGTTTAAAATACACAAGTCCATATTTCTTACATTTTCAGAGGATTTCTCACCAATGCTTATCCAAAGAAAAACAACCCATAAAACAATATCTATCATCATTATTTCTCTCACTAAATTACAACCAATATTTCATACGTCTTGGAAAACATTTGGATATTCATCACATTTCGAAAAACTGGCGATAGTTTACTATTCTAACGCAAATTCTAAGGGGAAGTCTACCGTGCAGCTCTATGATCAAAAAAATAAATAAATAAATAAATAAATAAACGAAGGTGGTTCTTTCTTTCAGGTCTAGCTGTGGGAAAGTCCCACACATCTACAGGTACTCCATCCACATCTATGTAAACGCAAACGCAACGCAAAATTTGCAATAATCAAATCTATCTCGGGAAACTGCCCCACTGCAAATGAAACCTCTTTATATTTACATTTCAACACTTTCTGGTAATTCACAAATTAAAAATTGCTCATTGAATAATTACGAAACAAAACAAAACAAAACAAATAATTATTATCCAGAGTAACAATGTTACCAAACAAATCCATTAAAAATTAAAAAAGTAAAATCTGTGGACACTACGCAATTCTGTTTAACCTCACTTTCAGTTATAAAGATTGAGACAAATTCCACACTTGATATCTGCAGTAAACTATAAACAGTACTAAATGGATCTTTCATCTGTTGGGGCTCTTAAAGGACGTCACCATGCATTTTTTTTTTCTAAAAAGACCGACTAATCTAATCCACACATGATTCTGCAGTAAACTATAGACAGTACTAAATCATTTTCATCTGTGATGGGTCTTAAGTCACATCAAACATTTTCTAAAAAGACTGACTATCTTCTTTCTGCAAGTAAAATGGATAAGCAATCTAATCTACACTTGGTTCTGCAGTAAACTATGAAGTCCACCATTGGGGGTTCTTAAGGGACGTCGCCAAGCATTTTCTAAAAAAGACTAGCACTAGTCAGATATTTTCCGTGTAAATAAGACCCTACCTTCTTAAAAAGTATCATATGAAGTTTCAGATTTTCACATATTCCTGGTTTTAATAATAATAATAATAATAATAATAATAATAATAATAATTTCATACTTCAATCTTTCTTGGTCAAGTCGCCCATGAGACGAGACTAAGACAGTGTTCAAACAATATAAAGTTTGAATTAAGCGTGAAACAATACGAAACTAAGACATATGTTCAAATAATAATTTAATTTAATTAAGCGTGAAACAATTCAGGGGTAATGCTAAGGGGGCGCTAGCACTGTCAACTAATCTTTTCAAAAGCAAATACCTCTCGTTCGTGGGGGCTGGTTTTCCCCGATTTAAAACATAATGGCTCAGTGGTAGAGCGTTTAACCGCCCGGGTGGTGGGAATTCTTGGTTCAATCCTTATGGAAATCAATTAGCATTCTCATAAGAAAACAAGTGTTTTGGATTTTTGAATAAATTGTAATAGGTAGACACCGTGTGCGTGAGTTTTCTAGGGGATTCCCGCTTCAATTCCTGGTCAAATAAGTTTGTGGTGGAAAAACAAATGTATATAAATTTCCTCGGGCTCCCCACCGCTCTCAATACAAATATATATATCAAAACAACAACAATAATTATTATTATAATGTAAAAAGCTTACTTGAATTAAATATCTTATTTGATAACACACAAAAAGAAGAAGAAAACACGAGATTTTAAACTGCGAGAAATACCCACTAGTTAAACGTGTCGCAAGACCAAACTTAGTTTAGAATTAGATCAGTGGGTTTATATAGTATATTTATTTATTAAAGATATAAAGGTGATAAATGAGAAATAAGGTAAATGAATTTTCATTTGTAATACCGCTTGGGTTCTGCCTACAAAAAGGAAAACATCTTGTCGGATCAAAGAATACATTTCTTTCTTTATTATGGAGGTACCTGGTCATTAAATCTCAATTTCTTCAAAATATTAATGGTTATCAGACAGTCCATACTGTACCTAAACTTTGTAGTCGCCAAATTTTATTTTGTAGTTCCCCCAGTGTGTCTGGAATCGTGGGGGCGCATAGCTACCACGGAAATTTAATAACATATGGCGCGTCACCAGACAGCCGAGCTAATATCTACAAAAGTTATTTAGCCCTAATTGCCTCATGAAGGAAATTCTTGAGGCGGGGTCAATCAGCAATTTTCATAGAAATTTGATTTTAATGAGTTAAATGTTTGAACGAAAAATGAATACCGATTTCAGGTTTATACTCTTGAAATATATGCCCTTCATTTCGACGTATATCTCAATAAGTGTTGTATTCTTGTCACAAAGAACGCAACAACCAATTTTGTCTCCAAATACACAAAAGAGCAATAAACTATTCAACAAGGGATATTGTTTGAAACACTGTTTATAAGCGCCAATTGGAAATCCAAAGGCACCCTTTTTCACTTGTTTGCAAAGACAAAGTCAGGCACTCAGTGGACTGACTAACCTACGGACGCAGATCGTCAACCACGGGAGAAGAAAGGCAGGAGGAAATGACCTCCCGGCAGACAGAAAAGTGGTCAAAGAGTGGGGAAAAAGCATTCATCCATTCGCGACAAGGAATGTGTTCACTCAGTGGTAAAGGAAGAGAAGTAAACAGTATAGCTAATCAATCATCGCGGGGGAAGGTGGGAATTTACGTGTGCCAACAAGAAACTATAAGCGTTAATGGGGCAAAAAGGAGCGAAAAAATGAAATCCTCCGTTCAATCATAACTAAAGGAAAATGATTGACACCCAACAATCTCCCCTGGTACAAGCTGTGAGAGGTGTGGCTAAACAGGACTTGGCTTGCCAATCAGATCCCAAGGATAATTCTGTAGCGAAGGATAGAGCTAAACGGCGGATAGGTGGATCTTCGATTCTGTAGCGGACACACTTGGGAAAGGGCATAGGTAAAGAACACATGGATATATCATGCTTGTTGCAGCAGAAGAGTCTCTCATTTTAGATGCGTGCTAAGAGGAAAACGGAGTTCGCTTCGCAGCGAAAAATGAAAAATAAATAAATATTCATTCCTTTCCTTTCCCCGTTCCTAAATATCTTATTTCTATTTTGTTATGTTCTGTTTTGTTAATATTTTCAGAAAAAAGTTTTCGAAGTTACCGTAGCTCATCTTAAGACTGTACGTAATAAAACAAACCAAAAACAATCCATTAAAAACCATACTTTTAAAAATATTTACGGTATATTTTCTTACAAGGAGTTCTTAATACGTTGACACATATTAGTAATTTGTTCACAGCTTATACAAGTGATCCGTAAAAAAGGAGGAAACAATTTTAATGAAAACGAATTACATTAAAAAGGATAACATCATTTTGATGGATCGAATTAAATATTCAAGTAGGATCATAATTAAATTAATGGGGAAAAGCTTGTAGGAGCTAGAGATCACGTTTTAAGCCATATACTGAAATTCTAATAATCTGAAACATATTTTAATTTTAATTTGATTATAATTTTTAAAATTTCGAATAAAGAATCGTGTTGGATCATGTTTGAAACAGCAGAAGAGGTCTTTCCATTTTCCAAAACCATCTCATCCACTTCTGTTGCCCAGGTAATAAATTTTCCTCCTCCAGGGACCTACCCAGGGCCGGTGCGGGCCCCACTGACAAGGATGTCGTCAGACTACCAGTTCAATAGACCTCCTGCTGCTCTATTGTTTACGACAAAGCGCTCCAGTACTACTCGAGTATACTTCATTTACATGTCATTTTTAAGAAAGTAAACATTCTTTAAATTCTCTCCATTGAGGCTCGTCAGCTTAAGCCCTAAATACCAAAGCTAATAAACTTTAGTTTATAAGCAAACGTAAAGGTGAAAAATATAAATTAATACGTGCAGTAAATAGACTAAAAGGAAATGGCTATGAGTAGTGATGTGAGGTGGAAAATTTTCCGTTGTGATAAAAAATATCAGTAATCAAGTAACAATTCCTCAGCAATCATAAAATTGATTCAGACAATGTATAGAAATGTTAAAAAGTGAAAGATCGTTTAAAGAATCTGAAAATTTTCATGGCTCAGACAATTTTCAGTACTATGTAGGAGCAAGTGAAACAATTTTTCATGAATCGAAATATTTTCTGTCATATGGAAAAATTCAAGAACTTTTTATGAGTCGGAAAATTTTCATCATTTTGAAGCAAAAAGTAAAACAACTTTTGTGAATCGGAAAGTTTTATTGCTTTGTAGAAACAAGTGAAAGGAATTTTCATAGAACGGAAAATTTTCATCGCGATGTAGAAACAAGTGAAAAAAACTTTTCATAAGCCAGACAATTTTGGATATTATGTATAGTGATGTTAGGTGGAAAATTTTCCACTACATTTAACTGCAAACAGAGCTACAAAATTGAATTTCTGTAGCGGAAAGTTAGTCAGCAACAAATAATTTTCCAATTAGCTTTCGGGAACCGGAAAATTTTCTAATTTTTCAAGTTGGGAAGTAAAATTTTACACAGTGTTTCTCTCTCTCTCTTCCTCTGCGAGCTAATTCGTTGCTAAGCGGTTAGCATACCCGCCTTTGGCATGGAAGACCTGGCTTCGATTCCCAGCGGGAGCTCATGAAGTTCCTATTCTACGTTAATTAGTTGGTCCCGTCTTATATAGTCTAGCTGCTGAAAGGAACGTTAAACTCAAAATCAACTCAATTCAACTCCTCTTTCTCTCTCTCTGTGTGTGTATGCAAAATGCAGATAACATACATCGAGTTCATAGAGTACAAATATCCTATTCTATTATTTAAAATTTCAATTTATTAAAAGTCATGAATATTTTCCGATTCATAAAAACATACTCCACTTATTCCTACATCGTTGTTTAGCAGTAAAATTTATGGTAATAAATATTGTGTTAAAAAGTTTCAAGAAGTGAAAATCTAACGATTCTTCAATTTAAGAATGTTTCAAAAATTTCAATGCGTTCCTCCCTCAGAATCCACCTTTGATGTTACAATATTAGATTTCGTCAGTTTAATAAGCATAAGACGGTTTTCTCATAGCTTTACTACTTTTATAGATTTACATACTGCAACATTTTATAAATAAGTAAAGTGCCTACTGTAAATTTTTGACTACCCAAAATTCGAATTTAAGTAACTCATGAAAGCAAATACTGATCATTTTCTGGAAATAAACATTTATTTATTCATATATTCATTCAGAAGAGACAGTGAAATATAACTAATAAGGAAACTGATTTGTGTAGTTGTTCGTCCAATAAAATAATAAAAGAAACATAAAAAGTTGCACTACTAGCGCTGCATTCTAAAAGCACCAAGTAATTTCATTTTAATTTACAAAATAAAATTCATATTTCTTATATATATACACTTCTTCTATCTAATCGTCATTATTTCTAATACATTTTTATACATAATAATGGTAGTTTTACATTACAAATATCTGCTCTAAGATGTTGATTATACAAAATTCCAATATAGAAATTACGATTTAGGAGTGTTAAACACAATAAAATCATTTTTTCTTATTTTCTGTTACAAAAATAATCTTCATAAGGAACTTTTATGTAGTTATTTCATTATGTAGGCAGGCCTACATGTGAAGAAATAGTTGAAATTTTCTGTTTCTGAAATTTATAAATTCACAAAGGTTTCTTGTCAATTTCTTGTTACATTTTAAATATTGGAATGGGATATTTGTCCTCTACGAACTCGATGTATATTCCCTGCACTTTACGCACACACACACACACACACACACACGCAGAGAGTGAGACAGAGACACACACACACACACACACACAGAGAGAGAGAGAGAGAGAGAGAGAGAGAGAGAGAGAAACACTGTATATTTTTACTTCCCAACTTGAAATGTTAGAAAATCATCTGGTTTCCGAAAGCTAATTGGAAAATGATACTTTGTTGCTGTCTAACTTTCCTCTAAAGGAAATGAATTTTATAACTGAATGTGCAGTTTAATATAGTGGAAAATTTTCCACCAAACATCACTATACATAATATCCAAAATTCTCCGAATTATGAAAAGTTTTTTCACTTGTTTCTACATCGTAATAAAACATTCCGATTCACAAAAAGTTGTTTTACTTTTTGCTTCAAAATGATGATCATTTTCCGACTCATAAAAAATTCTTCAATTTTTCCATATAAGACAGAAAATATTTCGATTCATGAAAAATTGTTTCACTTGTTCCTACATGGTACTGAAAATTGTCTGAGCCATGAAAATTTTCAGATTCTTTAAACGATATTTCACTTTTTAACATTTCTATACATTGTCTGAATCAATTTTATGAATACTGAGGAACTGTTACTTGATCACTGATATTTGTTAAGAACGGAAAATTTTTCGGAAAAATATAGAAGAAAATTTTCTACCTCACATCACGGCTAAACAACGATGTAGGGATAAGTGGAGTACGTGTTTATGAATCGGAAAATTTTCATCACTGGATATGAGCTCGCTTCGATGTATGTGGCTATGCTCAACGAGTGATGTCTCACACATTCGGTAAAGATCGCCTTCATGTTTGTGGCGTTGTATTTCTGCTTTTGGGTGTTCTGGCTGTTTTGGTGGGCGTTGTAACCACATTTTCGGGCGACTTGACGGTTTTGAAATTTTGACCTCTGACCATTGGGTATCTGACTGGGTCCACCGAGGATTATGTCTATAGCCTTTTTCGTATCGTCTGGCAGAGCGGACCATACTTGGATTGCTGACTGTACAGAATAGGTATGGAAGACTACACTATTTTCGCATATGTCGCTCATGGAGAGATAAATAGAATATCCTGTTTTGAGATAAATCTCATGTCGGGAGTTATGATGTAGGTGCCATGGGATTCCTTGTCCGTTCGTGCCTTGAAGGATTATTGGATCCGATTGCAGTTCCTTTAGTGTGAGTCCTGCCGGGGACTACATTCCAGGTGGATAATGCGTGCCTTCATGTTGTACTACTGTTCTACATTTCCTGAGCGGACACAATATTTCTCTGCTTATTTTCCTGTCACTTAACCCGGGCTTCTCGCGAATTGAACATGTTTTTTTTTGGTGGGTGCAGAACGTCTCTCACACCTGCGAACTTAACGCCTCTCACACTCATGAGTTGTGGGATCGTGTTGAAGACACATAGTTTGCCATACCTCAGAAGGACGTTCAAGAGCTGACAATCTCGACTCCTCGTTCTGTTGCAGCCGATCTGACAGAAGATCGTTGGTCCCAGCAGGCACGTAGACAGGATTTCGTGAAGGGGGAGGGGTCCGTGACATGATATACTGTGGTCATCACACCAGGAGCTCGATCACTCTAAACTATTTTACTAGAACATATATTGGTTCGTTTAGCCAGGATTTCGTAACGGGGGTTAGGGCGGTGGAGCGTGACATGAAATTCTGAAGGCCCAGGAGCTTGGTCAATCTAAACTACTTTACTATCAACATATATTGGTTTGTTAGGACAATAAAATGAGGATATCTTGGTAAGTATTTTAATAACAAACTATGAAGATATCTCGAGTAAAATAATAATAATAATAATAATAATAATAATAATAATAATAATAATAATAATAATAATAATAATAATAATAATAATAATAATAATAACGCATTGAAAAAGATTTTACAATATTTACGTCCTTCCTCTGTGTATTCAAATATAACAATTTTCTTTCATTATTACCTCAACTATTATTAAAAGTACTTTAATAATGTAAAAAGTACCTGTATTTCAATAATGTCTTGTAAAATGTTTTACAATATCTTCATTCCTTTCTCTGTCGAATCAAATGCTAATAGAACTTTCTTTCCACATAAATTTTTGTTTTTATTATTCCGTCAACTATTGTCGGTTCGAAATGACAGCTTAAAGGAGCAGTAGAAAATTGTTTTTGAAATAGCATGTTTGAAACTGCAAGGATGCGATGACCAAAAATTAGAAAAAAAAAAAATCCACTCTGTTACTCAACGGCACTATGCATTCGGAAGCTTGAAATCTTCCTGACTAGTTGCAGAAATTCTGAGAATTCTGTAACTTTTCTAGAAATTTCAAATTACTTGACTCTTCCAGGATATCTTGCACACCTCGCCACCATGTATTGCAAAATACAAATCTCCTCATAAGAATGAGTAACCAAAAACTTCTTGTAGTTTTTATTTTTTATTTTTAACGCTGATCCTTCTTTTTCTCATTTCATTTTGTTTCATCCTTCCTTAATTTTTTTATTTCTGGTCTCGAAGGGGGGTCCGGACCCTCCCCAGACCCGGCTACGTGTCTGGCCCCAGCCTATTGATCTCACCAGATCTGCTCCATTATCGCCACGTTGTCATGTGTCGCACATAGCGGTAAACTTAACCTTTGCTACTAATATCATTAAGTCTCTGCTTACTGAAACAAACTGTATTCCTTGGTGTTGCATTTTTGTAGCAAACAATGTATTAGCGTTTAATGAAAAAAGAAAGCCAAGATATTAAACATATACCAATAGATATAGATTGTATTGAGCTGAACAAAATGACATGCGTGAGTGTAAAATGTAATAAGTAGTTTTCGAAAAAATCGAGAAAAACGAATTTCTTTGAAAAGCTAAAAATTAATGCTGTACGAAAACCGTGGCGCTTATGGATGTGAAACTGATACTGGAATATACCCTTCTTAAACTATTCGTTTGATACTACGAAGACGATATAGATAGTATGGTTAATAGTACGTATTATTATATATTCTTAAATCGTAATTTCTGATTAACTAAAATATTGTCTAAGGATAAGTCGTATATCAGTCAACAGACCACATAAAACTGAGCAATATAACACACTTGAGGGCAAATTCTCAACTTATTTTCGGATAAGTAATAGAAAACGAAATTTTACTAGTTGGATTGTGGTTTAGGGTCCCGATCAGCAGATATGCTATAGATTTATGAGACATAAACCTACATCTTAACGTGGGATCCGATTCCCTCTTGAAATCAAACTCGGGTCTCTCACTCCGAAGATACGTTTGCTACCTATATAGACAAGAGAGGTCTAAAAACTAACTTTTCTGGCGCTGAGAAGTGTGTCGATCGGAGGAAAATACTAATTGGCAGCTTTAATTTTGTTGGTAGAGATTGCTATTTATTCATGTATTATACAGAGTATATATATAAAAAATACACTACTAACTATAATAAAGTGCAAGCTACGAAACTCTGACTCGACAAAATTCAGTATTGTTCCCTGCCCTCTAACCAGCTTGCTCCTTTCACAGTGTTGTCAGACCATACTTTCACCCACACAAGCGAACACGACATACACCGTATCTTGTACAGACGGAAAAGAAAGTATTTGACAGTTGACATATTTTCTTCTTCCAATAACTCGTGAAAAAATTAGTTAATTTGGATCTTTTTGTTGTTATTCTTAGAATAGTTATAATTTGACAACTTGCTAAAATCGGTACTCTAATAGGTTAATTTACTGTTGAGTAATTAGGAAAAGAAATTTTGTGAACCGCAAAATACTTTATTTCGTGACTATGCATGGCTCGATTGACACCTGTGAACGCACACAATGATAAGCAGAGAAAGTGGAACCATCCTTGAATCAACTAGGGCCTCTCATTGTAGTGCGATGTTGCAAACTAGGGACCAGCTGCAGAAGAAAAGATAGATCTTGCAAAAGTGTTTCCAGCTTTTACATTAAAAGAATGAAAAATCACAGTAGTAACACGCAGATATCTCACATGATTCTAAATCTTACTTTCAGCTGGAGACCCAAACCTAACGTAATTTCATTGCAGTTAAGGACGTTAAATTAAAACAAATAAATATAATACTTCTGCAAACCACGAGTGCCGATATCAATTACGCATTATTAAGATATTCAACTAAAAAATGTAGGCAGAAGAAAAGTAGGTAACAAAGTGTTGAATACTGAAAAGTTGAAAAACGAGGAAATAAGAAATCTTTTCGCTGAAAAATTCGAAGAAAAATGTTCAAACGAGGAAAGGATAGGCGCAGGTAGTAACGCACGGTGGGAACATATTAAACGTTGCTTACAGCAGGCTGCAGAAGAAGCAGTAGGTTACAGCGAACACAAAACTGCTAAGAAACCATGGGTTACAGAGCAGATGTTGCAGAAAATGAGGGAGAGGAAGATGTGGAAACAGGTTGATACAGAAGAGGGCAGAAAGATGTACAGAAAGTTAAATAATGAATTACGAAGAGAAACAGACAGAGCGAGGGAAGAGTTTTACAAAAGAAAATGCGAGGACATAGAAGAATTAGGAAGAGTTGGGAAATATGAGGAAATGTACAAGGAGCTGAAATCTATGGAATTTCGGAGGAAACAAGGGGGTATTATGATTGCAGTAGAAAATAAGAATGGGAAGGTAGTCAGCGAGAAAAATGAGGTCATAGGAAGGTGGAAAGAATACGTTGAAGACTTATATGAGAGTAGGGATAGACCGTGTAGCATAAATGTTGAAGTGGAAAATGAAGTAGGCGAGGGTGATAAAGGATTTAGTATTCTTCGGGATGAGTTTGAAAAGGCTATATCCGAGATTAGGAATGGAAAGGCAACAGGAATAGATAACATACCAATAGAATTCATTAAAAATATAGGAGACAAGGGAAAGAAAGAATTGTGGCGACTATGCAATGAAATATAAGAAACAGGAGAATGGCCAAGAGACTTTCTGAAAACGATCATGATGCCGATGGCTAAGAAATCGAACCCAAAGAGATGTGAGGATTATAGAACTATTAGTCTCATATCTCATGCAGCTAAAATTCTGCTCCGAATACTGAACAGAAGGTTATATGGAAGAACGAATAAAGATATTGAGGAAGAGCAGTTCGGGTTCAGAAGAGGCAAGGGCACAAGAGATGCTATTGGATTATTAAGGGTGATCGATGAAAGATTTATAGAAAAAGGGAAAGAGGTGTATGTTGTATTTATTGATCTAGAAAAGGCTTTTGACCGCGTGAATTGGGAATTGTTGTTTGGAGTTCTAACGAAGATAGGGTTGGAATGGAAAGATAGAAGACTCATAAGAAACTTATACATGAACCAACAAGTAAGTGTTAGGATAGGGGAAGAACTGACGGAAGAGAGTGCAATTGGAAGGGGAGTTCGACAAGGATGCTGCCTCTCGCCAACACTATTTAATATCTATCTAGAAGAGATAGTGAAAAAGAGCCTACATGATGATGATGGCATTTCGGTAGGAGGTAGAATGATTAGATGTATAAGATTTGCAGACGATATGGCGCTTGTTGCACAATCTGAAAAGAAAATCAATAAAATGTTAGAAAAAATGAGGAAGGGCTTTGAAGAATATGGGATGAAAATAAAAGTTAGAAAGACAAAAGCCATGGTGATTGTAACGAAGGGGTCTGTGTCAAATATAAAAGTAGGAGGGGAGAAAATAGAACAAGTGAATAGTTTGCGATACCTGGGTAGTATTCTTAGTAATGACATGAAATGCGAACGTGAAATAAAAGCAAGGATAGGAATGGCGAAAGAAGCCTTTAAAAGAAAGAAAAGTCTGTTTTGTGGGACCTTGAACAAAGAATTGAGAAAAATACTCATAAAATGCTTCGTGTGGAGTGTTGTACTGTGTGGGGCGGAAACGTGGACATTACGTAAAGGTGACGAAAATCGACTGGAAGCCTTCGAAATGTGGATGTGGAGAAGAATGGAAAGAATTAGTTGGGTCGAGCGCAAAACGAATGAGAGAGTGTTAGAAATGGTGGGTGAGAAAAGAACACTTTTAGATATTATTAGGAAGAGGAAGAGAAACTGGTTGGGACATTGCCTAAGAGGAGATTGTATCATGAGGGACGTCCTAGAGGGTATGGTGGCGGGAAAGAGAGGGAGGGGGCGAAGGAGACTACAATTAATGGATGATATTAAAACAGAAAGATCATACGCGAAGACGAAAAGGTTAGCGGAGGACCGTGGAGCATGGAAGCTTCTCAGCTGCGGCAAGTGACCTGCCAATAAAGGCAGAATACCTATGATGAATACAAAAATGTTAATTTCAATTTTTTCAGGGCGTTGCTTGGTTAGATTTTTGGGTTTAGCATCCCTTACAGCAAGACTATACGTTACGTAGACCTAAAGCTTAACATGCGATCCAAACCAGATAAGCTTCAGAGAGAATCAAGCCGGGTTGCTCGCGCTAAAAGTGCATACGCTAACCATATTATCAAAAGTGAACTAGTTTAAAAGATTATTATTATTATTATTATTATTAATAATAATAATAATAATAATAATAATAATAATAATAATAATAATAATAATAATAATAATTGCTTTTTCATTGCTAGCTTATATCAGAGAGGAATTTATATGCTGTTCACACCTAATAACACTTTTAAATGCCATTACTACAAGCTGCGCAATAAGTGCACAATGAAACGTGTTCAATTGTCACCTCAATAAATCCTAAACTTGATCTACCTTTTTCCATCAGGATTATTTGTTCACTTTTAGTTTAACGTCCCATGACTATGCTCCGAGGGTAAGCTAGGCAATAATGATAATAGCGAACTAAATGATGGAAAGAAGAAAGTGGAACATGAAACGAAACGGAAAAACCCGAAAAAATACCCACACACGACGTTTGTCCAAGACAAAATCTATTTGGTGCAAACTGGAAGCGAACGAGGGACCCAACCGCACAAAAGGTGAATGCTTTACTATTGAGCGACAGTGATGCGTTCTTGAAGATCATCGTTACAAGATGCATTATAAGTACATAAGACGACTAAAAAGGCTCATCCGTCAATTACTTTTACATATGATATAAATGTCACTTTCTTATAATTTGATACTACGGTGCCATGATTTTGGTTCAATATTTGATACTTTATTTTCTAAGGAAACTTTTTTTTATTCATTAATCATTGAAAAGCTACTTAATAATATCAGACAAACTGGTAAGAAAAGTTGATGATGGAAACACTGTTTCAGCGCAAGGACGTGAGTTTTCTTCTGCTTGGTTAGACCGGACCGAGAAACTTGGTTTATACGTTGCTCCGTCTTATAGCAGGTCTCCTTGTGTTTTCCTAACAGTGACACACATAATCGTTTAAGCACAAAACAGTTGTATAGCTGAAATGAAAATTTTGCTACTTTTATAGAATTTCAAAATGCTATACAATAAACCACCATATTAACCATCTTTTTCCACTCGCGGCACAACTCATCACGGCACACTCAAAGTTATTTCCCTAAATAAAATATTATATTACACTATTTATATATATATGAATATTGTAATCGAAACGTCTATTCATTAATACCAGTAATATAATTAATTATGAATAAAGAAATACAGCGAATAAATGCAATGGATTTAATTAAGTTCCATATATGAAGTAGTCTATACAGACTACAAGAAAATACATTCCTGTTACTATAATATTAACGTAAATAATTGTACTCAATTCTTCAATGTAATAGTGGTGTTGTGAAATTATATTAATGAAAGGGAAAAGTTTAATTTTTATTTTTATGAAAATCAGATTTAAATAACAAGCCTGCAAAGGCAATTTGCACTTACAATTTAAGAAAAACGTTCTCAGAACAAAACAGCCTAAAGAAACGGAAGTTTCTATTCTAAAACATGTCAACAAGCTATTATTATTGAAGACTGTGCACGTGCAGATGCAATGTACAGTGGGGTGACCCACTAATAAGGGTCGATTGCAAGACTATATAAACGGTCGTTCACCTAACGGCATCATTTCTTGAATTTATTCTAACACTATCCTCTGCACAAAAAATAGGAGACCAAGAATGGCAGTCGCCCCTTGTTAGTTGAAAATGTGATTGAAGCGAGAGAGATCGCTTTGACGAAGTTTGTTATACACATACAAATGTGAAGTCAGTTTGATTTGTCTCTTTGTCACTCTAGTCATATTATAAAGTCACCATCCCAGCTTATTGGGTTTACTCTCAACATCGACAGGCATGTAAAATCCAGAAATGATTTCAATAATTATGTTTGAGTTTAGGTTTTTATAAATTTAGTATAACATGCCAATAGAAATAAAGGATATTTTTGGAATAGGAACCTTTGCATATTATTACTTACTAGTCTTTTCATTCATTATAATTTTCTTTTCATTCATAGTATACTAATCCACTATGTAATCAATGATATTGGCTCCTATATTTTTTGATTCCTTAATTATCAAGTTAGAACTTTTTGAACATACTTCAACATTAAACGACAGTGGTACCTGCTGAACTGCACATAGGCGATTGATTTGTGGAGGAATCGCTGACAATACACAAGTCTCATTTCGTCCGACAGATTTGGGTCTTTTCCTCTTTGAGATTTTAATTTCAATCAACGTCGAGAAGTGCAGTTAACAAAGATGTAGTGAACTTAGGAACTGATTGTGTCAGCAGAGAGAATAATTCTGAAATTTCTTAGCAGTTTCTGAATCCGGGATTATTTTTACCATTTCTTTACAATGAGGCACTAACGTTTCAGCTATTGTGTGTGGTTTCTTACCCTTTAAAAAAGTTCAGTTACCTTCTGAAATAAAAAAGAAGTTAATTTTCTAGCTATACCTCCCTGTAGGCTGAAGGGGATAGTTGATTAATGAAAGTCAATTATTATGAAATATTTGTGGAATGAGAATGGGAAAGGAAACAGGATAGCCCTCTGAAAACCAACGGATAAGACGTTTACTACCATAAACATTCCCTGTTCGGGATCTACCAGAGACCGCTCTCATCAGAGGTAAGGGTTATACTACTGAGCCATTGTGCATATCGGCTATGTTATAATTAGGTTCCTGTATGTTTTTCCGAAACACATAATATAGCAGCCTAGTTCTATTGTTTTGTTCGAACAACCGACAAAAATATTGTACAGAGAATACTATTCTATATAGGCCTACTTATTAGATATTTGCTCTTAGCGAAAAGAAAATGTCCAAATGTGAGATGTACCATAATCGATAGATTTTATTGTGCTCAACAAACTTACAGGAGTGAGTTTAAAGGTCCATGCGTCCGAGCTTTCCAGGAAATGGAGAAAACCGAATTTCTTTGTAAACCTAAAGATTGACATACGAGAACCATCAGTGTACGTTATTAGTAAACTAAGAAAAAATCTTACGTGACGTACTTAAAAAGTAAGTTACGTGTGTAAATCCTGTAGTTTATGGATTTAACGTACAGCAAACGTAGAACTGAAAAAGTATATTTTATACGTACTTTCCGTATATTTTTCCGAGTTGATTTCAGTTTAGCGTTTCGTTCAGCAGCGAGGCTATATGAGACGTGAAGAAGCGTACTTTCCGTACGACCGAAAAAGTGTATATAGGCTGTCAGAAACTTCCATACAGATGAACGTATGTAACATATATCTGACGTATTTAATAGAGGTGTACGTATGTAATATACGGAAGACTGTTAGATGTCAGACATCCTGCAATGGCATGATCTAACATACATCTAAGGGTAGTACATATATAGGATATGGATAACGTATGCTCCGTACTGATTTATGTAGTAAACATAAGGATACCGTATATTTGTACAATATACCGCTGTCAGGATAACGGATTTTCCTTAGTGTACGAGTACAAGAGCCAGGGTATATTTTAGCATCCATTTCACTTCGTTGATATTGATGATACTGAAATATACCCTCATTAAGCTCTTCATTATGACACTATCAAGATGACAATAATTTTGTTAATGAGATATAGCCTAAAATCATCATTAACTCTTACAATTGGTGTCTTCCTGTTTTGCCTACTAACCTCCCAGCAATATTTATCAAGATTTCTACGTAATCAAGATTGTAGGTGAAACAGGAATTCCTACAATCCTACTGTTGAAATGAAGGGATATTTTTTTAGTTTGGGATTCTTCTTGGGAATGTTATTTTTAATGTGAATTCAGTTAGGCCTATTTCGTAAAATAATTTAATATTAACGAAAACGCATTAATAGTCGCGATTTATACAACTACAGAACGAACAACAAAAGTAAATGTACGTACTTTCACGTTTACCAAAAATCACTCTAGCCAGTTGAAACAAATATTCCGCTCTGATTGGCGTTTCATTTGAATCAAAACTTTTAATGAGCCACCGGGAATGGAACGTGTGTGCTAGTATTGTGTTGAATTTCATGTGTGTCATACAATTAGAATAGACGAATAGAATATTTTTCATTGCCATTAAACAACGAATGTTGTAATAGACAGCGTCAATAATATACAAAAATCAGATTGTCATAACTGACATTTTTATTCGAATTCATTAAATACTGTAACATTATTTACAAAAAATGCTTTACTATGGTTTTCTAAATCGACATTACACATTTTTCGAATATAGATATTGGTAATAAATTATACAGTTTCACGCCGATATATCCCTCCGTGGTCACTCTGGGGTCTGACAGACCCCAGATAAATTTATTTTTGTTCTGACTTTTTTCTGTTTTTTTTTTTTTTTTTTTTTTTTTTGAATCCTTTTCCAACCTTGTAAATTCAATTCGTAACACTCCCTGTTCTTATGGCTGGTAAACTGCGTCAATTGCAAGTTGTCTGTTATACAAGACGATTGTGAAGTGTGCTTGGGGTCCAACAGACGCCAGTGTGACCTCCACGTAAGCGTTTGCTTATTTTGTTCTCTTTTTAATTCCAACTATTTTCCTTTATTTCTGACATTTCTATTCATGAAATATGGCTCAGAGTAAGTTAAAAGTAGATGAAATACTTGAACTTTTACTTGAAAATAAAGATGGTGAGAATGATATAGAAGATTTTAGAATTTTCTTGAAGTACAAGGGCCAAAGCGTTAACCTTTTCAGGATCAACGGCTCAAGCGCTCAGCCAGCAATTTAAACCTTCGTAGCTCGGCTCTTAATTAACGTAGAGAGATGACTTAGGTGTCTGTCTCTTCAGGAAGAATGAAAGTTTCCACATCAAGGGTCTCACAACGGAAAGGTAGGGGGGAAATTGGATGTTCTAGTTCCCCTCTCCCTCAGAATTTAGAGGAGAAACTCTCTCCCCAAAGGAGCTACAAGCATAAGAAGTGGTATCAACAAAGATAAATGAACATACTAACTAGTGATACCCTGTGTATGACCATTGGGCTTCCGAGGGGTGAATCAGAGGGGTATTGAATTTACCCTTTCTTCAGTATATATACATATATATAACCTGAAAATTGTGGGACGCTGTGAAAACTGTTATTTTCCGTACGCAAAAAATAATGTCACATGTATGCCAGACATTCGGAACAATCATAAAAAATGAAAGACGAGATACAATAGCAAGGGAGTAAGAAATTCGGAACAACGTAGCTATGAGAATCATCCTGTCAGGGGTGTAGCCACGGGGGGCCCATCGGGGCCGGGGCCCCCAAATGCTTTCCTGCCCCCCCTCCAAATGACCAGCTTTTAAAACATTTTTGTAAGATTACCTCGCTTCAGTCACTTAAAAATAACAACGTTTACATATAATTAATAATTTACGGTAAAATAGTATGGAAAAATACTATTCTACCATACTAATCGAAAAAAGTATGGTATCTGCTCCTTATACCTATCGGAAAACAGTATGATTTAATTTTTTTATACAGCAGATTACACAATTTATTGCGATTTATATTTGACACTTTGAAGACAAACGTTTCAACAAGTTACTGTAAATACTACCATAAAACAATGGTACTAAACTGATTTGTAAGTAGGCCTGCATCACATTTTTTATATGCTGTAACTAGTATTTTTTTAAAAAAATCATATTTATATCAGATGAAAAATGTGGTGAAAAACAACGTTTTTCAGTATAGATTTCAATTAATCGGTAATTTTCAATTATTTTTACATGTCACCATCCCCCGTAGGAGTACTAATTGGGACTGAATTTGGATTTAAGCGGCATCGGAAGTGGCACTATTCATATCAGCCACTCCGAAAACTATGATTCGACATTAATATTGGTCATTTTCGATCATTTTTGTATATCTTCCCCTTCTCTTCAAAGTGCACCTTCAAAGTGAAGCTATAAAAAATATTCCAGGCTTGAACCTCATCTACGTTGAAAATTTAATCGAAAGCAATCGGATGCCTCAAGAGTTGTTACAAATGTAGTCATTATATATATATATATATATATATATATATATATATATATATATATATATATATATATATATATATATATATATATATATATAGGATGAACGGTAACTACGTGGATAAATTTGGGCGGGTGATAGTACATCTAACAAGAAGCACAAAAAAATGTCGTAGTGGACATGGGACAAATTTTGGCCCGTTTAGGAGTGACAGAGTGTCGAAAGCGTGAGAACATGAACTTCAAAGGCCAACAGCTTAAAAACCATACATCATAGAGAGTGCGGTTAAAAACGTCACTTAGAAAGTCATACCTACTCTGTTGAAAAATGCATGTATGGAAACGCAGCTATGCGCGCGCACGGGATTTCCTAAAGGAACGAAGGGATTCCCGGACATGCTGTAAAGGAAAGAAGTGTCACACGTTGTTAATCTCGTGCGCACACGAAGCTGCGTTTTCAAATATGCATTTTTCAATAGAGTAGGTATGACTTTCTAAGTGACGTTTTTAACCGCACTCTCCACGATGTATTGCTTTTAAGCTGTTGGCCAATGAAGTTCATGCTCCCACGCTTTCAACACTCTGTCATTCCTAAACAGGACGGTATTTCCCCCATGTTCACTAGGACTTTTTTGTTTTTTTTAAGATGTACTATCACCCGTCCAAGTTCGTCCACATAGTTACCGTTCACCCTGTATATATAGATATATAGATAGATAAATAAATAATTACATTATTTCGGAAAGTTGCGAACTATAGCCTATATAAATTGAATCATACAGAAGTTATTCGAAGACGCACTAGACACCAGCATGACTGGTGAAGAACCCTGTGTGTATTATAAATACAATACAATAAAACTCCGTTTATCGGCTATTGTAGCATTGCATTTACGTCACACGCTTTTCTGGAGTTAGTTGTTAGTGATCGTAACCACCGCTTTAAAATTCCTTCGCGTTCCCACTTGTATCGCTATTTCTGAGAATGTTATTTAAAACTTCTGATTCGAATCGTTACCCACTCTTTTCTTCGAAGAAGTTTCGCATGTGAAACAGAAGAAACTTTTTTGTGTGTGAAATATTTTCCGCGACGGAACAATGCACGATTTGCAAACCTAAAGATATTAAAAACCTAATTCGTCGGATATTAATGTCGTACTACTTTTTTATTATTTTTTTTGGATTTGAATATTTCAGAAGAAATTGAGTTTATTCGCATTCTGGCACTGATTTAGGAAAAAAGAATTTGTAAAGTGGTAAACTGAAGTCCGAAGTCCAAAGAAGATGTTCGAAAGCTTGTTTACGAACGAGATGTCCCTGTTTCTTCACGTGTGCAGCCACTTCGAATCTGTGGTCAGCGAGGAACAGAACTCTGCATCGTTAACACTGGCGAACTTCAAATGCACGAAGCATCCTGGATCTCGGAAGAAGAGGACAATGTTATTTCTTTAAATTCTGTTTTAACTGCATCTTCCGCAGTACTTTCTCCTTGCCAATCAACAGTGACCTAAAATGATGGGTGCGATCTCCTTGGGAAAACGACAGTAGTTTTGAAGAATTAGGATTGGTTAATTAAACAACCTTATGGCGATAAAAGATTATTATGAGTCTATCATTTTCTAATAGTTTGATTTGTTGGCGAAAAACGCTACAAATATATTCACAATAATATAAGCATTTTGTAATAAAAAGTTCTACCATTAAAAATAGTATTTTATTGTAATAATCCCTAAAATAATCAAAATAATGAAAAAACAAAGATCAAAAAGTGCTACATAACAAAAGGGAGGGGTTCGGCCTTGCGTTACGAAGTGTGACAAGCAGGAGGGAGGGGGTAAAAACTGGTCAAAAATAACGTTACGTAATATGTGGACGGCCCCTAGAACAGGAAATGAGACATGGATGTTAATAAGATAATTATGTTTTTTTAAGTCACAAATAATAATAAATTATTTTTGTCAGGGAATCTTAAAGAAAATAAGTGAAATTTCAAAGAAAATCAGCCTTATGCAGATAGGTTCTGTGTACAAGGGCTTAAACTAAAATAGTTATGCACAAAGGTATAACGTTTGGTCCGGGACAGTAATTATTGGTTAAACATAATAAAAACTACCTGCAATATAATTTATAGACAAAAAGCAAATAATAATAATAATAATAATAATAATAATAATAATAATAATAATAATAATAATAATAATAATAATAATAATCTAGAAACCAGTGTTTTTTAGTTTCCCGGAAGGAAACAAAAATTTGCCAGTTTTTTCAGGCCTCAAAAAAACTAGCTGCAACATAATTTCTTTTGGCTTTGTAGCTGGCCCCCCCCTCAAAAACGACGGGCCCCCCTACATAAACCTGCTGGCTACACCCCTGCATCCTGTGTATATATATTGCTGTCTACCCTGACGTTGGCAGCCCTAGCGATGTTCAGATTGTCACAGAGATATGAACCATACCTTATTGAAAAGCTTATGGTACATAGATTCTAACGAGGTAACTTTCGTGCCCCCGTGTCCAACCGTAAAAGAAGAAGAAAGTTTAAATATCATGGAAAATATACTTTTCCGAAGTCCGTGGCGTTCTGGCAACACTGTTATTTGTCGCACGCACGGAGGCACAAAAGTTACCTCGTTGAAATCTATGTCCCATAAGCTTTTCAATGAGGTATGGCTTATATCTCTATGACAATTAGGGCCTTAGCTAGGACTGCCAAAATATTTTGAAAAATATATACAAGATAATTCTCTTAGGAAAGACGTTGGGAATTTTTTCTCACTTGGTATTGAGTTTTAGCCCTTCATTTCTTTTACATGACTGTACCCTATGGCTGGCCTACATGTGAAAATATTTTTTTCTCCGTACGACAAGTAACAGTATTGCCAGCCTCTCAAAAATTTCCAAAAACAAATAAATCGTCGGCGGCAATTCAAAACCTGCTATGTGCATTTTGCAGGAGAAGCGAAAAACAGTATCCTGGTTAGCTTTTTGGCTTTATAAAAGTGATGTTATAAGTAATATTTGATGCTGCACGTAACTTGATACCTTTTCAAGTAACTTGAGAAGGTACCAGTTACGTGCAGCATCAAATATTACTTATAACATCACTTTTATAAAGCCAAAAAGCTAACCAGGATACTGTTTTTCGCTTCTCCTGCAAAATGCACATAGCAGGTTTTGAATTGCCGCCGACGAAATACTCGTTATTTAAAAATATTCTTCTTCTTCTTTCTCTAAGGGTTTGGCACGGGGGCACAAAGGTTAGCTGGTTGGAATCTGTGTTACATAAGGTTTACAACGAGGTATAGTGAAGGTCTCTGTGACAATCAGAAGGGGTACTAGAGCCGCCAACGTAAAGGTCTATGATTTTCATGAAATCCCTGTCGGTCCTGAAAGGGTTAATAATTTTACCGTTCTTCGTAAGATAGTGTATGGGAGTTTTTTCTTTCATATTTTGTATAACGCGTGTTTGATATGTTAGTATATAATATGTATACTTGTTATTAGAAATGATCCCTAGAATGTAAAGATTTTTAGTTTTTTTTTTCGATAAAGTGAAAAAAATTCATTTTTTGTTCTGACTGTTAATGAAAACTGTAATAAAAGTAACCAAATTATTTATAAGTGCTAATTTATAGCTTATGGTAAACAGAACTAATCACAGAACAGTACAGACAGAAAATATTCCCAAAAATATTTAAAAAGTTAAATAAGGAAAAAATGGTGGTGGGGTCCACACCTCCGTGTCACAAAAGAATAAGTGTGACCACGGAGGGATATTTATAGCTTCTTTGGGTTGTATTTAGCCTAACATGTGAGATATTTAAATCATCTTTACGTTTTGCATTATATGAGTGAATATTATTGTGATAACCAATACCATCCTGATTTTCTCTAATGTGCATAAGACATCTACAAAGAAGGAACTGTAATGATCTGAATTTCCTTAAAGAATGGTCTACATGATACAGTATCTGGCAAACCTTTTATTGCTCTCATAGCTTTCTTCTTCCATTGGAAGACAATTTGAACACCCTATGAATTACCCCATAATAATATACCGTAGTTTAAATGACAATGAAAGAAAGCATAATATGTTGTAAGAAACACGGTTTCAGTAACTGTTCTCCTTAGTTTGCGAATTACAAACAATATTCTGGATAATCTTTTACATAAAGTTGCACATTCCAGTTTAGCTTTGCATCTATATATCCCAGAAGTTTTACAGAATGGCATGCATCTAGATCAGTCACGTGATTACAAAGATAAAAGTGAATGGTTTCTGTCTTAGATTCATTGAGATAAAGTTTGTTATACTTTAACCAAGTTGATGGCATTTCTAACATTTCGTTAACTTCCATTAAGGTCTTATCTGTACTTAGAAGTCTTGTGTCGTCAGCATATAGAACAGATTTACAACGTAGAAAACTTGGGAAGTAATTTACATAGATAAGAAAAAGTAAAGATCCTAACACACTCCCCTGAGCCCCCCTGATGTTACATTCTACAAACTTGACCTTTCATTTGCCTGTCGTCTATTAGGATCTACTAAGATAGGAGTTCATTAATGACAACTCAATTTCCCTGATACCATGATAATATAAATTTGCAACCAATGACTCGTGTGATACTGTATCGAAAGCTTTGTTCAGATCTAGCAGTGTTGCATACCATACGTATATAAATTACTTTCAAAATTGTCTAATATATTTATTACCATATTTTCCACAGCCTTAGTCGTGGAAAACCCCGGTCGGAATCCAAATTGAGAAGTGTAGATCAGTTTACTCGTTTCTAGATAGTTTAATAATTAATTTTTAATACATTACTTAAAAACTTTGGATATAATTGGCACTAAGGATATAGGACGATTGTTATTAGGTTTACTTTTATCGCTTTTCTTATGTATGGCTACACTGGTTGTCAATTTAAGGCAGTCAGGGAAGATTCCCTCGAAAAGCACATCCACTTAAATAGGTAAATTAAAGTTTCAATTATAATATCATTTACTTTTTTTAACAAGTTGTTAGAAAATCCATAGAAATCCTCATTGTTTGAAGGTTTCAGTTTAATAAGGACTGATAAAACTGTTCTGGTATTGATTGCAGTCCATGAAAAAATTGACTTAATGTTATTTACATTTTGCTGTGCTAATGTAAAGTCAACACAGCAAATTTTAACTTCTAAAGTCAAAATTTTCATTTTCCTAAAAACAGTTTTCAATTTGTGATTTATCACTTAATTATGTTATATTATTCACAACATATCCATTGAACTCGTTTACGGATATTAGTACAGGGTCTCGGACAGCGCGTTTCTCAATTTCCTTATTAATTATAGACCAAGCTGCTGCACAATTATTCTTTGAATTATTCATCAAGTTTTCATTTGCAGTAATTTTTGTTGCTTTAGTCTTTCTGTATATCTTTTTAACAGTTTTATATTTTTATTTATCAGTCGATAATTCTATAGTGGTGATAGTAAGCTCAGAATTGTGGAAGTTCAGAAATTTTCTAGGCTTTGTTCCGGGCCTGTGACGCACATCTTTTAAAATTATAGATAGAATTGTCTTCTGAGTATTTTGTGAGAATATTTTTGAAACAACTCTTTATTCTCAAAGGGATGTCGAACTTTGTTAACACTAAACGTGGAGGCAAACTGTTTGAATATAAAGATTATTTATATCGGATTAACAGGCGTAATGGTCAGAAGACTTACATGAAATGTACACTCGGATGCAAAGCCATTGTTGTTCTTCTTGGAGATGAACCCATAAATCGTCATGTATACATTCGCACGAGCCGCAAAGAACGTCAATTGAAGCCAGACGTTTTGTGGATAAAATGACGAACAGGGTAATCGAGGATCCAATTCAACCACTTCCAGTTGTAAGGACAACACAGTGCCATTTAGTTTTTTTTTTTTTTCTGGGTGTTATTGCTATCGTAGAACAAGCCACAGACTTTCGTAGTATCATAAGCACAGAGCTGATTTGTCAGATTTCACCAATGAACAGTGAAATAGCCAAGTGGAAGAGTGATAAAAAATTCATAGTCTCCCAACTCACCCATTTCTTTTTATTGTATTGTATGAAATATTAACCAATGTGATGAAGGGCAAGAACGACTAACAGTGTTGAGGGATGGCATTGAAAACTGAATAAAAATTGTCTCATGATCATCCCAATATATTTACATTATTGGAGTTATTGAAGCAAAAACAGCAGGAGAATAAAAGTAAAATGTTGTTGGTGGAGGTAGGGAATCGGCGAAAACTAGAAATTGAAGTACAAACGCTTAGAGCAACGAATTAATACTTTGAACGAGATATTAAAATCTAGAGCTATAGATTTAATGGATTAAGTTGATGCTGTATCTTATTGCATACATTTGAAAAACTGAATATGAATGTACGACAGAAAAAAAAAGTACAAATAAATGAACATGTACGATACCATAGCTCTTCTCTATTTTTCATTTCTTTTAATCCTGATCACTTAGTTTTATTTCATGCTAAAACGTTTTTGCTTCCTTTTGGTAACTTGCATTAGATCAATATCCTGGATTCATATAAAGCTAAAATCCCCAAGAAAAATCCGCAACTCGAAAATTTCCTTTTTCTTGAGAGTAGGCGAAACAGGAACAGGCAAAACATGAATTCCTTTTACAATCTTGATAACGTAGAAATATTGATAAATATTGCTGGGAGGCTAGTAGGCTAAACAGGAATAGGCAAAACAGGAAGGAATCTTACAATTTAATTCCTGTTTAACTAAAATTGTTAAAAGATAAGATCTATAGATGCACCAAACCGATAGATCACATCGAGCTGAACAAATAAATGACGTACTTGTAGGCGAATTCTTCTGCAATTTTCAAAAAACGAAAAACAATTTTCTTTTGCGGTGCTAAAAAGTATGTTATTCGTTACTAATAACAATTTACAATCTTTATTTCGCTGGAATAAGTTGTTATTTGCAGCAAAATACACTTTTGACAGGGACAGACTGGCAAATTTTGACCAATCCGGCTTAACTACTCAGTTAGTTGGAATACCATCAAAATGTATGGTCGTTGTTCCTGTTGCAGCATGGAAACTTTTCTTGAAAATCATTTTGTTGTTGTTGTTGTTCCTGTTCCTGAATATGTGTTAACGAACAAATTCTGCAGTAGCTTAAATCGCTTCGCATTAAGTTTACTGAGAGTATCAATTGTTTTCTAACTTTGATTCACAAGTTGCCTATTCTGATTTAACTTTTTTTTCCTTTCTTGAGTCAAATATTGCTCACAGTGGAACCGTAAGTTTTTTTTTTACTATTTTCGCGACAACACATATATTTCCTGTATTTCCTTCATAGCTAAGACAAGTTTAGGATTCAAAGAATTTTAAACAAAAACTTTGATTATTAAAAAACAAGTAAAGAAAGAAAAGAAAGAAAAAGAAATCTAAGATTTTTTTCAAGATGACTGCATCAATATTTACTCCTTGTAGATATTGCTGTATTCTCGCACTTTTACACTTTTCTATTACAATGGACCACTCAAGTATTAGTGATAAAGTAAAGACATATCCCCTAAAACTTATTTTACTTTCTATATAATCATAATAATTTGAACATAGATAACATTAACTGCATTAATTTTAACATTAACTGTAACGGATAAGATCTCTAAGTTTGAAACATAATTTTATTGATAGCAAAATGATATAGTATATTACAAAATCATATTATACACCCATTTATCCTATCGCTCTTTTAATATTTATAACACCATGATTTACACAACGGCATTGGAAGCATCACTGTTCGTCTGAGCGACCCCGAAAACTATGAATTCGACACTAATATCGGTCATTTTTGATCATTTTATACATCCCCCACCCCCAAGTTGCAGGGCTTAATTTGGATTTAAACGGCATCGGAAGTGTCACTGTTCATGTCAGCGATCGCGAAAACTATGGATTCGACACTAATGTTGGTTATTTTTGATAATTTTTAAATATCTCCCCCTCTCCCTCCCCTAAGTTGCACCGTCAAAATGAAATGATAAAAACGATCTTGGGGCGAACCTCATATAATTTATCAAATAAGGTTGTCTACAACTACAACAATTTAAAAAAATAGTAACATTATATTTACATTTCTAGACAGGAGACAAACATGTAAAATATTGTTATAACAATATAACCACATTTTGTAGTTTACAATAGTTACTAAATTTTTAAATATTTCCTTTGCTGATAGTTAGTAATTTATATAACAGCCTAATTCCTTTGAAGTAAATGCAATTTCTTCAATAATTCTGTTATAATCGAAGTTAAATGGTCTTTCAACTCAAAAGAGAACAAAATCCTCTAACAAGGCTTTCGCAAGACAAGGCAGTAATCGAATCTTGACAATTTTCATGATGGAGAAAATTGTTTCGTAAGATACTTGGAAGTATGAAAGAGAAATTCATTCTATTGTGAAACTTATTCTATTCTAGAGAACATATATTCTAAAATGTATATCAATTCTCAATCAAATACTTTGCCTAACTTCTGCTTTAAATTCCAGCAACATCGATCAGGCGTTGGACGAGAAATAAAAACTTCATATGGTCTTGCATAGGAGTGAGAAGTCGTGGAACATACTATTGAGAGCTCGATACTTACTCTATCACCTACGTAGTTGTGTTTAGCTTTTGCAATCACCAAAGGAGTTATGTTCTACTTGTGCATATTCTGTTCCTTTTGCCTGGAGGACACAGTAACTCAGTGTTAGAGTGCTTACCTCTGGTGCGTGGGACTTTGGTTCGATCCCCGGCCAAGTAAGTTTATGGTGGACAACATCGTGTCCGCGGATTTTCTTGGAGTACTCCCGTTTCCTCCCACATTTTAACTCCACCAATTCTTCCATTATCATTCACTGCCTTAAGCATTGTCTCCCTTAGCCTAAAGAATATAATCGTGAGACATTAAACGGAAAGATTTCATTTTATTTTTCCCTTTTGCTCTTATTTGCATTATTTTATATGAACCAGAAATGAAGTTGTCCTTAGATTGAAATGCATGTCTCTTGAACTGATCATTATTTAGTTTAAAATTTACGCCATGCTACATATACGTGGCGAACCTGGGTCATCTCTCTTCAAATGTGCTTCCATGCAATTGTACTAATCGGTAATTGCTCATATTTGCAACACTATCGAAGCAACAACGAAGCATGGTTTTTGAAGGTAAAAGTCCAAACTTGCCAGATTCATTCTTTAATTGCATGTACAAAGTTTGTGCAGTCGCCCTTTCTGCATCAACCAGCTTCAGAAATCTAGCTAATTTAACAATTACTGCTATCATGGCGGGTCTTGTTACTAATTAGGTAAAAGACCGTTACTAATCCGATTTGCCTTTCTAATCAGGTAAAAGACCATTATTTTGTATTTTAAAGATAACCAAATTTTAGGAAACCACAAGTAACATTTGAAACATATTTTTATTATCCTAATGACGGAGAGAATAAGAATGTTTCTTTGGGATCTAATTTACCCCAAAGTATTTCTCATCAATTTATCAAAATTTTAAAAGAAATATTAGTTAGTTTTGTAATACTACTAAGAAACACATTGTTTTATCTCCACGAATGTTGTTCTTGACTATGCTCAAGCACCTTGCTGACATAAAAATGTTAACGAAATATCTTCTGGTTTCAATAATTTAAGAAAGATTACAAATTTTGTCCTTGTGATTTTAATATAATACTCTGCATGCCCAGCTTTCTACCAAAATTAAGGTGCTACAAACTTCTTAGTTAGGCCTAACTTCACGAATAGAATTGGCATTTTGATTATCATGAATAAAAGTATTACTTTTTCTTTTTCTTTTCTTTTCTTTTTTTCTTTTCTTATTTTTTTTTTTTTTAGATTCACAGCTCTTAATTTCATCAAACTGAAAAAAAAAAATAGTTCTAACTGGAAAATAATTCCTGAATAATACCGCTAGTGTATGTCAATAGTTTCTCCATTCATCTTTTGTGTCGACAAGCGCTGTTAAAATATTGTGGGGAAACAATGTGTAAACACTTAAGTTATTCTATTCTCACTTGAAACACAGGGAGGTTAAAAGCAGAATCTTCAAATTCTCCCCTCACTTTTGTCATTCATGAATGAAGAATATCTCTACTCATCCAAGGAATCAAAGTGAGGACTTAATGAAATGTGAGATGAAGTGATCTGCAACTAGACCTCTGTAAATGCATTGGCTTATGGGAATACATTGACTGAAAGCTGCGGGTGAATGATGTTCTGGTTTTGTATACTAACCAAGGAGTCTTGATGATGGGTGAGCAGTTGGCGCTTTTGCGTGGGCTAGGATCAGGGGCGTAACTTGTGGAAGCAAAGGGGCAAATGCCTTCCCCAGTGAAGTTCCCCGCCGTTCGAGGGGGCCTAATTAAAAACAAAATTTTCTTACCTCATATACGATACGAACATGAAATTATAAATGAAGCATTAAACAGGTTCATTACATTACATAAACAAAATAGCACACAAAAGGTAAATAAAACAAAAATGAGTAGTGGGCCATTTCAGTAAAAAATATCTACTTATTAGGGGCCTAGAAGTAATTTATTCGTATGATTTCGAGATTTGTCAATATTGTTACCTTTATTAATTTGTCATGCACTTAACGGCCTCAGGGGTTGCGGGAGGGCCCACAGGCTCCGGGAGGCCCATAAAAGAGTAAGAGTAAGATGGAAAGAAGGGAACTATTTTCGAATTTTGCGAGAGGGCCCAAATATTATTGCTTACAACCCCCCCCCCCCCGAGAAAAATCTAAGTTACGGCGCTGGCTTTCATGAAACTAAAGCTGCGGTCAGTACCGGATCTAGAAATTTCGGACCCTCCGCAAGAAAATTTGAAAAGGGTCGCTCTCTATTGAATACTTTTTTTTTTAAATAGTATATTTTAATGAAATATTCCTAGTGTTTTATTTGCTATGGAATAGAGATTCAAATATTTACGTTTTAGAAGAAATTCTTCCTCCTTAACTTCATTTCCGCTAACTCCCGTATAAGATCTCTCTTTCAATGGTCGGAGCTCTTTCATGGTTGATTACCAACATTCTAAAGTCCTCAGTCTCTCCTGTGTCATTGAACATCTTAAATATTTCTTGATCCTCTACTGAGAATGACTTTTCAGCGGAAGCCACAGTCAGGGATAATGTCAGGAATAAAGCAAGAGTAGTCAAAACTTCAGGATAACTTGGAACAATAATATTAAACTCGACGTATAGTAATTACGCCAAATCAAGAGCGGTGTTTATCTTTGAAATCTGATTTTTAAGTCCAGTGTGGAGGAAAATTAATTTCAATGGTAGCAACGTGCCAATGTCTTGCTGGTACTCCTTTTGTAGTTTTTCAGCCTTAACTAAAATTTCTTTGTCTGAAAGGATCACAGGTATTATGTAGAATATGATTGAAAATTCATCAAAAACTTTCTGTAACGATGTAAAACGGTTCTCTATTTCATTGTACGCGATATCTAGAAGTCTATTGTAAACATCAACCCTGAAGCAAGCCTCTGCGTCCAAAAACGATGATCTCCTACCGGATTTAATTTTAGGTTGCCTTTCTTCTACGAACACAGGGTTGACCTTCCACTTCGCAGCCACAGCTTTGGCCTTTTGTTTTATTTCATGGTATTTTTCTCTCATTTTCTTCAATTCCTCTCTTCAAGAGTGCGTAAAGCTTTCTCAAGATCAATTTGTTTAGTTCGGAGAAGTTGCGATGCCATGTTCAGTTGTGAAAATATTTTTGACAGCACCTCAGTCAGAAACACAAAATCGAAGGAATCCATGACTTTCGCCAATCGCTGTGCATCTGATACCTCTTTAGTCTTCTTACTTGTCAGTGGAAGTTTTCGCAGAGTTTTCATTACATCAGCATACCTCAACCTCAGAGCTACAATGGACTGATATCGTGAGGCCCATCTGATTGGATTGAGCCTGATTCTCCTGTCAATGATGATAGAATATCCCACCTATTTATACTTTACCAAAAAATATATACAAATCCTGCAACGTTTTGAAGTAACTGGCAAGTTCTTTTACACCTTTGACGGCATCATTAATGACAAGGTTTAGGTTATGTACCGCGCAGTGAATATATATAGCTCGCTCCTCAATTTCTTAAAGTCTCTTCTGAACACCTGAGTAAGCACCACTCATCACAGCAGCGCCATCATATTCCTGCCCTATGCATGTTTTTCACAGGCAATCCCAATTTCTCCAAATGACTTAACACTAGAGTTGCAAGTCCGGATGCTGGCGGATTTCTTACATGTAAAAATTCTAAAAATATTTCTTCAATCTCGGCCTGTCTAGAAACTTCGTTTTCTAAGCTAACATTTACTTCTGTAAAATTTACATAGCGGATAATGAAACTCATTTGATCTTTCTTTGATAAATCTTGAGTCGTATCAATGATTAATAAGAAAAATGGCATTCTTTTAATTTCCTTCAACAAATTAGCTTCTAAGTTTGAAGACAGGCAATGAATGATGTAATTTTAAAAAATGAAATCTTTGAGTTTTACGTCCCACGGTTATGCCGGTTAGGCTAAAGGAGACGGTGATGATGAGTAATGAATGAAATGATGAAAGTGAGAGGAAACGGGAGAACCCCGAGGGAACCCACGCATACGGTGTTTGTCAACCACAAAGTTTACTTGGCGAGGACTGGGATAGAACCCGGGAGCCCAAACACTAGAGGTGAACACTCTACCTCTGAGCCACCGTGGCTCCCTGATGCAATTTTGAATATCATGGCTGAGATACTTAAACTGGCCTTTGGGTAGACTGATTACCCATGCCATTGTAGGATCATATTTAGCTAACAACTGTACGAGAGACAAAAAAAATCTATCGTCGCTTCCATCATGCTTTTTACTGCCTCTAAATGCAAATGTGTTTTCTGCTAATATGAGTGTAATATCGAAAAGTCTCTCCACAACCTGGGCCCAAAACTTTGCTTCAAATTTCCTTTCACTCTCCAGTGAATCATCAATGGTTTCATCCATTTTCCACTTATCAAAAACCAAACATGGTGAAATGTGATTTCGAGATTTGCTGTTGCTTTATTATTTTTATTTTATTTTATTTTTTATTTTTATTTATTTATTTTATAATAGTTGTCACTCTCTGTTTCCTGTTGGCCATCCACTTTTACTTCGCCACCAGAGAATAACCAAGATGGCAAGCAATATGCATAATCCATTTTCTTTGAAAAATTCAGCCATTTTACCGTCAATGACTGTAACGCTTTTGTAATTGTTTTGTAATACGCAGAGGAAAATCCTCTATTCTTCTCATTTTTCGGAAATGGGCTATTTGGTTGACAGCAGGCCGGTAGCCAGTCCAAAAATGTGGGGAGGGAGGCGGCTGAAGTTAGGTAGGCCCGATCCAACCATATTATATATAGTTCATCACCATATTATAGTTCATTTGCAAGCCTACCGTGAAAAATTTAGGGGTAGCGAAAATTTAGGAGGGACTGGCCCCCTAGACCCCGCTGGTTGACAGGATCCAAACTTGATAATATAATGCTTAGCATAGTCAGATAAATTAACATTTCCATAATGACCTTTATCAGTTGGATACTCTTGCTTCAGCAAATAGGCAATAAAATCTTCAGAATTTGTAATTGAACTATTCTGAAAACATCATTCTTTTTCGTATTTTAAAAAGTAGTATTTGCAGGCAAGGTGCAGGGAAACCTTTAAAATCCCTTGGACCCCTTAGGGTCCGGGCCTCCCCGCACCGCGAGGTCTTGCGGTTTATGATGACGATGTATCTGGTGAAAGAAGAACATGAGAAAATGGGTGCTGTGGTGATGATTCTGGAACAATTGAAGCAGAGACTTGCACGTCTGCAAGGATTAGGCGACATTTTGCACGTCTGCAAGAATTAGGAGACATTTTGATGTTCTTGCATTGGAAATGGATGGCGACTGTATCTAGATGGGCCAAGCGCTAGATGTCAATAGGAATTAAGCAGCATTTTGTGTGGAAGTGGTACAACAGATGAGAAAATAGTATCGTGCAAGCGAAGGATTTCTCAGGAGCACCTAGAAGATTCTTGTAGAGGCTGGAATTAGCATATGCAAATAAAGTATCTCGATGAAGGATGGTACAGTTCGCAGCAAAAAACCTCCAACATGAGGATGTAAGTTTATTGTGAAACTACACCTAACAGCGCAGGGAATCAACATAAAGTCTAACTGTAAGTGTCATGAATCAAGCAAGGAGAAACCTCGGCGTCCTCCGCTGCACATTTATTTTGGAACAAAAGACTTCGTCGTTTCACGATAAACTTACATGCTCATGTTGCAGGTTTTTTGCTGCGGACTGTACCTATTCTGGTAGACTGCATTTTACTCATTTTACTGGAGAAGGAACTGACCTCTAGGAGTGACATCTCTGGTACATCGATGTGGTTGCGTATATCATTTAAACATTAGCTATTTGTAGTATAGCAATGTAAGGTCAAAGAAAACAATATTGAAAAAATAATTCTGTATAATTTATTATTACTACGTAACACGAGGAAAATAGAAAATTTCGCATCGTAGCAGATAAGTTTGTTTTCTAGAGGGCAATGATCCAGGAAAGAAAGGATGACCAACTCCAACCGTTATGAGATGGAATGTTATGATAAGAATTGTAGCTGGAAGAGTTTTGATTACTGAAAACTTAAGATGTCTTATGATATGCTATTCTTCTAATCGTTCGTTGTTACCCTGTGTTGTGATTGTTGTGATACTGACGTGACTGTTAAGGTATACTGTAATGAAGTTAAGGAAAACATTTCAGGTGAGTTCTACTGGAAAAAGCGAAATTTGCAATATATTTTCTCCCTTTTGTAACTCATTTTAAGACTTCTGTTCTTGGTTCTAAAAAATAACAATGAGTTGTACTCAGGGATTTATCCAGAATTTTGAACTTAGGGTGTGTTCAAAAAATCTGGGGGGGAGTGCAATCTTGCATTAAGGTCGTATACTAGTATCGTCCTTTTAATTATTATTATTATTATTATTATTATTATTATTATTATTATTATTATTATTATTATTATTATTTATTTATTTATTTATTTATTTATTTATTTATTTATTTATTTATTTATTTTTACAAACTTTAAAATTCGTTGAGGCAACGAACGAGTGCATTGGATTTCTTTCCTTGGCCAGAGTCAATTAGCTTCGACTTTCTCATGCTTGGTGTGACGTCGACATGAAATCGTTGGCATCGATTGATCAAACGTTGTTGTGACGATCACAGCCGTGTAAAGATTGATTTCCATTCAATCTTGCTTTGCGTGCTTTGCTTGAAAATTTATCTTGTCGAAAGTAAGTTCTTTTATTCTATTGGCACTTAAAAACAAAAATTCAAAATCTTTTAAAAAACAAAATAGCTAGATGTTTAATGGTGTCTTTCCGTTCTGCCTAAATGCCCTCCAGCACTGTAGAAAATATTTTAAATGATCTTATCTTTAGGCAGAACGGTAATTCCCGTTCTGCCTAATCTTTCGAGAAGATTTCTTCAAGAGAATTTTTCTTTATTAATTGTAACAGATTTTGTAAGAAGAATAACTATATCTTTTAGTTTTATCATAAATTTTAGATGTTATTCTGCTTGTTCTTCTTGGAAAAATGACTAGATACAGTTCTGTTATTAACAGTGTTATTCACATCTATTTCAGTAAAAATAAATGTGATTATAAAAAAAAGCTCCTGCACAGAAATGGAAAATTGACTCAGTTGCAAAAAAGCCGTTTGACACTGTAGCTGAAACGAAGATAAAACAAGCTTTCTTCGATCTAGAATCAAGTCATTCCACAAAAAAAAAAAAAAAAAAAAAATTCAGTTTTTCAGTAGTTTACCTCCAACATGCTAAGGCTCACAGGCAGGGGCGGTTTAGGATTTTAATTTTGGGTAGGCCTGCTCCCTCGCGTATGGATACATATGCACATTTGATTGATCAATGACACTAGGAAATTACTTGTACAATAGTGGTTGATGCTGTTTATTAAATAATTATTTACCATTAATATAAAAAGTGGAAAATATATTTAGTCTTTATTGTATCTTTTAATGTTTATATATTTTTCAATGTTTTTGGGTGGCTCGTGCCTACCCATCCTACCCGCTAAGACCGCCACTGCTCGCAGTACTTAAAAGGTGCCACAGTGCACATTCTCAAGACATGTTTGGCCATACATTAAGCAAAGAATGCAAAAGGATGCGTAAGACGGCCCTTATCCCCATTATCTGACTTTTTGATTTGACTGAAACTACAAACAACATAGAAGTATTTCAATTATATTGATATTTTGTATTGCTGATATTTACATTGACAATATAAATATGAAAATAGAAGTATATGATAATATTGCCTATAGAATAGAATAATGTATATAAAACACATCAGCTGATATTATAAGGTGATGCCGAAAAAGGAGTTATGATGTAGAACACTCACATTCTTTCTTAAGAGACGCCTTATGCATCTTCTTCCATTGATTACAAGTTTTGAGGATGTGAACTGTGGCACCTTTTACGTACTGCGACTCTTAGCATGTTAGAGATGAACTATTGAAAAAGTGAATAAAATCTTGATGTGAAATAATTTGATATTATATCGAATTAAATTTATTTTATGTTCATTTCAGTTACAATGTCAAACGGCTTTCTTGCAACTGAGTCAATCAATTTTCCATTTGTCCGCGGGTATTTTTAAAAAATCGCATTCATCTTTACCAAAGCAGATGTGAATAACACTGCTGATAAAGAACTGTATCCTCGTCATTTTCCCGAGAAGAACAAGAAGAATAACATCTAAAATTTATGATAAAACTTGAATAAATAGTCATTCTTCTTACAGCCTCTGTTAAAATTACCAAACAGATTATTAGGAATGCAGGACAAAATTCAAGAGGACAAACCCAAAGGAAAATTCAGACAAAACGGACTAAATTCAAGCGACAGAATCATAGGCGCAGATTAATAAAATAATGATTATTTTCTCTTCTTCTGTTATGCATTTGAAATGTTATACAAAATTCTTCACTTGACGCAAATAACATTTTAAAAAATGCCGAAAACTCAATCAAAGATCTAAAACTGTTATAGTAAGTATATATTTCACATTTTGATTTTTGCTAAAAAAAAAAAAAAAAAAAACTTGATCGGTATTTTAGGATTAAAATAAATATTATATATTACTCAAAATAAAGGACTGCTATATGCTACCACACAAGAACGATTTTTAAAAATCAAATATCATCACAGTTACTTTTCATAATTAACATGAATGGTCTTACTGTAAGATGCTAAACGTATTTCAAATGTATTAAAGGTATAATAAATAGGAATACTCAGAACAATTCATATGGGTATGTGTGAAAGTAATTACAGCTAATCTGCTCTTTTATTATAACATTTTTACGTTTTATTGAGTTTTCAGAATTTTAAAAGAAAGAAAAAGTTATTTCAGTTGAAAAAAATACAGATAACATTTTAGAATATGTGACAAATGAAGGGAAAAAATAATCATGTAACGTATGCGGTGGTACATCCAATATATACTCCCAGTGGCGTATTTAGGATTTTGTTTCGGGGGAGCTATGGACAACATGTGAATAAGTTCTTATAGTTTTCCTTTTGGGTGCGGCAATTTTCATGAAATTGTGTATATGACAAATTTATTTCGGGGGGGGGGGGGGAGCTGAGCTCGATAGCCACGCCTTAAATACGCCACTGTATACTCCTGTAATTTTGTCCGTTGGATTTTGTCCTCGTCAGAATTTTCCTTGCATTTTGACCTTTTGGATTTAGTTCCCGCTCTCGTTACTAGCCTACAGCCATTTTATACATGAGTTCTGATCTGCATACAAACACGCTAGGACTCAAGCATTTCAGTGCTGCATTTCCCTAAAAATATCCTTCTCGCATAGAATTCACTGTCTCCAAAGATTAGACAGAACGGGAATTCCCGTTCTGTTTAAAGGTAAGATCATTGAAACTATTTTCTACAATGTCCTGGAGGGCTCTAGGCACAACGAGAATGAATCTTTCTAATATTGCAACCCCCTAGTTGGGGATATAAGAAATTCATTTCCGGATGGGGTCCGAAAATTTTAGGGGGATGCTGGGGAGTGTTAGGGGGTGTAGATAAATCACTGATTGTGCTATTTATGAAAAACAGTCTAAAACAGATCTTATTATGAAAAAATTATGCACCTGCCTCTCTACTTCCATCCAAACAATATTCCCTCAAAAAAAAAAAAAAAAAAAAAAAAAAAAAGCTTAAATAACTTGTGTAAAAATGAAATCTCAATATAGGAGGCGAAATATTTCTGGTCCGTAATTACGAGAATACTTTACCTCGGTCATCTAATATAGAGATGCTTAATACTGTATGTAAGCTTAAACGTTTAACAGATAATTTATATACTCACTCAACACTAGAAAAATTATAACTGGGTTAAAAAATAGAAATAACCTGAATATTTAAGTATGCAAATTTCTCTGTTATTTTAGAGACTTCCCAGAATCATATGGTATGCAAATAACCATTTTTAGTTTCTGAATGTTATACTTTACCTATCGCTGATGCTGTTGATTTTTGTGCACGCAGTGGTCTCTCTATCGGTACTTACCGTTTTTGTATTCGTGGTTACTTCTCACATCAGAGACTTTTCTATTCTCACTCTGGACCTTTGCGACTAGATATTTGTAGATTGAGTGACGACGATCTTTTGATTGAAAACCTGGTCTTCTTATTTGAGTTATCTACCCTGTTTGTCTCAACTAATTCGCCTTTCTAATTAGCTAAAATACCATTATTTTTTTTTTAAAGATTACCAAATTTTAGTAAAGCGCAAATTACATTTGTTGGAAATTTTTTCATTATCTTAATGACGGAAAAAATAAGAAGTGCTTTTTGAGGTCTAATTTACCACAAAGTATTTCTTATCAATTTATCATAATTTTAACTGAAATGTTAATAAGTTGCATATACTAAAAACATTGTTTTATCTCCATGGATGTTGTTCTTGACTATGCTCAAGTACCTTCCTGTTAACAAAAAATACTGACGACACTTCTGCCTTCAATAATTTAAGAAAGGTTACAAGTTCTGTCCTTGTGATTTTAAAAATAATGCTCTCCATGACCAGCTTTCTACTAAGATTAAGGTGTTAGAAAATTCTTAGATCAGCTTCACTAAGAGAATTGACATTTTGATTATCATGAATATAATTAATTATTATTTTTTTTACTTATAGTTTATGATTAATAGCTCTAACCAATCCTCTGGTTTCATTTATTTATTTATTTATTTATGACTTCTTTTACGTAGCGAAGTTAAGGCTCTGCAGCCTCCTCCGAGCACTTAACCATGTGCATACATTCTATTTTTTTTTTAAAAAAAAAAAGCACCAATACAGAAAATATTAACAATTACAAAAGAAAAGTATTGAACCACATAAAAAAGAATATACTACTTAAATAAAAAAAAATAGTTAAACACTTCAAAAACAAAAATTGAAAATATTATATAATAGAGGAAACAAAAAACACGGATAAACCTAAATTGCATATTACTGCTCATTTGATGCTCTTTTTCCTTTTATGACCTTGCTCTATCGAATTCCAAAATTTCTGTTCCTACTCTCCTCCAATCTGAAGATTTTAGTTTGAGTTTTAACCATTTAGTGGGCCACTTGGTTCTACAGTAGAAGTGATAGGTTTGTATCTCTTCCATGTTAAGCAAAACACGTTATTTCTCTACTGAAAATCCCTCACTCCTGTAATGGGAATAACGTTTTCCAGTGGAGCAAATAAAATCATACACACTACTTGTCTTTTTTGGTGGGAAATGTAGTTCCCATTGTCCACGGAAGGGTTAAAGAAAGTTACCATCATTCCTTATACGAGGTGTTATAACTTAAAAAAAAAAAAAAAAAAAATTAAACATACCTTCCACTGAATAGTTCCTGAACTGTGTGGAAAAATGTTGTTGGGAGGTTAAAACCTCATGTGTTTGGTTTATAAAATTACATTTCGAAATATTTTAGCAACATGTTCTTTGAGTAAGTTAAATGACTGGAAAGACAATAAAATATATATAATAGAATCCGAACCCAAAATTGTGTGCTGTTTAAAATATTTGCAACATATCATGTGATCAGGGGTGACATTTGCCCCCTTTCCACCGTGTATACGCACATGGATATACCTACTCAAGGCAAATTGTTCAACTATCTTATATGCAACATAACAGTGTACGAATTTTGAGTAAACATAATTTCAGTGTTTTTTAATATTCGAGACGAGACAGAGACTTTCGAAACTGAGCTTCGTCTCGGTATCGTCTCGAATTAGAATTTTATGTCTCATCTCGGTCTCGTCTCGAGTAAGTCCCGGTATATTGAATCTTGGTCCCGTATCGATTTGCAAACGTCTATCTCGATCTCGGACTCATCTTGAAATTTCGAGATGAGACCGAAATTTTGTATTATCCCTATACTATCAGTGGCGACCGGTGGATTGTAGTCTCGGGTGTTGCCATACGAACGATTGGAGATAGAAGATATAAACTGAACTTATTGATTAATCAGCGTAACTTTGATGCAAGTACTATGTGGCATATGAAAATAAATAAAATTATGTTTTAAAAAACTAAAAATTAATATAGAAAATCTTATCACATTACTCACCTTATTTAAATAGAATGTGCATTCCTCTCTCTTTGATTGCAGCAAATCTGTCTATTACACGCTGGTTGAAGTCTGGTATATCCATTATCACGTCTTTTTTCAATGGAGAGCATAGCCAATGCTGATAACCTTTCTTGAGACATCGAATTTCTTAAAAATGGCTTAATTCTTTTCAATGTGTCTTAATTCTTCACACCTTTCTCCTTCTGCTGATGTCATAGGTACAGTTAATATCGACTTCAGAAGCTTTGTAGATTCACTGACTGATTTTTCTAGATTATTCTGGACAATGAATTCTAGCAAACCCACAGCCCCCGACAGGGATAGAAATTCCTCTGCAGCGTAGATTGAAGACAGTTCGTGACAGAGTAGTGTTGTCGAAAAAACTGTAAATTGAACATATTTTATTGACTGTTTCTCTCGGAAATTTTACAGCATACTCTGGAAACATATCTGGTGAATACAACATTGCTGCCCTAAGATGTCTTGTGAATTTAAACCGGGTTTTAGCTTAGCAAATTATAACATCACATACTTCTTTAGCTTCTCTGTTCCATTCTGTACTGACACTCTTCCTCTTTCTTGATTCTCTCTCTGTAGATTCTATTCCCTTGTTCCTGCCGTCATCAATTTGATTTCTTATAGCATTAATGTTCTTTTCAAAGTTTAAAATTATCTGTTGTGCAGAAGAAGGGTCAATTTCTCTCTTTTGAAGCTGCCCAAACAAAATTTCTACAAGTGGCATTATTTTGCTGAAGAAAGATATCCAGAAATTGAAGTGGTGACTTATAAGGAATTTTAAAGGCCATCAGCCTGGTGGATTGTATTTGCATTTATCTCATCCATCGCTAGTGTTTTATTCACGCACTGGATGATGTCTTTTTTATGATCAAATACGGTATTCACACTTCTAGACATAAAATTCCAACGAGTATTACTTGCCCGAGGTAACCTTTCTGTACTATTGAATCCAAAACTGTGGTTCTCTGTGGGCTACCAGAAAAAGAAATGTGCAAATACCTTGTAAATATTTACGGAAGCAGCTTTGCTCATAACCAAATTAACTTGATGAGCGTAAAATGTATCTATTCGGCACTAGGAAAAGTTTCTTTAACTATTGCTTGTACCCCCTAGAAGAACCAGACACAACAGATGCACCGTCATAGGTTTGTGCAATTAATTTGCGTGAATTTTTATGAGGACCTAACCTTTGGTTTTTCAATTCTGCAAGCAAATAAGAGTTAATGCTTCAGCACATGCTTTGGTGGTGAAATAAAGTTCCAAAAACGTTCTACTGGTTTGCCCTTTACTACGTACCGAAAAACGATAACCATTTGAAATGTATTTGAGATGTCACTTGTTTCGTCGCCTATAACAGCCAGGAAATCAGCTTCTATAATTTCATGTGTTATTTGTTTGTGACAAACCTCAAACATTACTTGTAGGAGCTCACTCTGAATCGTTTTCGACGTCCCTTTAAACACTGTAGCTTTTTCTAAATGATTTCTTAAAGCAACGTCTAACTCTAAACTAGAATCTATTTATCCTCTAAATATTCCCGGTTTGGAGGATGTGTCAGTTTCATCGTGCCCCCTTAAAGCAAGTTCAAAAATGCCACAAAAAAGAACACAGTTTATGATAATATTCAGTACGTACCTATTATGTTTGACTTTTTCATTGTGTTCTACCAGTTTTCTCCTATAAACACTGTCCAATTGCGAAGCAATATCTACTTTTCCAAAAAGTGTGAATTTTAAAATACTTCTCAAATGTGAAGCGGAAGATTCGTGCTTTTTTACTTTGAGCATAAATGGTTTAAATCTGTTACGCCTGATTTTCTCCACGACTCTTCACCACCAAACAACAAACACGGAAAGCAAAATAGTGCATTTTTTACTTCGCACCCACACAATCAATCATTACCATTGTATATATCTTTTCTGAACACTCTCCTGAACTGCCTTTTACCTGTTTTGATGCTTTGCACTAAGTCTGGCAATGGCCTTCCAAGTTCTTTCATCGCAAGTTTCTCCTCAGCCGAGAGCTGGGAAAATGACTTCTTTTGTAAATTATTTACACAATTCATTGTATAGAATTGATTCAGAACTGTAAATCATTCACAGAATTAGAACACATGCACAACACAATCACTAAGAAACGAAACACACTCGAGAGGTATATGAATCAAGAATGCCGCATATACACCCACACACAAGTGCGTGTAAGAAAAACAACATTCCAAATTCATCAATCATCAAGCACTGCACTTGTGCAAATGAGATGCATGGAGGAAGTCGTGAGTGGGAACCCTTCACCCCTGGTGGGGTGATATTCATGAAGCTATCAGCTTATATCTAATTTAATAGAAATATATAATCCATGTCTTACTTTTGAGCATACAAGGTTCAATCAAAATAAGAAGACTTTTATATAGGACTTCCGAAGAAAAATAAAATAAAATAAATACATGACCGTGTTTATTATATATATAGAATTCCCAGTCACGACCCCCTTTTCAGTTTTATTAAAATTAGAAGAAGAAGTAAAGAAGAGAAGAGAAAGATGGGATAGGAAGAAGAAAAGAAAGAAAAAAAGGAAAGTAAGGAGATGGGGAAATAGGGAAACTGTTACTGGATATTTTTGAGAAATATGGTAAAGGAAAGTGGATAATTATCGAATTGGGATTATTTCCAATAGCTATTGGGGAGTATTTGGTATTAAGGTGATCAAAGGTAGACACATGTTAACCCATACCCCCCAGACCTAGATCCATTTAACCCCAACTACTGAATTATCCCAATCTAGCTCTGAGATAGATGAGAAAGTTTAATTTAACAGTTTATTCAATATTTCCGAAAGTTCTTGACTAGTGTCCAGTACTTAAAGTATAAATGATGAAGTTAACGGCATGTTATAACTGACCGAAGCCATAAAAAAATTAAAGTAACCCGCATGTTTGTTGAAGATTTTGACTTTCATAGTTCTCCTAGGATGATCGTTCATTCAGGCTATTTCTGTCCCTTTTTGCTTCCTTTATAGAGCCAACTTAAATTGAGTTACTATTGACTTTTCAAGACTTTAATTCTCAACTACCATTAATTACAGTAAGTCACACATATATATCAAAAGAATTGGTGCACTTAATACTAAACCTACATTTCACTCACACTCACATTCATACAGGACAATGTATACTTCAGGTTGCATTTAGTTGAATTAGACTAACCTAACTACATTTCTATAGACATTTATTACATTCCAAGAAAATTTAGTTTGACATAACAGATACATTAAGAATTGGATTACGTTAAAATAAAAAAAATCGACAAAACAGAAAAGGAAGAGAAAAAACATAGGTTAACATTGACCATATTTAACGATACGGTCACCGTACCGGTGACCATTGACCGTACATTGATATGTACGAACTAATACATATCAATGTGAAAGAAGAAAGAAACAAACCAAAAAAAAAAAAAAAAAAGAATTGGTTAATCATTTTTAAAAAAACTTTGGTAGCATTTTTATGGAGTCTCTATTCCAAGAGGGGAAATTTCGACAATTTTATGAGTCCTTTTCTCACGTCGATAATAACTCCTTTATCAACTCTCTTTATGCACTATGATTGTCGTCCATGAGAGTAGTTAGTCGTTTGTCTTAACCACAGACAAAAATAGTTGCTTCACATTACATATATATTTTTTATTTTGTCACTTGACGCACTTGGTATGAAAATTCAAAATTTATCAAGATTTAAAATATCGAATCCAGTCCCAAACATTGGTAACATATTTCCAATCTACTATATGATATCTCAATGGAGCTAGATTTCCGGACCTATCCTAGCTCCTATTTACACTACGAAATTATTAATCAAATTTCAATTCAATTTAAGATCACTAAATTTTATTCCTGGTCTAGATCGTGGAGTTAAGAGATTCAACTCACTGAACTGGCGAATGACAAATAGTTATGTTTCCAGTCGTAGGGGAAGGATTTGGGGCACACTGTTTCATAATTCACTGATTTCGTTATGGTTTCACAAAAATAACTTTAGATACGGATTAGGGTTATTTTTACGACCTGTTACTTGTTCTATTTACATGCAACATTTAACATAGTATTAAAATTAAATAGTTACGAACATTAATAACAAATCCGTAAGGTGTCATTTATTACAAGTTACGCGGTAATACTTTACAATCACAAATAGTTGGTCAGAATCGGGTGTCAAAAATCTATGGCAACCTAAAACAACCAGGGTAAATACCGAGCCCTTTACACACATATTCGCTCATATATATATATATCTATATATATATTCATATTACTCAATATAATAAATTTTATTCTAATATCAATCTTAGTATTTCGTCGACACTTAATTTTCTACATAACCTTTTCATATTTAATACGTATTCACATTTTCTTGACTCAAAACAAAACGAAAACTCTGACTAACAAAAATTCTTTTCTTTTAATAAGGTTGCAACCTTGTAATGTATACATAAACCCGATGATCGACAAAGATTCATTTTACTGAGATCCGCGTATAAAGAAATGGTTGATATTATTTAATAGGTTGACACAAAAAGTGGAAATACAACAAATAGAAGAGGCACGTAACTTTTCAAACTATGTAAGCATACATATATAAATGTATATACAGAGAAAGAAAGAAAAATATCAAGATTATTTGAAATTAGTGGGCCCAAACTACTAATACATACACACCATATAACCAATCAATAGAAAGAAACCAGAAGTCAGTAATCAATGGGTATAGTTTGTACGATCGATGAACAATAATCAAGTTTCTGGGAATCTGAAATCGTAGTATACCTTCTCGTCAGTCCCTCCCATGGTGGGTTGAGTATCGTGAAAAACGGTAGTAAGTTGTTCTGAAATACCTCCACGAATCGTATCCCTCGATGTCTCAGTCAGTACATACGATCGAAATAAGTGAAATGGACATTGTATGCTTTCATGTGTTCCAGAACCGGGGGGAAGGTTGAAATTTAAAAAAATCATTAGAGAAGGAGTAGAAGAAAGAATAGGTAAAAAGAGAGGAGACAGAACACTACAACTACGAAAGATAAGTGGTCGAATTTACGTATACAACATACTGTAACCAAATATTCTCTTTTATGCCAAAAGGGGTTCGGCTTACCAAATAAATAGCCGAAAAACAAATATCTTCAACAACGAGACGAGCCTGTGCCCTCGATGGGATTTTCGGAAAGACAAAGGCTTTAGGGAAATCCCACCATTCACCGTATCCGGTCAACGCCATTGAAGACCCCGGCCATACCGGAAGGTTAGTGTAGATTCTTAATTTTGGTAATTTCAAAAAAATCATCCGACCTCTTAGAAAACTAAGAAAGTCCAGAATAATAATGAAACTAGAGTAAATAATAGCTAAGATATCCCTAACTAGTAATTTGCCAAAATAAAAAAATAAACTAAATTTTGGATCGGTGATTTCAGTGACCAAACATCACCGATGGCTACCCTGCGCAGACATGCTAAAGTCTGGGACGTCGTTCATTTTCATCATCATCTAATTAAACTTAAGAAAAGAAACGAAAATACTTAAGAGGACTAGGGGTCGACGCCCGGGTACGCAAGACCTAGACATTAATTTAGTAGCGGTTGAATTAATTGGATAGCCCTATCCGATCCATTAGCTATATGAACACTGCACAGTAAATAAGGTAAGGAACGAAGAAGAAAAAAATCTCGGAGAGTCAATGAATGTTAAAGGTACAACTGACCAAACCTGTACTTTACGATGATTCCAGGATTTAGCAGTTATTCTTTTTAATTATAATTTCTGTAAACCTTCAAAAGTAATTCCTACATGATGCTACCTTACCTGATGAAAGGCTTAAGAACCAGAGCTGTTAATATGAGGTACTTAAATGTGAAGTAACATATAATTCCCAACTACACATTACTATCCAATAGCAAACTCGGTTAAATGAATGCATTGGTGTAGAAGTCAAAACGCGAGAGATTTTCAGTAAACATACTCATATTCTCAATATATAATATACACTGGGCCTATCCGTTTAAGTACAGGTGTCCTATCATCTCATTCATTTTCTATTGTAATCGTATTATTACTATATCATTACATTTATCCATTATTTACTCATTTCCACGCGAAATAATATTTTACAGACACCCTATTACATACATTTGCACGCAGGCCATACACATATTACATTATGCACTAATAAATCTATAATTATCACAATCCGTCACGGTTAAACTGCTACACGATAACATTCATCGAACCACGGACTCTTTGTTCCGAAGCACCCAATTATATTTACTTCGGAATTTTGTAAAAAAAATCATACGTGCATTCACTGAAAGTTAAATTGTCAACGATGATTTTATTTCTGATTTGCTGATAAAACTAAAGCAAGAATGAAATCTCTCTACATCAACGGAAAAAGAATTTAATATTGCATTTTGAAACAAACAGTAACATCATGTAGGCTTACTTCTTTTAAGAAAATAGGCATTCTTGATTTCAGTCGATATTTCGGTTTCTAATTGACATGGCAAGCTGTAATTTTCAGAACAGTAAGATCTCATGCTATTTCATATGAATGTATACTCATATGAACCGAAAACCATGCCTACTGGATGTAATTTAGAAATAAGGGGCCGAAATCAAACAACCTAAATCGCTAACTCATGCAATGACGTAATGTCAACAAACAATTGATTACCGAAAACGAACACGATGGCGCTGCAGTAGACATAATTTACTGTGTACTAAAATATACCCTTACACTTATTAATCAGAACTATAATATTTACTCTTGTTTAGTATACTTCGAGTTAGACAATTGGTACTAAATTAACGCATGTTTAATACACTGTCCTCGCAGTAAAAATCACGCATTCACACAGAACTACTAACTACATACACCACTATAAATACTACACATAAAAACTACTAACTAAACAAGCACCATTTATTATAGGCATATTAAAGACAAGTACCTTCAAACACATTACTCCTTGTCGGTATATAAAGTTGGCTCTATTGAACTTTAGGGGGACAAAATGAGAAGAGTAACCCTAGGTCCAATTGACCTGGCCAATTATTTAAAACATGTTTACTAGAGTTTGAAGCCCCGGGGGAACCTTAACAAGGTTTATTGAGGGACCTTTACCCTGAGAGGGGAAAAGGCCCTAAAACAAACAATAACTAACCCATCCCCCCGCTAGAAATGGTTCAATTTGGAGAGAGAATAGGAACCCTTTTAGTTAAATTAAGCTGCCATTCTGCTGATTAGTATTACAGCTATGAAACCTACGAGATACATGCAGTTACTGATTAATAAAATAATCACATCTACTGAATACACGAACAAAATGCACTAAACAGGTCGTATTGTCCCTAATCCCTAACTGAATGTGAAAGGATCAAAAATCACTCTCCTTTCTGTCCATTCTATCCAGGCAGCAACATGGCGTCCTGTAAACCGGAATCTGATCTTTCGTTGAAGTATTAACTGTTTCTTTAAAAATGTAGAATTTTGGGCTCCTACGCCGTTGTCAGTGTTTAACTATTAAAATAAATTGGATGTTACCTTAATTCTCCTTAAGATCTCTGTCCTGTCCAGTCGAAATATAGTAATCAATTTTACATGCTGTGCTCACAAAAGCTTCTTCGGTAAGAATGATATCATTGCGCCGAAAACGACAGGAATAGGAGGATTCCTCCAATCAGGGCGAAATCTTTGAGCCGCGGAAATTACAAAGCAAATAGAAATTGGTGAAATCCAGATATAACCGGATCTGAAAGTGACTATGGACTAGTGAGAGGGGGTGAGGGAAGGTTTAGTTACCTGGCCAAATTCTACATTGGTCTGAAATTAAGAAAATGTATATCCAATGGCGGAACTATGTTTCGGTATGACGTCAGAATGGTAAACCTTGTAACTATTCAACTTGTATATACGAAAACGGGATTTACAATTAATCAAAGTATAAATAAATATGTTATTCAGTGAAAATATGATTCCTAATGAGACCTTTCGATTCATTACATTCATTTGAAGTAAAGAGGATAAATAAATCGTGTAATTAAACCGAAATCGAAATTTTAAAAAAATCACTAGGTACAGGGTGAGAAAAAAATTGCCATTACTCTCAACTGTAATGGTACATTACACACTATTATGAATGGAATATAGAACGTTGCTTCCGCATGGGACTAAACAATGCTTATTGATGTTATACGTTCTGAAAAGCAAACTCTGAACCTGACAAATGTAGGGTCAGCATGTAACAGGAACCGTAAGTCAAAGAACGCCAAAACAAACAGCATTGCTAACCAATCCCAAATGCACTGTAGCGTTTCCCATCACATAGTTGTATACGGATAGTCGACAGGAGTATAAAATACATTTATTTTATGATAGTCGACAGGACTATAAAATGCATTTATGTATATATACTAAAATACTATCCACAGAGGGGAAGATGTTTTACAATTTTTAACATAAACGTCTGGTGGGATAATGTTTTGGAAAGCAGAAATGTGATTTTTCATTACATTAACCCAGGTTCTAAGGCATATCAGAATTTTTTTCTTGATTGGCAATTCTTGTCAGAAGCAAAAGCACGCATGGTTGCTAGTTAAACGAATTGCGTTGTGTTCGGAAATTTAAGAAATCACATAGTAATTCTTGAAGTATTATTCTTTGAGTTGATTTGAGTTCAACGTCTCGTTCTGCAGCGAGGCTATATGAGACATGGACCTACTGATTAACGTGAAATCCGAACCACTTGAGTTCCCGCCAAGAATCGAACCCTGGTCTCCCGCGCCAAAAGCGCGTACGCTAACTGCTTAGCCACGAATTAGCTGAAGTATGATTCTTTATATTGATGTATTAAAATTTTATTTATAAATTACTCTGCTGCTAAACGGGATGTTAAATTCAAAATCAACTCAACTCATAAATTATTCTACAAGAATCCTTCATTATCTACATAAGCTAATAATTAATTTGTAAATGTGTGTTTACTTACATTTGCTTTCTAATCTTCTACGTATTTTTTTTTCTTATTTCATAATTCTGTGATTACTTTTTTTTTTTTAAGAAAAAGGTATCATTATATTGGTTTGCTTCAGCACAGTCCCGTAATTTAAATATATGAAAGCATAAAAATGAATTCCGTTTGTTACTCGATAGTGTAATAAAATTCAGAAATCTTTCCTAGTAAGAAAAGCCTTCTTGTTCACTAAAACCCGTGCTAAGCGGTTAACGTACTCGCCTTTGGCGTGGGAAATCCGGGTTCGATTCCCGGTGGGAGCTCACGTGGTTCGTATTCCACGTTAATCAGTAGGTCCACGTCTCATATAGCCTCGCTGTTGAACGGGACGTTAAACTCAAAATCAACTCAACTCAACCAAAACCCGTGCTGCGTTGCAGAAGCACTGCAACGACCAGAGCCTTTAGCATCTGAGACAGAGGAAAGAAGGCTTAACATTCGCTCCAATTGCCACGCTGAAGAAGTCTGGTCGTTGTATGCTTGCTGCAATGCAATATAAATTAAAGACTCTTGATGGGCTGTTTTGTCGTTTTTGAAAACGGATTAATGGATTTTACAGTTATAGAAGTAAAATGTATATTATTTAAAATATATATGAGAGTAAGAGAAAGTAATTTTTTTTCCATTTTTACTACTACTGTTAATAATGATTTTTCTTGAAAAGCTTTGGTCGTTGCGCAACGCTGCAACACTAACATTAGCTGCCACTGACCTGAGTATTTATTAAGCATACAGAAAGGACACAAATGAAAGTTAATTCAGAAATTTTATTTTGGTGTGAAAGAAATATCAGTTTTTGAAGCGTCATTTCCAAAGGCAAAAGAAGTAAAAAAGGAAAACAAAAATGAAAGCTACAATATATAGTTAATAAAAATAGCGTCTGCAACAACACACATTTGTCATCGCTTAATCGAAAAGTTATGGATGTGCCGAAAAAATTCTTGAGTATGAGATGCAAAGAAGTCCTCAGCTGCATATTGCACCGTGCAATCATTAGGGAAAGCCATACCTCCCAAGAAATGATCGAGATGCTTAATAAAGTGGTAGTCAGTGGGAGAGATATAGGGAGAATGCAGTGGGTAAGGGTTTAATGTTGCAGCGTATGGAGAGCACCCATTTTCTTTTTTGCGACAACATTGGAGAACATCATGCCTGTTGACTATTTCTGGATGCTTGTGGGTAAGTTTTTCGGGTCATTTCATATAATTCAATACTGTAATGATTTGCATTGATTGCTTCACCTCGTCTCAGAAAAAACACGTTCATCATAGATCACCACACCAGCAACAATTTATCATGTTGTTGAAGAGGTAGTTTGGGAAACTATATTAGACGTTGACCACGATTCAGCCATTGCCCTGACTTTACAATAGTCATAAAATATTAATTTTTCATCAAAGGGACAGTCGGAGGAAACTTTCCCAGTTATTTCTTACACTCAGGGAAGTGAACCACACCTATAGACGGTGATCCTATTTTTATTTTCGTTTAACGTCCAACGTTTATATACCGAGGCTAAGGAATACGATGATGATAAGATGGGTGAAAATGGTAAAAGGCCGAATGTGGTAGGGAACGGAAGAGCCCCGAGGAAACCCACACAAACGGTGTTTATCCACCACATAGTCTATTTGGAGAGAGGTGAGATCGAGTTAAGCATGCCACGCGTCATAGGTGAGCACTCTACTGTTAAGCCATCACGGCCACCACGTCAATTCTTGCGTCAACTCATGTAGAGTCGAAATTTTTCACCTTAACTATGCAATCCCACGAGCACTTTTTTCCGAGAGTTTGCTTCCACGGTACTGATTAGGAGCGTTTCTGAACATGATGTTGGTCAGTGTCCATGGACTCATTTTGCAATGTTGTCTTACCGGAACGGAATTTCACAAACCAACTGCGAATGGTGCATTCATTCGCCATTCCTAGCCCGAATGCACTGTTAATGTTCTTCGCGGCTTGCTGTGTGGAATGTTCCAGTTTGAAGTTGTAAAACAAAATCACTCTCAATTGTGTGTTCACCATCGTGCAAACGCACTGTTCTTGACTGTCTGTGTACCATGGCTTATTTGCTGGGTGTGTACTGAGTTTGTGGTGTTTGGCGTGTGGCTTTCGTCCTGTGTGTCCCGTCTATTCCTGTGTGTGTTGGTGAGATGAGTTCCAACTACGTTTCAAAGGAGACATTTCATTCGCTATTATTATAGCTACATAATTTTCTTTCAAGTTTTAATATTGCATTAGGAAAATTTTTATGGCTTAGCTACTTTAATATTGTAAATTTCTTTGCAGATGATTCGATTAGAAATGACTTCTTCCGGGATATTACTGCTGTGTCTATATTCATTCCTGGTGTACCTTGTAGCAAGTCAAGATTCTTCAGACTACTGTAGAATATGTTCTCTCCATACTATGTGCACATACACGGTATGTTATCACTTATTTTAATAGTTTGTAAATCATAATTTCCTTGGTAAATAGGGATGCGCACGAGACGAGTCGAGACAGGATTTTCCTCACAAAATTCGAGTCGAGACACGGCTCTTCCAATAGAACAATATACAGTTTTCGAGTCGAGACATCACTTTTACAGCACATTTTCGAGAAGAGACAACCACAAATCTTGTCTCGCGCGCATCCCCATTGGTGAAGCTGATTTGGAGATGCAAAATTAAGTTGAGGGTCCGACGTTTTAAGTACAGATTGAGCAACGAAATGGGGAAGAAAGGGGGAAAAAGCTCTTCCTCATATTTAAGACATTATGTTGCATTTCTAACACTGACATTTTCGTATTCAAATCCAAAATTGATCTACCTTTATAAGATTTATGGAATTTAATCGAAAATTCTAAGCTTATTAATAGTTAACAAAGAAATTCTCAGTCCGTCCATAAGTAATACGTAATGAAATTCCTGATTGATGGGCAGAGTAAAAAATTTGACTGTGAAGTAGTAGGCCTAAATTCTGATTTTATATGTAATAATTCAGAATGTTTAATAATTTTAATAACATTCATTTAATAAAGAAGACAAATATATTCATTCTCTTAAAATAAAGCATAAGATACACTTCATCAGAAAGTAATGGTTAAGAACATAATCGACACCATTGCGACTACCACGTGCAGTTTCCTCAGTGCAGCTTAAACTGTTGTAGAAAAATATTGTTTTAGTCCGATCGAAAAAGAACAAGAATGTCTTCAATCTGCTATTCCAAAGCGTAAGGGACAATTTTTCGACCTCATTCCTTAGCTACACAATCTATCATATCCGTATATCTACTTCAAACCATCTTCTCTGTAGCTACAATCATAATTCACAACGTAGCTTACACCGTTTTGAATGGTTAATCACGAAGCAACTAAAATACGGCGCATGGGTCACTTTTCAATCGTCATTCCTCAGGATATGATTGACTGTGACCATCTTGCTTTGACTATGATTATATATCATAAACACAGCGTCATTAACTTGTTCCGCCACCAACGAATTTCGAGATCGTTTCCCTCGCATCGTTTTCTGCGTGTTTTGTGCCGTTTTGTGCGCCTATTTTCACGTTTTGTGCGTCACCAAAAGTGGGTCAAAATGAGCCTCCAAATATGGCGGAACAAGTTAATGCTGTTACGCCACCACCGAATTTCGGGATCCTTTCCCATACATCGTTTTGTGCCGTTTTATGCGCCAATTTCCAAGTTTTGTGCGTCACCGGAAGTAGGTCAAAATGGGCCTCAAAGGTGAGAGGAAAATGACCCACTGTTCCGCCACTATCGAATTCGAGGTCTTTTCCTTCACATTTTATTTTGCGTGTTTTGTGGCGTTTTGTGCGCATATTTCCACCTTTTGCGTGTCACTGGAAGTGGGTCAAAATGGGCCTCCAAGGTGAGATGAAAATGACTCACTGCTGCGCCACTATCGAATTCGAAGTCTTTTCCTTCACATCATTCTTTGCGTGTTTTGTGCGCCTATTTCCACATTTTGTGAGTCACCAGACGTGAGTTAAAATGGATATACAAATATGACGGACAGCATTAAATTGTTCCGCCAACGACGAATTTTGACTTCGGTTCCTTCACATCGTTTTGTGCGTGTTTTGTGCCGTTTTGTGCGCCACCGGAAGTGGGTCTAAACGGGCCTACAAATATGGCGGAACAGCATTAAATTGTTCTGCCACCATCGAATTTCGAGCTCGTTTCCTTCACATCGTTTTGTGCGTGTTTGGTCCCATTTTGTGCGCTTATTTCCATGTTTTCTTCGTCAGAACAAGAAAATTAAAATGAGCCTCCGAGTTGGGAGGAAAATGACCAACTGTTTCACCACTACCGAATTCGAGGCCTTTTTCTTCACATCATTTTGTGCGTGTTTCGTGTAGTTTTGTGGGCCTAATTCGATGTTTTGTTCGCCAGCGGAAGTGAGTCAAAATGGGAATCTAAATATGGCGGAACACCATAAACTTGTTCCGCTAACAACGAATTCCGAGATCGTTTCCTTCATTTCGTTTTGCTCGTGATTCGTGCCATTTTTGTGCGCTTTTTCCCTCGTTTTGTACGTCATTAATAGTGGGTCATAATGGCCCTAAAAGGTTTGAGAGAATGACCCACTGCTCCGCCACTATTGAATTCGAGGTCTTTTCCTTCAAATCATTTTGTGCGTGTCTTGCGCCGTTTTATGCGCCAATTTCCACGTTTTGTGCGTCACCGGAAGTGGGTCAAAATGGGCCTCCAGAGTGAGATGAAAATGACTTACTGCTGCGCCACTATCGAATTCGAGGTCTTTTCTTTCACATCATTCTTTGTGTGTTTTGTGCTGTTTTGTGCACCTATTTCCATATTTTGTGCGTCACCAGACGTGAGTTAAAATGGGCCTACAAATATGGCGGACAGCATTAACTTGTTCCGCCACCGACGAATTTTGACTTCGGTTCATTCACATCGTTTTGTGCACCTATTTTCAGGTTTTGTGCGCCATCGGAAGTGGGTCAAAATGGGCCTCCAAGTCGGGAGGGAAATGACCAAATGTTCCACTACTATCAAATTCGAGGTCTTTTCTTTCACATTATTTTGTTCGTGTTTCTTGTCGTTTTCTGGGTATACTTCGACGTTTTGTGCGCCAGTGGAAGTAGGTCAAAATGGGCCTCCAAATATGGCAAAACAAGATCAAATTATTTCGCTAACAACGAATTTCAAGATCGGTTTTTCACTTAGTATTGTGCGAGTTTTGTGCCGTTTTGTGCTCCTATTTCCGTGTTTTGTGCGCCAACGGAAGTGGGTCTAAACGGGCCCACAAATATTGCGAAACGTCATTAAATTGTTCTGCCACCATCAAATTTCAAGCTCGTTTCCTTCACATCGTTTTGTGCGTGTTTGGTGCCGTTTTGTGCGCATATCTGTATTTCCACGTTTTGTGCGTCACCAGTAGTGTGTCAAAATGGGCCTCGAAATATGGTGGAACAGTATCAACCTCTACCGCCACAAACGAGTTTCGAGATCGCTTCCTCCACATTGTTTTGTGCCTGTTTCTTGTACCTATTTCCACGTTTTGTTCGTCCGCAAGTAGGTCAAAATGGGCCTCCGAGTTGGGAGGAAAATGATGACCAACTGTTTCGCCACTCTCGAATTCGACCCACCCTAGGTCTTCCTTGACATCATTTTGTGCTTGTTTTGTGTCGTTTTGTTGGGTTATTTCGACGTTTTGTGGGGCACGAGAAGTGGGTCGCAATGGGCCTCCAAGTCGGGAGGAAAAAGACCCACTGTTCCGCCACTATCGAATTCGAAGCCTTTTCCTTCAGATCATTTTGTTCGTGTTTCGTGTCGTTTTCTGGGTATACTTCGACGTTTTGTGCGCCAGTGGAAGTAGGTCAAAATGGGCCTCCAAATATAGCAAAACAAGATCAAATTGTTTCGCTGACAACGAATTTCAAGATCGGTTTTTCACTTAGTATTGTGCGTGTTTTGTGCCGTTTTCTGTGTCTTTTTCCTCGTTTTGTGCGTCACAGGAAGTGGGTAAAAATGGGAATCAACGGTGTGAGGAAATTGATCCACAATTCCGTCACTATCGAATTTCAGGTATTTTCCTTCACATCATTTTTGCGTGTTTTGTGCCGTTTTGTACGCCTATTTCTACGTTTTGTGCACCACCGGAAGTGGGTCTAAACGAGCCTACAAATATGGCGGAACAGCATTAAATTGTTCTGCCACTATCAAATTTCGAAGTATTTTCCTTCACATCATTTTTTCGCGTTTTGTACCGCTTTGTGCGGCTATTTCTACGTTTTCTGCTTCACCAGAAGTGGGTCAAAGTGGGCCTCCAAGGTGAGAAGAAAATGACCCATTGATCCGCCACTATCGAATTCGAGGTCTTTTCCTTCACATTATATTTTGCGTGTTTTGTGGCGTTTTGTGTGCAAATTTCCACATTTCGGTAGGGTGGGAAGGAATTGATTCTCTATTGAAAAATTGTTTATAACTTTTTAAACACTTAACCAATTTTCAGGAAACAAAAAAATGTTCCTTTCAATGGTAGAATTGTTATGCAATGCTAAACTTACCATTACCTACCAGTCTTCGTAAATATTTGTTTATATTTGCGACAAACTTCTGTTGATACTCCAACGGTACATTTGCAAGAACTACTCCAATTTATCAAGAATTTTTGGTTTTGTGCGATAAATTTCCTTTTTTTCTCCATCAGAAGAAAAAGTCGCAGGGGATTGAGTCAAGACTCCTTGCTGGTAATTTAAAGGGACCACGACGTCCAAACCAGCGTCCTGCAAAATAGATGCCAAACAAACACAAAGAGGACGTGCGATATGAGGCGCGGCTCCATCTTGCATAAAGATTATGTCGTTGCAATTGTCCCATGTGGATACAATACGTAAACATAATCTTCAAGCATAGCAAAGTACCGTTCTGCATTGTGTTCAGAATGATGTATGATCTCACAACTTTGGTGCTGCCCAACACTGTAACCTTCTTTCTAAGTTGGCTTTTTTTCAACAACAACCATCGGATTCTCTCCTGATCAATAAAAACAATTGTGCCAGTTAACAACCTCCGCAACATGGAATACGGCTTCATCTGACCACATGATATTACTGAAAAGATCGAATCAGTCTTCATACGAAGCAAGCATCATCTCTCCGTACTCTAACTTACGATCACAGACTGCCGGTGGTAATATGCTTTCCATGGACGAAACTTCAACTTTTTCTTCAGAATAGTTCAAATTGTGTTGGGTGAAACCACTTTTCCAAGATGATTGTCTTTGTTATTTCTTAGGACTTCGAGTGAACATTTCCTAAATCACTTGCACATTTTCCTCCATCTTGAATGTTGAGTCACCGCATCTTTTAATATGTGCTACAGAATATGTGTCCATTACCTTCGAATGACAATTCATTAGGTCTTTGCATCTACCGAAGCACGATGTCCATTGTCGCTTCATATCTGTACCTCTACCATTTATTGCCATACTTGTAGTGGCATGCCAACTGAACCCGCTCACGCTAGGTTAGATGGTGTACTTTAGAATCCGCCACTGATACCTTCAATGACATAAATGAAATATCATGTAATAAATTTTATCATTGTAAGGGGAAAATGCTTTTTGTTTCATTAAAATTGGTTACGGATTAAAAAAGTTATGAACAATTTTGAGTAGGGAGTTAACTTCCGCCCACCTTGTATATTTCATGAATTGGTGCATAGCAAGTAATCGTTTCCTTGTGTGAGATTTAATTTATTTCGCGATCTAATAAAATCAAAATGGCTGTACATTGGTCTTCTACTTGGGGGATCTTAAGTTTGATCCTCGAAGGGAAATTAGTGTAGTTATAATCAACGTACCTACGCCAAATAATCTGAAGTATATTTAGATAGTATATTTGCAGATACTCGTAGTATTGGTCCATTTAATTACCACATTCTCAGAATATTAAACTATATTGTTAACACTGTCAAACTTTATTTTGCTAAAACATTTTTGTCATTTGATATTACCCTACTAGCTCTACAAACAATTTGTTGGATCTGCGCTACTGATTTGCCTTGTTTTTATTTTCTGTCGAGTGCCAATTTTCTTAGATTCTTGAATTTTGTGAACACAATATAATTGTAATAATTAAATGTCTTTTCATGTTATTATGTAAAGAGACAGGTAGAACGTGCTGTTATTTTTTAAAAATTAAAATCAAATATTAAAAGAGAGGCCAGAGTTTCCTGAGCAAAAAAGTCGTGGAAGAACTTAGTTTTATTTTTAGACTATATTTTCCCGAGTTCTTGCATCTCTAACCTAAACAGAGGGAAGCCGATGGTACTCAGATGGACCAGCAACAGGAATGCAAGGAGCATGTCAATTGCATAGAGGGATTCTCTTCTGATGAGCTAGAAATGGAATTCAAATATATTGGGAAGTGACTGCCACAAATTGCTATCCAGACTTTGGACAATACGCATGGAGGACTTAAAAATGAATAATCGCAGTAATCACACGTGATCAAAGTATCTGGCGACATCCCACGTTTTAGGCGTCTTCCACTCTATCAGCCTGCTGATGGGTAGTGAGCTTCAGTGGACTCTACAGTGGTAAAGACCGAAAAAACTGGGAGAGAGGAAATGTCAACATTATCCCCTCAAACGTCTCGGCCGGCTCCCAAACTATCAACTAGTGGACCATTGTGAAGCTTCGGCTATCCTCGCAAATGGGTAACTAACTTGGAATTGGATCGGGAAGAGTATATGGTACCTCAGCACGTAAAATTGAGGAGTTGCGGTTGCCTAGCAACAGATGGATTCTAACGCCCCTATCGGCAGAGAGTTCAGCCTCCCAAATGACACTGACTGCGCAAGCAATTCTGTCTATATCAGTTATTGGGACCGGTAATGTATGAAGTATCTCGATAATAGTTTCAAGTAGCCAGGGGCTGGAACTCTGTCGCTCCTAACGGGTAGAGAAAACGTTACGACTATTCTCCCAAATGACTTGTTGTTGGTTTGGAAGGAAGTTAATGCTTCAACGCGTACATGGTACCTCTGTACGGAGGGTAAGTCCCGTATTACGTGGATGGTTCTCCCGGGGGATGAGGTTTTGGCTGAATCCCAAAAAGCATTGACTGCTCTACATCAGTCTTTGGGTCATGTGCGAAATACCTCAACTGTAATTTTAGCCAGTCCCATATTGCTCGGACAACCCTACGGGAAGAGAGGGGGAATTCTAATTCCAATGGTAATCTAATTACCAACTTGGGTAATGGCACGAAGTCTCTATCCCAAATGGTTGAATTGATTTTGAGTTTGACGTCCCTTTTCAGCAGCGAGGCTATATGAGACCTGGACCTACTGATTAACGTGGAATTCGAACCACATGAGCCCCCGCCGGAAATCGAACGCGAGCCTCCCACGCCAAAGGTACGTACGCTAACCGCTTAGCCACGAAGGAGCTCTCTATCCCAAATGGTGACTTAACACATACCCACATGCCATTTGGTCCAGAACGAGGTAGGGACTACTCCAACGTGTTCACGGTACCTCTGAGGAAGTTTGAACGTAATGAGGTAAACAAGGTTGGGAATCGAGCCCCTTCTGGTTCCAGAGGCTCTCGGATTGCGACTGACTTTATCAGGTTGAGGTGAGACCATGGGATTCCGTAATGGTGTTGGCGGGACGTCAGCTAGTCTTAACACTCAGGTACAATACACCGCAGAGTATGACAGACTCCTACTCGCCAGGGAAGTCCCCTCTTAGAATAGGTATAACTGGTAGACACTCAGGACTTCGGTTCGGTCCCGAAATAGGCTTGACTCATTCCCTACTTGTAAAATGATTTCAAGTACTATCGCCTGTGGTGGAAGATTGTGGTGAATTATGGTAGTAAGTTTAGCATCAATCAGTCCCACCACTGCTTGACTGGTAGGAGGAGATGAATTGTCCATGAATCATGCGTATCCTCGTCAACCACCCCAGTGTTAAAATTTCTGTGTGAAGAATTCAATATGCACAGGTAACAGAGGCCTAACCAATGGGTAGCGGTGAGGTCAAAAGTATAAGTATCAAGTACTCACCGACGAATTGGCGCCGGATAGAGGAAGTGCAATGCCTTCACATCCCTTCAAAATACGAATCTCAAAGTTTTTGCTCTAATACCTGTCAACAGAGAGATAGATGACGGACACACATAACAATTCTACTCTATAAGACTTCTAATAGTAATGAATAGCACAGTATGGGCATCTAAAAAAGTAGTTTGTCTCTGTTAAAAAGTTAACTGAATATATTAGTTAAGCATGACGAATCGTAAAAAAATATTCGTTTGTAAGTAATGAAAATTAAATTAAATATTTCATTTCATGTCTCATGATCATATCGTTTAGGCTCAAAGAGACGGGTGGTTAATAAAGTGAGAGATTAAAAAAGAATGGATGGAAAGAGGATGTGGACAGAAATGTGAGAATCTCGAGAAAGCCAAGGACATAATAGTGTTCATCACAAACATTCATGTCTCGGGATCGAACCAGGGACATCTTGCATCAGATTCATAGTCACCGTGGCTCCCTAGTTGCTTGATGATGTTATGGAATATAACATTGAAATGAATTAGGTTCTGAAATTATTAGTAATAATTAGTAATATAATGAGTGATTAATGAAGTCTATCTAGCTTCTTCATAGTAGTAATTAATGTTAATGTACAGTTGAAGTTTTCTGGATCATTTGTGGAACCAAAATAAAAACTGAAATTTTGTATAAGGGGGTTCAGCACCCCATGGATTCAAGTCCTATTACCAAAGTTGCGAGAAATAGTCTAGATTAATTGTTGTTGAACCGGGAACAAATTGCAATACAATTTCTGTTAACGGGAAAAATACCTGAGGAAAACGATGGCGAAAAGTCTACCACTCTCCGAGGTAGAATAAGGCCGCTATGGGAAATTTTCCAACATGGCCGCTATGCGTTCCTACTATTCACAAAGTCTCACTTACGCGCCTCCTGTGAAACTTCTAATTAAAATAGAGCAATGAGTAATACATCTTTGTAAAGCTTATGAACCGCAGATTCCAACGATGTAACATTGTTTCCAATTTGTCCCACCGACTAGAAGAAGAAGAAGAAGAAGAAGAAATTTTAAAAAGCACAAAAAACTCGCTTTTCCGAAAATATTTCATCTCTGGTAACACTGTGTGAACAGCAGTGTAACCAAAAACTCGTTATTACATACCTTACACATTTGTGTGTAAGATGTACAACAGTCACTGAGATATAGGCCGAGGAAGGTGTCCTAATATGGAATACCCTTTATGGGCTGTACCACCGATTTCAATGGAAGAAATACCAGTGGACCATTATATGAAAACACCCTGCGACCATCCTAATCACCAAAGTCTCATGACCTATACATCGTTGTAAAAGTTTCAACTATATAGCATTGATTCCTATTTGATCCACCGGATAGATGAAGAAGAATAAGAAAGTTGAAAAATTACAAAAATAGTTATTTACTTATTATTGAAAAATTATAATTGCTGTACACGCATGCTCTATCACGGATTTTACCGGAGGAAGTATACCATTGTATGAGAACACCATATAATCTATACGTGATGAGACTTTGGTGCTTAGGATGGTCGCAGGGTGTTTTCATATAATGGTCCACTGGTATTTCTTCCATTGAAATCGGTGGTACAGCCCATAAAGGGTATCCCATATTAGGACACCTTCCTCGGCCTATATCTCAGTGACTGTTGTACATCTTACACACAAATGTGTAAGGTATGTAATAACGAATTTTTGGTTACACTGCTGTTCACACAGTGTTGCCAGAGATGAAATATTTTCGGAAAAGCGAGTTTTTTGTGCTTTTTAAAATTTCTTTTTCTTCTTCTTCTTCTAGTCGGTGGGACAAATTGGAAACAATGTTACATCGTTGGAATCTGCGGCTCATAAGCTTTACAAAGATATATTACTCATTGCTCTATGTTAATTAGAAGTTTCACAGGAGGCGCGTAAGTGAGACTTTGTGAATAGTAGGAACGCATAGCGGCCATGTTGGAAAATTCCCCATAGCGGCCATGTTGGAAAATTCCCCATAGCGGCCTTATTCCACCTCGGAGAGTGGTAGACTTTTCGCCATCGTTTTCCTCAGGTATTTTCCCATAAGAACCCGTTAACAGAAATTGTATTGCAATTTGTTCCCGGTTCAGTCATTTTTTGACCTAACTTTTCTAGTCTAAAAGAGAAACAAAATTTGTACGATTCATTTAAATATATGGAGAAATGAGCACTGATTTTTACATTGTAAGAGTTATTTACAATATCTGGTATAATATTTAGTAAAAGGAAATATATAAAGTGATCATTAAATTTTATTCGTACCAGACAGAATGGTGGATAGGGTTGTATCGGTAGTATAGTACATTATAGTGCCTGTCACATGGAGACCTTAACCCAAATGATCATGACATCTCGTTTAAACGTGACAGATGGCGGAATAAAAGAAACTGAATAAAAATCAGAATACGAATGCATAATGAAATGAACTAATATTCTACATAAAAGAAATAATTACATATAAGTCAAATAAAATGAAATATTAAAAGATAGAAACTTACAACTATTACAAAAAATATACATATTGCAATAGATATACAAGTCGTCATACGGTTACCATACTGTGCAATTATACTTTTTCAATGTAACATTTTTTCATGATATATTTTTTCCTAGTTTTATAGTTAATGTCCTGACGACTGCTACTTAGAGACTTCATGGCGAAGCTCTGAACGGAACGAAGTAGAATGATTGAAAAGTTGAATTGGAATTCGAAAACTGTATGATCCCTTAATCCAAAATGATGCTTTAGTTTAAAAAGTCTGACTTTTATATGCACCATTGTCCTTGTTTGTTCCACTTTATTTGTTTTCTGGGAAGTTTCTGACAGTGTATTTTTGAGTTTACAAAGTCCAAATAATAATTCTTGATAAATATTGTTATTACACAGAAAAATATGAAATAATGATTATTTCTGTTTTTTGTTCAGTTTTGGAAAGTCCATCTGTTATTTTTCACATTACAACGTCACCAGATGTTTTTATGTTTTTAACTTTTCTTCAAAACAACAGATCACAGAAGCACATATCGAGGTCAGTGGGATGTTATGTTATTAGTTTTGTTGTGGGAAAGTTTATTTTCCAGTTCACAGAAGCTTGCCACAGATTGCTATCACTTTTGGCTGTTTTAATTATTTTCCTCATCTTTCGTACACGCAAATACTTGCACTGGAAAATATTATTTTAACAGTCCATTCTGCTCCATTTCAATTATATAGAAAAAAACTTTATGCATTTTCATGATAAATCACTTATTGTAACACTGGACATGAATCTTTTAAGCCCTGAAGTTGAGCGGAGCTTCAGAGAGATCTTAAATGTGAAATATGTCGGAAATGACCAAAACTGGACTTAAAATACTTGTGCACTGAACGCTCCATATTATGATTGTTGATTATATCCAGTTGATTAGTGAAGCTATGAAAAAAATGGCTTTAAGTTAGAAGCAACTTCAGTTATATATGATACGAGACCACTGGGGCAAATCCCTGAAGGATGAGGGGGACATAATCCCAAATCTTTGAACTGGGAGTGACTGTCTCCCTCCAATAAACCGATTTGAAATGTGTGTTTTTTTAGTGGAAGAAATGTGATGTTTTGTGTCTGACTGTCACAAAGAAAAGTGATTAAATTGCTGTCCCTTGGCTTGTTTTATTTTCACTTCTTCATCTACATCGTCTGATATATATAATAGAGGAAAGTACCCAAATTTCACCCAGTAACGTAATTTCGCCCAGCAGCGTAATTTTGCCCACCAGGATATTTTAACTATTATAAGTTCACAATTCTGATTGAGCGTGTGCCACGTGAAACAGTAATCCTACATAGCAATCTGTGAGAAAATCAACAGCGGTGCGTGCGTGGTAAACACAGTGACAAATCAAATAATTTTTGTCGCCTAAAGTTTTTCAAGAGGATTTCTCTCCTTGTGAAATCTAGAATTGAAAGTAAATTTGTTTTGTATTTCAAATTTGTGTTTCTAATTAGTGACAAATGAAGTATATTATTCACTTATACTTCGGCTGGAGAAAAGTGTGAAGCCTCGCTATGGAGGTTGATCATTACCATGTAGAAAAAAAACCTTATTTGGCCCACTTGATATAACCTAATTTCGCATAGGGCGAAAATGGGACACCAGTTTGTGTAGAACGTGACAAGTGTACGTTGATAGCAACGTAAGCGATATTAAAATGTAAGACGAAAGTAATTTTAGTTTTATTTTGTAATGGGGGTCAAGAGCAGGAATCTCTGCGTTTTATTTCTGCACATTACAGTTTTATCTTTTCAACTATTGCGGCAGCGCCGACAGCATTCCGAACACGCCAGAAATTTTTACTTGGGGGGTGTTCAAAATAAAAGGGGGTGTGTGCTCTCAGAATAGTGATATAATTTTTAAACAAACTCAAACAGTATATTTTGTTACGCAACTATTGCAATACTACTACTACTACTACTACTACTACTACTACTACTACTACTACTACTACTACTACTACTACTACTACTAATAATAATAATAATAATAATAATAATAATAATAATAATAATAATATCAGCTCTTTGCAGTAATAGGTTCAATGAAGAAAGTTCATACATTTGGGCATTTATTATTATTATTAAACTAAGTAATACAGTGAAACCTCTCAAAACGGGCTTCGGTGGAACCGATTATTTCTCCGTAAATGAGAGGTGTCCCTAAAAGGAAGGGTTCTCTCTCATAACACCACACCACACCACACATATTTATGGCATGGAAGAATAAGAAAGTTTGTCCTCTTATGAAAATGTCCATTATTGAGAGATGCCCGTTAAGAGAGATTTCACTGTATTAGGAATTAGCCTCCATTTTACCCAGTAATTACATGTGAATTGATTACATACGAATTATTGTAATTAGTTTGCAAAATTCTGCTATTATTTTAATTTATTCACCCCCAGCAAGTTCTAGTAGGTGATTTTTTCCAAAATATTAATTGGGAAAAAAATTCCTCGTCCCATGCTCAAATCACATTCGTTTAGTAATTAATACTGTACATAGTTCCAATTTCATTATTTTAATATTCTAACCCTGTTGTTAACGTTAATTGTTGTAATATTATTTGATCTCTTAATCTCCGTTCCTGCCCCTTCCTGGATACGTTATTCGCTCTGAATATATTTCATAAATTTATTCATTGATTTAGTTGTTGTCCAGAAATCCAGTTTTTCAATTTACAAATATTTTGTATCTTTCTGTTTTACAATTCTTTAATATAGGCTAATTTTAATAATCCCAGGGCTCATAGTGGTCTCTGGCCTCTTGAAAATAGTTGAAAAGTGACCCCAAAAATGGCCAAAAGCACACGAAAAAATGACCAAAATCTCATCATGACCCTTTTTTTCTTTGTCAATTTCTCCATCACCTCTCTCTTTGTTTGTTGTTTTGTTTCTTCTTTACTTCTTCTTTTTGAGCTTCCTTCTTTCTTAGATTTTCAAAGTATGCTTTGTAGTTACGGTAAGCAGACTTAGCAAATGTAAAAAGCTTCTGAGTAAGTGGAACCAGTTCTGGCCTATTTCCGAATTTCTCCATCCCAGACATTATATTTAACTTAACATTAAGAGTTCTCAAAAACGTGAAGTATTCAAATTCATCACCTACTCTGAAGAAGAACATACAAGAAGCATAACACAAGACGAACATGATGAACCACACAAACACACACACACACAACGTTGAGCGGAGCGTTAACTATTAAGAGAAAACTAAAAGACTATTATTATAGAAGAAAGAATAGACACAGAAGGATTCTCAACCTCACCTTGAGAGCTTAAGCACCCACCAACCGTCCACTGTGTTTTAGAAAGAATAAAAGCTGAAGTGAGAATAAAGCTGACTGTTTCACATGTGGCAGCAAGTACTGAAGCTTTCAGAAGAGTAATGAGTAACAAGTTTCTGCCTTTTTCCATTTGTTTTTATTTTTTTCTTAGAAAACTGCCAATGTAAAACATAAATCACACGAAAAAGTCACTTTACCTCTCACTTTAACTTTTAGTGCCAAATTTGAAAAAAAAAAAAAAAAACTTTTAGTGACCAACTTGGAAAAAAGTAAATTTTAGTTTAAAAAAAGTGACTCGCTATGAATCCTGTTCCTCTCAATAAATTTACGTGAATAAAAATATACTTTACAAAAAATTAAGCTAGCGCCAAATTCGTTCCTGCATATCACTAGACTCAGTCTAAAATATATATAATTCTTAATTCGACCGATCTCTTCATTTCTAAAAACGTTTTGACTACACCCTTCTAACGTCCGTCCGTTGATACACCGCTTGCAGACCAAGCTCGAAACCAGCCACAGAACTTTGGGGGGGGGCATGAATATGTTGGGAGGGGCCAAGTCATTAAAAATTCTCTTACAAATATCTAAATTGTGCATTTTGTATTGAGGTCTGAAAGGGACATGAAAATTTTAGGGAGGGCCAGGCCTTCCCTAGTCCCCCTCTGGTTGTAAGCCTGTTGCAGAGTAGCACTTACCAACTGAATCTGGTATAGGCTTATTACTATATTGTAGAGACCTGGACGGACCGGGCCCAGCCCGAGCCCCGAAGCCCGGTCCGGCCCGCGGGCCGGGCTTGGGCGGGCCGACTCTGCTATTTCTTTGGGCCGGGCCGAGCTTGGGCGTGCCGACACTGATTTCTCTTCAGGTCGGGCCGGGCTGGGGCCGATCAATTGCAATTCTTTAATAATTATAGACTTTCGTTAAATGATAATTGGAATAAAGCCAAACGTTGAAGAAGTGTGTCCGTGAAAAATGTTACAAAGAATGCAATAGCTATTTACAGTTTGTGTTGCTTAGCGGCTCCACTTTCACTATAGAGGATTGCAGGCATTATGCGGTAAATTAAGCTCTGACCTTGACTTTCACTGAACTCAAAATATGACAAGAAGAGGTGGGAATGTTTTGCCTGTCGCTAAACAATATTGCCATCTTCACTTTATGCTAAAAATCAATTAAGTTAGATTTTTGTTACAGGGAATGTAGATTTTTGTTACAGGGAATGTAGTTTTGTTCTCTCGATGACAGGCAAAGTTCTAGGAGGCAATGGTACCATTCGGGAGGCAAGCGTCAGGTTGTGAACCAGAGTTTAGAAAATGTTTCTGAGGGTTAGGTCAAATTAGTACTAAATTTTGAGAAAGATTGTGGCTCGAGCTATTTTTTTAAAAAAAAATTATCGGGCCGGGATCTGGCCAAAAACTTTTAAAATTTATCGGGCCCGGGCCGGACTTGGGCCAAGAATTTTAAAAACTTATCGGGCAGGTACGTTCGGGCTGGATTGGGCTCGGGCCGAAAAATTCGGCCCGTGCAGGTCTCTACTATATTGTCACATTTTTCCTTATTGAGGAGGAGGTAGGTGAATGACCGCTCAAGACGTTGCCAATTTCAATCATATGCATCTGTCCATCAGTCTCTTTTCTCGGAAACAACCGCGGAGCCCAGAAGGGTAGGTATCAGCGGTGTTTTGTCAATTGTTTCAATCGAAACACCGCCCGAAACAATGAGGTCATGTGGTTCTCGATGCCGTACATGAGAAAGAGGTCGCTTCGTATTCTGAAGTGAAATAAATAAATAAGAATATTGCCTTCCTTCCTAAACGCTAAACCTATTTTATCTTGATGTAATAAATAACCTATATGATACTGATTGATACAATTGGATTTGGGGGAGTATTCCTTTTCCATCCAGGGGTGTGTGTAAAGAAATTTGGAGGGGTGTTAGGGGGGTGTTGGGGGGTGTAGATTACTCCCTGATTCCGAAAAACAGGGATATTTCCATTTCAACGCACAATCTTCACGGAAGATGCTTTGGGGAAGGACACGATCACTCAGCCTGGATGTAGACCTCGTACTCTTAATACTGCACCTCACGTAGCTTTTGTCACACAATCTATCAGCCCTATTCAAACAGAAAACTTTCCCTGAACCAGTCGACGTTCTTCTAACGGTAACGAGGCATTCATTGCAGGCCCGTAGCCAGATTGATTTCTTAGGAAGGGGAGGGGGGCATAAATGAATACTGAGGTGGCAATGACAAAGACATTAAAGAACACCATAAAATTGTATATTTATTTATTATTTACAGAATCTGCAACAGCTATAGCTTCTTTTATACATAATATCCTATATCGACAATATTACAGTACACAAATTCAAGACTAACCCTTTTAAATTATGATGGCACAGCACCTGTGCCATGGCGTCGACCTTCGGAATTTGCTTTATAAGTCTCTAGTAAAGCTTTTTAGACCAGGTGTTTTGCATTCATTCAAATATGGAAGCATCATAGAACATATTTTATGGGCATTTTTAGCCTCACGTGCTCTGTCTGGGGGCTGTGACGTCACAAACATGGACGATGGGTTTTAAAAAGGGTATATTTGAGAAGTTTTTTTCAAAAAAATCCCTGGCACATTACTATTTACCCTAGAGTCATAGTTTGTACCTCGTTGGTTTCATTATGAGACAGGATTTCGAAATGTACCACTCAAATTTCCCTATCGTGTACCAGAAGCGGGAAAATCTCGTCCCAAATGGAAAAAAGGTGATTTTTAAAGAAAAATGTCCCTTTTCCCCATTTTTCTCTTCACAGGTACACAATAGCGAAAATTTAGTGGTACCATTTAAAAGGCTGCCTTACGCTGAAGAAAATGATGTATGACTCATGTTGCTAGAGTCAACAGACGTGTGTCAACAAAATCTCAATTTCTTTATTTATTTTTTATTTTTTACACATTTTTAGTCAATTACTTTAGTAAAGTATCTATAGAATTATCACTATTTGTTCTAAAGTCATGATACGTACCTAGTTTTCTGTGGCATGAACCAGTCTTTCAAACGGAACCACTCGCATGTCTCTAGCATGTACCATAGTGAAGAGGCCCAAAATCGGGGGAAAAGGGATTTTTTGACAAATATTTCCCTTTTTGCGAATTTTCTCCACTATGGTACATGCTAGAGACATGCGAGTGGTACCGTCTGAAAGACTGGTTTTGGCCAAACAAAACGGTGTATCAATCATGTCTCTACGATAATTAGGGATGAGTCAGGAAAATTTTATATAAAAATGGATTATTAATTGCTCACATAGGGGAAAGCTGATACTGTTTGCACATGGGGCAATATTTTTTCTCTCTTATTTTTCAAGATATAACATTGAAACTTCGTACAGTTATTACACATAGTATGTAGTATGTTTGAATTTTTGGGGGGGCTCTGTGGGTTGACACAGGGGCTGAAAATTAGGGGAAAGGGATTTTTTGACAAAAATTTCCCTTTTTCGCGATTTTTCTCCACTATGGTACATGCTAGAGACTATTCAAAACTATTCAAAACTCTTTGAATCTCATTCTCTTCACCATAAAGCAAAGTTCTTTTAGTAGCATTCGCATGATCGTATCCTATACCAAAGGGGAGATATTCGCGATAAAAAAGGATTTTTTAAAAAAGAAAATCCCTTTTTCCAACTTTGAGCGGACATTTCCCGCATTTGGTACACTTTAGGGAAATTTTACCGACGCAGTTGGAAACACTACTTTACTAGAAACAAAACGGGGTATGAACCATGATCCTACGATAAATAATCTTGACGCAATAGATGATTGAGTAAAAGTCTACAAAATACCTAAAATAAAAGCCATAATTTAAAAGGGTTAAGAACATTGATCATTAACATACAAAGATTAAAAAAAAAATAAAAAATAAAAAAAAATACGATGGTATACAATTGAGGTACTTGGGGCAATATAGTGCTAAGGTAAACGTAGGCGAGGAACGTCAATGTATTGTATACGTCGCATTTACACTCAACAAAAGCTGATTAACTGAACGTTAGAGTGAGCACACGTCCCATTAATCAGGATTGTTCCATTTGCAGAAAACAAAATATTATAAACAGAATATTTTGACATAGATTCATTTTGTCACAACGAAATACTCCAATTATCTTTTATTGTAGGATTTATAATTTAGATTTCTGGGCTTTCGGCATCTAAGGCCATTTAGCCCGTCACGTTCTGAGGGATGACGTCCCTCAGCGAGCACACTATCCGGGGAAAGGGAAGGAAGAAAAGAGTGGGGAAGGAAGGAAGCGGCCTGGCACTTATAAGTTAGATACCACCCCGGCATTTGCCTGGTGTGAATCAGGAAAACCTCATACAAAATGAAAATGTGAAACAAAATAGTGTCTTTTACGTAGATAGAAACATAATAAATCAGTTTTAATAAACATATAATTATGTCATAACTTTTATTGTATAATGACATAATTTTATGTTCATTAAAACTGATTTATTATGTTTCTATCTACGTAAAAGACACTATTTTGTTTCACATTTTCATTTTGTAGTAAGCCAGCTTGTTTGTTTGTTAAATTTAGCATCTTTTTCTCAGCACGGAGCCTATGAAAAACGCAAAGCTTACAGTTTAAAGTAGAATACGAACCTCCACATTGCTCTCGAATTTTAAGAATTCCGCTGGTATCAAATCCAAGATCACGTTCGAACACATGCGCTCTATTCACTAGACCAGCGGTACTGTTTTTGTCTGTATTTTTTATTTTTGTATTTTTGTAGAATATTTTGTAGTACTGTTTTACAAATTATTAATTTCTCGTAAGCCTTTACTGCAACTTTTTTTTTTCTATTAACACCTAAATGTGATAAGAAAAATACTGAGTCCAAAGCACCTGCATTTATTAATAGAAATACTTAAAAGAGAATATTATATATAATCTAATGTAATTTTTGTTTCATTTTTGTGTGCTTAACACAAGCTCTTTGCGAGGTACTTGTTTCATATTAATAATTAAAATTAAAGCATTTATTTTTTAAACATTAGAACAAAATTATATTACAGCAATTTTAGATTGTATCAATACAAAATAGAAGTATATGTTTTATTGAACGTTTCCACTCAATTTTCTACCTTTCGAAATAGCCGAGATACTACAGTTTATTTATAATCACAGCTAATGTTACGGACTATGATACTGTTGTTTGGAAGTGCAACTGGTATCTTCGGATGCTTCTCATGGTTGCAATAATAGGGTACGATTTGAAATTCTTGAAATTGTTAATGGCAATGGAAGATGTTTGGTGCATCTAGCAAGAAACATAATTTTACACAGAAATGAGTAGATTTCACAAAGTTGAATTTAATTTGGTAAATATAATCTCAAGAATTTCACTGGTTTTGACTCAGTTTGAAAATTTTCTTCAGCGTAATTTTTTAAAAGGGACAAAAATAATTAGGAGGAAGTGTCCCCTCTGGTCCCTCTCTGGCTACAGGCCTAATGCATTGTAACAGGAACTCCTCACAAACAACGTATAGAAAACCAGTCCAATAGAAATAATAAATCACTATCTATGTACAGATCTACGTAAATTGTAAGTCAAACAAAGAAAAAATCGTGTAATGTTAGACGGCGTGTTTTGGTCAGCAGCAGTGATACCGGTGAAGATGATAACTGCAGTTATAAATCTTCAACAGACAACGAGATTGCCAGTGACTACGACACGGAATGTCCCGTTTAGGAACAACTCTATTCCCAAGAGAGAGAGAAAAAAAGGTGGAAGTGTTGCGTGCAAAAAATACCACACTTGGTTCCATGAGACATGCGCTGGCCATGGAGCCAAAGATCCCTCTTTTTTACTTGTGATCTTTGCTTTGGTAATTAGGGACTGGTAACTAGGGTAACTGCATTCTCCGGAATTGGCCCTTCTCTTCTTTAAAAAAAAGTAGATAGGCCTAGTTATGCATGTGGTTCATTAATATTTTATTTTTATGTGTAGAATGATTTGTGTTCTAAAATTTGAGTGTTTTCTTTTTAAAAGCTTGTGACATTTTTGTATAGCTTGTTGTCGAAATTTAAGGACATGGAAAGATATGTACTGGGCGAAACTTGGAGCCAATTTTCAAAAGGGCAAATTTGGCACTAATGAATAAAATAAGTATTTTCTTCATGTAGATTGCGTAGATTAATTTTAATTTGCAACGTAGTAATATTTATTTGCTTATCATAACTTTAAATCTGTGTTATAAAAAATATAAAAAGTGGGCGAAATTTGGGTACTTCTTCTATACAACAGGTTCACCTCAGAAATCAGATTCATCTACCGTAATATGAGTCTCACTCCTCTCTTCCAGAATAAGCATCAAAACTGCCCACCCTCCAATATATATATATATACAGGCGCGGATCCAGGATATGATCAAGGGAGGGGCTAAACCTTAATTTGCCGCTTTATCCAGTGTAAAGAATGTAGGTTTGAAGCCCCCTTTTTTTATCAAGTGTATACGTGAGAGTCCAGGGGGGGGGCTATAGCCTCTATAGCCCTCCCCTTGGATCCGCGCCTGTATATATATATATATATATATATATATATATATATATATATATATATATATATATATATATATATAGGGAAACGGTTTTACCCGTCCCCCCAATGTTGAACAGATTTGCTCCGTTATACTCGACTACATATTTTGTGTGATTCATAAAGAAAAGTTAGAGGAACCAACCTTTCCTTAAAAATATATCTTACAATTTCAATGTTGAAAATTTTCTGATGTAATTATTTTCGAAGGATTGTTGGGTCTTAATTTGTGAAGTGTAATTCTTCGGAAGCGAGTGACGTGTATCTTATGACGCCAAAGACTATCCTTTAAAAAAAAAAAATGTTATAATTACTACATACTTCCTATTTCTCTCTCTCTCTCTCTCTCTCTCTCTCTCTCTCTTTTGTTTTTTAATTGGTATTTCTTCTTGGATATGCGAAAACAAACAATGGAACCAGCATCCGATACATATGATAAATTACTGAGCATAGCTCAAGGTTAAAATAAAATATATTGCATTTTACATGTAACCTTTACTTTTTCTGGAAAGAACCTTCGGTATGTGTGAAAACTTTCCTTTTGTCGCTTGTACGTACTTCTCTCTTACAAGGAATTTAATTTCTAGTTTTCTAATTTGAAGTTACGTTTTCGTGAGAAAATGTGTTCTCCAACTTTTGGCAAGACCGGCTACTAAATATATGCATTCAAAATTGTAAGTCGTTTAGTTTGTTCCCTTGGCTTAATTACAATTATACATGTACACGTTTTTTCCCATCACACATAAGTGTCAATTATTTCCACAATGTAAAATCAAGAAGTGTTAAAACTGTAATTGTGTAAAATTATAATCCAGGGATAATAAAGTGCAGCAAATAACAAAAGGAATTCCAAGAAACTGATCTCCATCTCATACGACATTCAATATCGCGTTATTTCTAAGGACACTTTTAATGAATGCTTACACATTATCCTCCTGTTTGGAATAGGTTTGCCACCTTTCCAAAGTAAAATGTCCGGATGCTTCATGCTTTGTGCCACCTTTCCGAAGCAAAATGTAGGGACACTTTATGCAGCTGTTCGGAAGGGGGATGCACCAGTGTTTCTTTTTCCGTAGTAATGTAAATATGAGTCTTTCTATAGTGAAAGCGAATCATAGGGTTTACTTATTGAATTGATGAATGGAAAATGTGATCATTTATATCATATAGGCACTATAAAATATAATAAAACATGAACAATTTGTAAAGTATGTAGCCTGAGTCAGACCCGTATCCACGGGGGGCTAGGATGGGCCGGCACCCCAGTGACGACGCCAGCTTTAAGTTTTTAGGGGGCCAAAGGAGGAGCAGATACATTTTCGGGGAGGCGGCTATTTCCATACCAAATACGACATATTTATTAAGTTTGACTTATTTTACATTACATTGTGTAATTTCGTTGCTGTTTTCATATTAGACCTATATGATTATAAATTAAACTTATTTCAAGTAAAATTTGTAACTAACAAATAAGTAACGTCTGCACATGAAATATTTTTCAATGAAACTTTTGAAGCCTAAACATAAATTGAATTACTTTCGCGTATGCTACAAGTAACACATTCGTCTAGTACTATATGCTACGTATCTCTCTCTCTCTCTCTCTCTTTCTATATATATATATAAGGGCGGATCCAAGGGGGGCTATAGCCCTCCTTGACGCTCAGGTTTACACTGGATAAAATGGACTTCAATTCTGGTTTACACTGGATAAAACGGCAAACTATGGTTTAGCCCCTCCCTTGATCATATCCTGCATTCGCCACTGTATATATATATATATATATATATATATATATATATATATAGAGAGAGAGAGAGAGAGAGAGAGAGAGAGAGAGAGAATTTACGAGGAGCTGCTGAAAATGTCCTAGTCCAATCCAGAAGGAATGTAGGTACTAGGTAGAAAAATGAAACCGTAGTTTAGAAAAACATATCTCTGTATGTAAAATACAAATTTTCGTATTAATAATGAAATTCTTATTGTTTCTCAGGCTTCTGAAGTGATTATGTGTGCCCAAACAGATAATTTCTCAAACATCCAGATCCTAAGTATTATAACATCTTTGTTCCACCAAGGAAAGTGACCGAAGTAAATTAATTAGGAAATCAGTGACACACCATGGTACTCTCCTCCGTTATATACAGTGGTGAAGAAGTAAGTGGCTTAGTATAAACGTGGCGATTTCTCAACAAATTATGCTTTACATCCAGGATGATTAACAGCAATGACTCTTCCCGAAAACGTGGATGCAATTTGTGACATTATTCTTGAAAATTGAATTTCAGCCAGTGGTGGATTTAGCCCGGGGCCGGAGGGCCTGGGCCACCCCAGTTTTTGAGTGACAAAAATAATTTAAGCTATTATTTATATAGTTTTTAAAGTGTATAGTAAACCCACGATATACATATTATACTCTGAGGTCTGGCTGCACTCCGCTTTCTCAGTTTTTACCTTTTCAGCAAAACTTGTGTCAGAGATTCAGGGCACTTCTTTGGAACTCGTCGGTAGCATAATTCAGAATGGCTTGGGTATGCTCAAGTTTTCGACATAATGGTTCCCAAAATATCTGTCAGGAGAATAAAAGAGTGACGGCATTAAGAGAAGTCTTCTTCCAATTTGACCGTAATGCTGATCAATTTCGCTCACGAATACTAACCATAGATGAAATATGGTTCTACTACTATGATCCTGAATCGAAACACAATCAATGGAGTAGCAGCACTTATTTCCCCATCGCCCCAAGAAGTTCAAGACACAGAAGTAGGTTGAGAAACTGTTTGCAATATTCTTCTGGGATAAGTATGGAGTCGTACTCATAGACTACCTCCGCAATTTAATCCAGAATCTCTACATTACTTACAAAACTGAAAGAAAAAGTCAAAGTTCAACGCCGCGGAAAATGAAAAGAAAGGAATTCTGTTCTTTCAGGAGAATACACCTGTCCATCAAGCCTCTGCGAACACAACTGACATTGCATAATCTAGGATTTCAATGTCTAGATCATCATTATTATTCCGCAGATTTAGCTCCGTCTAACTACTACGTGTACTTATTTCCCAAACTTAAATAACACTTGAAAGAACGCCATTTTAGATCTGATAGGGGTAGTGCTACGAACAGTGGTGCGAGTAAATCTTCAGATTTTTTAACTTTTCTGCAAAAACTGGAGCACTGCACAAGGTAGTATATTGACTCTCGAAGGAAGTGTAGAAGAAGTAAAACTTCACCATTCCACGTGCGCTCCTTCTGGGTTGGGCTACGAATTTTTCAGCAGTTCCTAGTCAATATGGTAGACGTCACGTCAGTACTTTGAAACAAAATAAGTAAGGGAGCACTAGTGTAAACCAATTACTAACTAAAGATCAGCACTCTGACAATGCGTTTTATTGGGAATCAATTTAATTCCATAAATTTATTATTATCATTTGCAGGAAGGGAAAACACAACTCTTTTCATCCTCTTCAAAAAATTAAGCCCTAGTAGTTGCAAACTAAGCTGTTATAAGAACATCCTCTGAATATTGAAAGCCGAGAATAATATTTCAGAAAAAAGAAGTATAGAACCTTTAAATAAAACAAAGTATGAAACTGAAAACTTCAAACCTGGATAAATACAAACAAGTTACGTAACTGGTTTTACCTTTCTTTTGTTTCCAATCGAAGTTGATCCAATAAGAAGAAAACAAGTCGACCAAATCTACTATTGTTCGCTAGGCAGAATAATTAAAAATCATAGGAAGTATAACTAAAATTTATCTCAAAAGGCGCTAAATTAGAAAACAGAAATATGCGTGCATACCCAGACGCTCAAAGAAGAAATCTTGAGGACTAATTTGCCACATAGTAAATGCATGGAAAGTAGACTACAATTTGACAATGAGGTTGGTTATGATACTGATATGAAATACTACGTGTAGAATGTTTAAAGATTGTAGGAGTCTGGGGGGGGGGCAGTCAGGGGGCAGAAGTAGCTATTAGGGGCACTCGCCCCCTTGCCCCCTCTGGCGTCGTCACTGCGCCCCCCTTAAATTTTCACGGTAAGCCTGCAAATGAACTATAATATGGTTGGGTGGGGCCCTCTAACTTCTACCGGGCCCCCTCTACATTTTTGGGCTGGCTACCGGCCTGTTGTGAGCAGGGATGTAATGGGGCATATACGGGAGTATACGGCGTATACCCACCTAAAATTTTTATAGTCCAGCGTATATTCACCTTAAATTTACGAAAAAATGAGCGTATATTGGGTACGTATGCGCCAAGTAGTCTTGCGTATACGCTATACTTTTGAAAGCGATTAAGCGCATACCTACAAAAAATTTTAGCATTACATCACTGGTTGTGAGTCATATATATTAAACCGAAGTTGAATGGGCCACGCACCTATGTGTTTCTACCACCGGTTGTGTTTGATCTGCAGACCACCTATATTCCACTGTAGGAAACTGCGTTGCAGCTGCATAATGAGAATTGCATCAAATTCTTCTTTACCGGCTCTTCACAGGCCGGAGACTTTGCGGACTCGATGATGGGACAGGCACCGCTTAAGGAGTTCGAAAGCACAATAGTCAATTGGGCTGTCTGTCATCTGAACTCTTCACAGAGATGTCAGAGAAGGGAATTACCAAAATTCCAGTTTTCTGTTCCATACGGTGATAGAATTCCAGTGATGTTTTCGCCGTGTAGCTGGATGTCTTGTCTTGATGCAGTTCAACCTATAAATAGTTTACGTCTTGTCTGTACAATGCTAATACATTTCAGTCAAGACATGAGTCTTGTAGTATGCAGCATTGATTTCAACGTTTCGCTCCGCCTTTCGGAGACACAGTTTGTCCCTGTACGAGAAACCAGTCACAATCATGAACCCTTTTAGGATATTCTCTGCGCAGTAGCGAAACAATGTGCTTCAGCCCTTGGTGTCGAGATCTATATGTAATGGCAACCACAGTCTATGAGGTAAATCCTCGTTCCATCTAGGGTAACCGTCATCAGGGCCGGATTTCCATGTTTTGCGCGCATGGGCCCTACCGAAATTGCCGCCCATAAGCACCAATCGCATAGCTCCTCAAAACTTCCATTCTCCTTGATCCACGTTTATCAAAATGTTTGTGTGTCGCAGTTGATGCCAAAAAAAAAAAAAACAATTCAACGAACCTTTTTCGGTGGTCAGTTGTGCCCAATGTTTGTGTGGGTGGCGCGCAGTTAGATAAAACGTACGTAATCACTTGGCTCCATCACTCTCTTGTTTTCGTGCGTAGCACGTCTACGGCTGCTGTAGAGAGAGGGACCACCACATAACTGCGTTTCACAATGTTCAAGAATGTATTTCTTTCTTTCTTTCTTTCTTTTTTAAGAGCAGTAATTTAAATAAATGTAACTGACTTTCGTTTCCGAAGCAAAAATGGTACTGCTTCAAACCGAGCGAAATACCTCAGTTGGTTGAGCGTTCGGTTCGCATTCGGAAAGTCGTGGGTTCGATCGTCACCGCCGACCATCCTAACTGGAATTTCCCTATTTCTTTCCCTTGTTGTTATATATCCAGTGTAAAATGGCCTCTGGGCTGTATCTGGTATTTATTGAATAAATAAATACACACCAATTTGTGAAAGTACAAGTGTCGAGCTGCCTACTGCCGCCCTTTTCAGCAGATTCACCGAAACTCATCAAACCACCATAATAACGAACTGATTTATGACAATATTTGCTACGACTAATCTGCTACAATATTGTCATAGTCCCGGCCATTTGAAAAATGGCTTTTGCTTATTTTATTGAGTCGTTGGTGAAATATATTTTTCAATAGTTTTATCGTCTTTTAAATATTTTTTTAAATGCCGCCCTGGTCCCGGGCCAATGTGCCCCATACCTAAATCCGACCCTGACTGTCATCAGTGAAATGGCGTTCATACAAGCGTTGCAGTTCCTTTTTCGTTCAGCGACATGACACGATTTCAAGGTGTACACAGCTGTTCTTGCGAACAATTGTGAGACATAAATCCCTGTGGACGGCGCTGTTGATTGTCTCCTGCGATGTGCAGCATTTGCTGGCCATCGGACGCTATATGTATATATAGGTCGCCATACTCCGAATCACATGATATAATGGCAGGGTCCTCTTCACGGGAAGCCAGTTTCTAGTTGCTCACATCGGTGTGGTGGGGCCATGACTCTATGCCGCGTATTGCCATACAACATGATTCACAGTGGCACGGCCTACACGAAAAGTAAGCAGTTTACACATTTCTACGACGAACAACGTCATAAAATTTGTGTCGGTAAGGGCCACAATGAATCCCTTGAATCCCTCCCAGACTCTGATCAGTTTCGGGGCATCAGACTACGATCAACCACTCTCTACTGCATGACTAACTGATACTGTTGCTTGACACCTGGATATCTGACAACGGTGGGTTACGCGTGCTGAAATTCGGCAGTGTGGACAAAGAGTGCGTGCGTGGGTCTCATAAATATGTATTCACATTCAAATAAAGACCCTTTATAATACTTAACCATTGATACGAGAATATGATTTAGTGTCACTTACTACTGACTGCTCTTGATGGAAAGTTGTTTGAAAAACAAACGATTTCAAGAGTTGACACAAGAGTTGACAAAAGTAGACGGTTTTGTCCCAGGGCGTATGCTTTCCAATATCAAAGGTTCCGTCTGTAAACGACAGTTGTCAATGATTTCCAAAAAAATAACCCAACTCAATTCTATCATATCGAAAGAGGTACATAGTGGGCCAAAAAAGAGCTATCCCTCAAAAAAAAAAAATCAAAGAAGACCACTAAAGGAAGAAAAAGACAAAGAGAAAACCACCCAAGAAATGCTATAATAAATAACTTTAGCAAGTAGTGTCAAGTTCAAATATGTGTTATCTAGTTATTATTTTCACAGTTATTTAGTATAGGGCATTTAAATACTTTTAAGTGCAGAATGCACAATTTATCACCCCAAACTAAATAAAACAGGATATTGAAATGCTTATTCACGTCCAGTGTTTCTTCCGGACATGTTTTTTTGGGAGGCACTGTCCCCGGAGCTCTGAGAGTGCCCCCTGATGGAGACCAAAATAATACGTCTATAATATAATAATAAATAGAATAGTACCAGCAGTGTCCCCGGAATACTAAGAGGCCCCTCCTGGAACATTGTTTCTTAAATAAACACTGCTCATATCAATTTGAACACATCGGTCAGCTTCATTTTTTCTATTTAAAAAAAAATCCAGCGTAAATTCTATACCAGATGTATCAAAAATCCTTGACCATAGTCCATCTCCATTATGAATAAAGATACCAGAAAAATGGAATGAGAGAAAAGTAATTGGAAATAGTTGGTTTTCATCTAAAATGATTAAACTTTTCCAATCGCACCAGTCGTTTGGGTTGCACTGAAATTGAGAAAACTTCACTTCCTTATCTAACGATACAGATAAAGTCTTAACGAGCAGGCAAGAATATTGAAAACTGCGCAAAAAAATGTTGTGGAACGTTGCCATAATTACCATTTACCATAAAAGCAGTCACCAAAACGCAAGTCACTTTAGAAAAAAAAATGCAAAGTATTGGATTGGATGTCGATAGCATTTTCAGTTACCGCTATTATATGTGTGCAGGGGCGTCGTTAGAGAGGGGGACGGGGGAACATGTCCCATTCAATAATTTTCTTTCTTTTTCAGTTTTACTTTCCAGGTTATGCCGGCTAGGCTAAAGGGGACGGTAATGACGAAAAATGAATGAAATGGTCGAATGAAGAAAGTGGGAGGAAACGGAAGAACCCCGAGAAAAGGGAGAACCCATGCACATGGTGTTTGTCCACCACAAAGTTTTATTGGCTTCAGCGGGGATCCACAGAGAAACTACACTAAACATATCAGTGTCATTTCGAAGCAGGGTTAGCAAAAAAAAACATGGTTTTTTATTTTTAAAAAAACAGAAAAAGTTTTTTCTGTTTAAACCAGTTTTTTGTTTGTTTGTTTAAACCAGGTTTTCTTGGTTTAAATAATTTGCTCTATGTATTCATATCATATATGGAGAGAAATAAGTTTGATTTGCCTTGGTGTTATTATGCAGTAACCGGGTTATGCTGGAAGGGTCACATAAGCTTAAAGCGGAATCCAAACCGCTTCTCAACTTACATCCGAGAGAAATTGTCCTCCATTTGAACAAACTGATTGGCTACAAATGCGGCACGTCCGCCGACTCACTCACAAAGGACTCCTGATAAAAATACATTGTACTAATCTTTACATACTTGTTAATATAATTGTCAAGAGTAATTTCAGAAGGACAAAAAGATAAACAGTTGCACAATTGAAACCATTATACAGAATTACATATGGACAATTTCAAAGTACTACAGAGTACAGAAGAACTAATTTAGTCCAAGTTAGTTAACGACTGTTATTAGTCCAAGTTAGAGAAATACAACGACTTAATTTGCATATAAGTAAGAAAAGTGAATAAAGATACGAATTATTTGAGCCCACTTTAGCTCAGACTCATCTCATTTATACATAAGTAGATACCAAAGATATTTCTCATTTCACTAAATGCCTCTCGTAGGATTTTATGACCTCTCCCTCCCCCCACATACATAAAAAGTACGACATTTCGATGTATTTTATCAATAGTAAAAATTATTGAAACGAAATAATATTTAAAATTTTTCTTTGCAATTACATAACAATAATAACAAACTATAAAAAAAATCAGAAAACAATCATTCATAAACTTATAAAAAAAACAAAAGTTGCTTTTGTAGTATAATCTTTTTGAGTGATGAATGGGGAATTTAGGTCTGAATATAATACGAATAATATACGGGAGTGAAACGTGATAACCCACAAATGTATGTTCATCAAGATTTTACAAACACTTACACTTTTACGAAGACTTTTCGTTTTTTTGTTTAAACCAGTTTTTTTTTAAACCCAGCTGGTTTAAACCATGGTTTAAACCATCTTGGTTTAATCCAGCCAACCCTGTTTCGAAGTAAGACAAATGTTGCAGTTCCTTTAAACTTTTGATATAATTTTTATACGTCTTTAGCTTACACTTTTCTTCTAATGCATTACTTTTCTTCTTTCTCCACCTCCTCCTCTCCTTTAAGATTTTCCGTATAATTTTCAATTAAAGCATATATATCAGTTGTGTCTGCTTCGGTTTTCACATCACTGTATGTTCTGCTAAAAGTACCTAGGTATATCTAACCTCTCGTAAGATGTCTAAAAATTTTCTAAATCCTGCACTCCGAAAGTTGGCATTTTCCGTTAAGAGATTTATTTTGATTTCAATGTCCTCGTAATACAGTTTCCGTTTAATTAAGATAATTTAACACTATTTTCGCTAGTAAATTCATGGGAGCATGAAATATGACCGTTTTATAAGGGATCCGTTGAAGACAAATTTTATTATATTTGTATTTGCATATCAGTTACTGTTCTTAAGTGCTTTGAGAAAGATTTGTTACATATTATTGTCGTAAGCGACGAGCTACTGAACGGTTGAACGAAAAGCCAAATAAAATTATAAGATAGGGAGTTTCAAAATTGGAAGATCATTTTTAAAAGCTGCAGAATTTAAATTCCAAGGATTCAAGCTGTAAACGTGAAATGTTCTGTATATATATATATATATATATATATATATATATATATATATATATATATATATATATATATATATATATATATATATATATATATATATATATATATATATATATATATATATATATATATATATTACTTTGTAAATATTAGAAGTATACAATACAAGTACAAATATATTTCACAAAGGAATGGCGTTTATACATTTTATTTCGGTGCAAAATTTCGCACAATTTCCTGAATCCTATTGTTGGCAATGTTACGGCGAAAAGTTGCGCAATTTCAGCACTTTTTGCTCCTCGTTAATAAGTCATAGTTTACAGAAATTATCAACGATCTAATCCTTAGAAAAAATTGCGCAATGTCGTTGCACCGGTCGTTTAGGCTCCACACTGGCAAAGCGCCCTATGTTAAATGAAAGAGCAACGTTACCAGTTTAGCAGGCCCTCATCCAGGGGTGTAGCCAAGGGGGGGCCCATCGGGGCCGGGCCCCCCCAAATGACCAACTTTTAAAACATCATAGTAAAATTATCTCGCTTCATTCATTTAAAAGTAACAAAGTTTATTGACAATTAATAATTTATGGTAAAATACTATGGAGAAATATTGTTTTTCCATACCGATCGAAAAATAGTATGTATCTCTTCCTTATACCGATCGAAAAATAGGATACTTTTTGTGACAGCAGATTACACAATTTACTGCGATTTATATTTGACAGTTTGAAGACAAACGTTTTAAGAAGGTGCTACAAATACAGCCATAAAACAAAGGCACTAAACTGATATGTAAGTACAGTATATTTTAATATGCTTTAACAAGTGTTTTAAAAGACAGAGGATGGAAAATTTGGTGAGAAACAATGCTTTTATTCAATTTGGATTTCATTCGCTCTCTCTTTTATTTCTACCCAGTGTAATAAAATAATTATGTTTTTTTTTTAGTCACGAATAATAAATAAATATATTCGTCAGGAAACCGTAAAGAAATTAAGTGAAATTTCAAAGAAAATCAATCTTGTGTAAATAGGTTCTGTATACAAGGTCTTAAATTTAAATATAAAGGTAACCAAGAAAAGTTTTGTTGCTTTTTCACCCACCACCTTCGAACATCGATATGCCACCTAACCTGGAAGATGAATAATAGTCCCCATCAGCATCGACGACCTTCTGAAAACGTTCTGGAAGGCCATGGAATCCATCGCGGTAGAACGTGGTGGGCCGTGAAACGAAGAAAGTATCAGATGCATTTTGGACTTTTACTAGGGATCTGAACTGACGTCCTCTACTGTGACTGTCCAAAGAATGGAACAGATGATAATCGGACGGTGCAATACCCAGGGAATATAGTGATTGCAATATTGTTTCCCATCCAAGGCGAAAAATGGTGTCCTAGTCATCCTAGCCACATGGGACTTAGCGTTGTCCCGTAAACGAGGACCCATTTGCAATTCAGAAGTAATGGCTCCAGAGTTTTGAGTTTTTGTTGAGCACAGCTCAACTGCTGACATTACACAGTTGCATTTATACTCTGACCAGCTGGTAGCAGTTCCCGATGCACGATGCACCAAACACACAGAAGGACCTTCTTCTGGTACAGTGCTGGTTTCGGCTGTTTTGAAATCGGTTCATGGGATACTAACCAATGATGACGACGCCGTGGAGCTTCGTATAGGACCCACTTTTTATCACATGTCAACATCCTGTCCAGAAATGTCTCCGAAATAGTAAATAAACACAGGCGACTGCCCGGAGTCAAAATATGAGAGACCCATCGATCCAACTTGTAGTGCTTCACAAGTTGATGGATGTGCTGCCGAATGGTTTCTCCACACACTGAATTGTAGTCCCAGTTCCTCTTTGTACATGTGTTGGTCTTCTGGCACGTGGTGTTTTCGGGTGTTTCGTCATCGTCCTTAAACTTGTTAAACCATCGCTGCAATGTCCGCGTCATCACGACACACAATGACCAAAGGCCTGGCATATCTTCTGTCCCGCTACAGCGGCGTTTGACCTCCACTTGAACTCGTTCAGCTTACATGCTCCTATGACACTCTGTGGAAGTCCCATGTTCCCTCTGTCTTTACGCAAGTTCACGGTGTGTCTGAATTGCCACAACCAGGTAGTATGTTGGATATACCCACAACAACAACTGACGTTCGTCTTATCTCCGATTGCATTCAACTCACGATATGAGGTCCAATTGAACACAGACCTCCACGAAAAGGGACAGAACTTTCTTGGTTACCTTTATAGTTATGCATAAAATGTATAACGTTTGGTCCCGGGCAGTAGTTCTTGATTAAGCATAATAAAAACTATATTGAATATAATTTATGGATAATAATAATAATAATAATAATAATAATAATAATAATAATAATAATAATAATAATAATAATAAGCTAAAATAGTGTTTTTAGTTTTGCAGACTAGCAGCAACACATTTTTTTGGCTTCATCTCCGAGCGGATGCATGTACATTGTAGCTGGCCCCCCCCTCAAAAACGACGGGCCCCCCCTACACAAACCTGCTGGCTGCACCCCTGCCCTCATCATGCCAACAGTACATTAAAGCTGGGAAATGTTCTAGGTTGCCTAACACAGAAATGTGCTAATTCCCAGCGTCATTTTTGCGTTCCTTACGTTACGTTCGAACAGTCTGCTGAACTGGAAACATTGCTTTCTCATTTTATAGAGGTCACTTTACCGGTGTGGAGCCCGAATGGCTATGGCTAGTGATTGGACAAATTCCATCGTTTTATATTAAGAACAATCTATTTCCAGCAACTTCCCTGTCTTTACATTTCTTCATATCTTTCGCTCAAATGGAGTTGGCCTATGGTTCCAGGCTTTGCATACCTAGCATTTTTAAAAAGAAAAATGAAGTTGACCAGTGAGTTCATAAGTATTGCTGTTAGTTTATTCTGTTTCGACGTAAAACTCCGTATTTCGAACCTCGTTCTTTGTCCAGGAGGCGACGCACCCGCTCGAAATCCCGACCTTTCTGCATCTGTCACTAGCTAGTGGTCACAGATTTTTGTACGGAAAATAAACTGGAGGGTTCTCACGAGTAGATGTGCAAACAGCATCGCTCATATTGAAAATACGCGAGGACTACATAAGGTCTAGTCGGGAAATCTAGTGAAAAAGGGATATTTTGTGAAGCCTAAGAAGGAGGAAGGATAATATAAAGCTGGGCCTCACTAGTTAGTGCGATGGGTAATAATTCAGAATAGATAATCTTGAAATGCAATAGAATCGAATAAAAAAGTTTTATTTCTACAATGAGAAGCTTCTAATTCTTTAAGCAACAGAGTGAACTAAATATGTTGTTCAATATGATATACTCAAAATGCATGCCTAAGGGTAGATTATATATAACCATACCAATCAGTGTTTTTAATCCTTTCCGATGGACTGGTGACTAACGCGTTTCTTTGCTGCACATGGTCCCGAGTTCGATTCGCTACAAGGGAGCATTAAATGCACTACGTCGTTTCAGAGTTAATCTTAATCTGTAGATCCAGTTCTCGTATAATCTTGGTGCTGAAAAGGAGCAATAAACTTCAATAAAGAAACACACAAACTAATGCTTCTCGCAAACTTTAATAGAAACATGATCGAGGTGAGAATGGGTGTAATTTACTTTTCAAGTTTCCATCAAAGTTTGCAATACCGTCTCGTATGAGATATGGGTATATGTAATATGCTTTTACATAGGTATTTATAATACAAAATGCGTTAAAAAAAAAAAAAAACTTTTGCTGTTCTTGCTTCAAAGTTTCAACCACTATCTACTTCAAAGTACTCCTCCCTGCTGTTGATACACCGTTGCCATTGTTTCTTCCAATTTTGGAACGCCTGCTGGAAATAACTGTTTTTTTATGGCGTCCATTACTGTTGTCGCATTTTCCTTAAAATTTTCTGTGCACTGAGCACGACATCTTTTCAAAGTGATGTTAAGTTTGGGAAGCAGAAAAAAGGCCTATCGGGGAAAGTTCCCAGAATAGAGTGCATGGGACACAACGGAAGTGTGATGTTTTGCCAGATAATTTACAAGTTTTTCCTTCAGGATTTGATGGCAAGATTTTACCTTATACCACATCTTCTGCAATCTCAAAACAGTTAAATGACAATTTTTAATAATTACAGCGCGCACAATCTCAGCATATTGGTCTCTATTTTCATAGAAACCAATCCTTGGACCTTTTCGTTCAGTCCTTGGACCTTCGGCAACCGAACTTCTGCCCTGGGTAAAACGCTTAAGCCAGTCAATCTTAACACTGTGTTCAGTTCATGCAGTTATCCTACTATGCTTGGAATGTTTCCGTGAAAGTTTTACCCAATTTCAAGTAAAATTTCACACAGACGTGGTGTTCCTCCAACTCCTCCATTGTTATTTTTTCACTAATATGACGCGTAGCAACGAGTAGCTAATGCACAACGTCACTCAATGTGTTGTTACTCGACAACTAACGCACAGATCGGAATCCAGTAAAAAGTGAACTTGTACCAAGATATGCCTATGTGCGCAAGGCAGCTGGAGCACGCCACTTGCAACCATTGGCCCGGTATTTAAAAAGTTTTTTGAACACACCTCGTACGTAATCAATTGGCTTGGTGCAGTTTGAACAGAAAAAAAAAAAACTATGTTGGCAACAATGCATTATTATTTGAAATTGGTGATAATGATTGTAGATGATCTTGTAGTATGTACAGTTTCTCAAAGATAAGTTAGGTCGATTTGAGGGTATTTTAATTTATCTACAAATTTTTCCATTGTCTTAATACATGATTCTCAAATCTTGATTGCGTCAGAATGATGTTATTCATTACCATTAGTAGTTACAGTCTTGCAAAACCTTTCACCTTCAAAGTTTTTTCTAAATTTAATTTTTGATTTTCTGTTATTTTACAATTGGATAGTATTCCTTGCTAAGTTTTTCAGTTGCTGTGTAAATTTTGTATTCATGCACAAAGTAGACCTAACTTGAGTTTAACCCTTTCAGGATTTTTGGTAACTTTTGTTACCATGACGTAGTATTGTATTTGACCGGTTATTTAGGTTCTATAACAGGTATTTAAGCCGGTTTTTTTATTAGTCAAGTCAAGGATGGATCAAAGAACACCCCAGATGCATTTTGGAACCGGATGGTCAACTTGGCGGTGCCAAATGGGAACGGAGGGACGTGACTTTTTTATTTTTTCTTAGGGCAATTTTCAAAAAAGTTTCACGTTTTAAGTTTTCAAGACATCAAATTGGAGCTTTGCATACAAATTGTGTGTATCTCCAGGTATTTCTCAAATTTTTCTAAGATCCCTACGTGAAACCGTGTCAGGACACGAGGGGCGCAAGTGTTCCCAGGGACTAATTTTTTCAGAAAAAATTCCGGATTTTCCAGATTCTTCCGGTTCAGGCATATAATATGACCATGGGAGTAATACTGTTGGAAAAGGTTTGTTATACTGAAAACAATAAACCAAATAGTAATGACGTAGTAAATTTTTATTTTATATATAAAATAAAAATTTACTACGTCATTACTATTTGGCCTAGAGTCATAGTTTAAACGTTATTGTTTTCAGTATAACAAGCCCTTTCCAACGGTATCACTCCCATGGTCGTGTATATATATATATATATATATATATATATATATATATATATATATATATATATATATATATATATATATATATATATATATATATGTGTGTGTGTGTGTGTGTGTGTGTGTAGAGAGAAAGAGAGAGAGACTAAATTCAGACTTTCAACAATTTTTTCCGAACTTTGTTTTCAAGATACAAGATTGAAATTTTGCACATATATTATGTACACAACAATATAGTTAAAAAAAAAAAAATATCAGACTCCTACGTCAACCCAGGCTTGAGCCAGAGGGTCGAAGTGTTTTGGTATGATTTTCAAAGAAAACTTTCGGTTTTTCCCTAATGTCCGATTCAGGTGTATGATACGGACATGTGAGTGGTACCGTTGGAAAGGGTTAGTTATACTGAAGAAAATGACGTTTGAACCATGACTCTAGGTTCAATAGGAATGACGCAGTGTATTTTTGAAGTATTTGTATATATATATATATATATATATATATATATATATATATATATATATATATATATATATATACGTATATACATATATGAAAAAAATGGGTCACCTTCAGACTTTCAAAAAATCTCCTACCCTCAGTTTTCAAGATAAAAGAATGAAAGTTTGCTACACGTATTATGTAGACAATAACGTATTTTCAGAAAAGAATTCAGATCCCTAAGTGAACCCAGACCCGGGCCAGAGGGGCACAATTTTTTTAAAATAGAAAAATCTCCTGTTTTCTTCGATTTTTCAGTTTCTGGTGTATACTACGGGACAATCGAATTGAACCGTTGAAAAGTACGATCTATCCTGAAAAAAAAAAACGAGGCATGGACTAGTGGTGGGCACAAAGACCGGTTTTTCGGTTTTCGGCTTTTAGAAAAACCGAAACCGGTTTTTGAAATTTTTTAAAAAACAGCTCTTTTTTGCCGAAACTGGTTTCAGTTTTCTCCAAAAACAGTTATCGGTTTTCTGCAAAACCGGTTCGTTTCCCACCGGATCCGGTTTCGGTTTTCTTTAAAACCGGTTTAGGCTTTTTCTAAAATTTTTATATTTCTTGCCAAAATAGTGTTACATTGTTCTCCGGAAACCGATTCCGTTTTTACAGAAATAGTTTTATGTGTTTTCCAAAAATTTTCACCGAAACCAGTCTCGGTGTAAACCGAACCGGATTTAAAGAAAACCGAAACCGGTTTCGAAGAAAAACCGAACCGGTTTTTGGAGAAAACAAACCGGTTTCGCGAAAAACCAACCGGTTTTTGAAGAAAACCGAAATGTCGGTTTTCGGGTTTCGGTATTTCTAGAAACCGGTTTTGCTTATCCCTAGTATGGACCATGATTCTACGGTAAATAGTTAGGATGCAGTAGCTGTTTGAGTGAAAGTCTAAAATTTACCTCAAAAAGTGGAAATACTAAAAGGGTTAAAGCAAGGAAATTCACCTACAGTATGTCTGTGAGCCGATGCATAAAGAAAGGTATAGCTAGTGGCTCGTCATTAACTCTCCGAAAACGCAAATACAAGAAGGGATGTAATGTAGAAGGAAGCTCAAACTTCCATTCAACAGTACTGATGCCGTTGGCCTTGCTTTGCCACTCTCAATTCCAACTTGTTTCACGCAAACACGCATCTCGAGTAGTAGATTGGTAGCTGCAAGCAGTGCTAAAAGAGAAATATCAAAAATATAACCTACTCCTATTGTGGGAATTGGCGTCAAGGATTTTCAAGGTTTATTACCTCTGATAACAACTGCGTTATAACTGCTCTTATGTCAACCGAAGAAAGAGGGTAGTTCCGTTATGAAAATACTAATTACTCCAAGGACACATTCATTTCATTTCATCATTTTTTAAAAAAGAAGTGTTTACAAGCAATTAAAAAATATCTTTTGAGAACGTTACTTTCACCTCGTAAGTTGCATCACATACTACATCTCAATGGTTGTATAATCCGCTAACACAACTTCTAAGGAACAACAAAAATATGGCTTTAGTGTGGACAAAATCGGTTACACATCACGAATAGTACGTACGTACTTCGGTTGTTAGTGAAAGACAAGTTCAGAACTTTTGCTGTGGTCATTAAATTCTTGCAGAATCTTTGTTTAGGATTTTACATAGCATAGCGTGTAGTCAATGAGCACATAAAAAAAACTTGTTTTATAACTATTCAAGGAAACCTATTAAGTTCCATATGCATTTTTTTATTTAACTTAAAGGAACAACAGAAATGATGGATGGGATAAAAAATAGTAATAATAATCACTTAGTATAATTTCAGAACAAAATATCAATCATGATTCTGAGTTCCAAAATTTTATATTCTTTCTTTTTAATTCTTTGTACCCCTTTGTTACAATTTAAAGTAGCCCTACCGTTGTATAGTATTACAAAAGCACCTCCACACACAATCGAACTCCCGTTTCCTGTAAATTGTACTTCCTGGTCCGTGTATAGCAGTCACTTTTATCCAAAGATGGCGTGACTCAATGACAACTTGACTTGCGACTTGCTCTGACTCACTGTGACTCACTTTGACCCACCACCCATGAGGCACTCTCACCTACTATCCACCGTGACCCACCCTCACCCATGTTCCACGGTGATCCACCGTCCTATCACCCACCATTAACCACTCTGAACTACCACCGACTGTTACCCACTTTGTCCAACCGCCACTCTGACCCACTATTCAGCATTCATCCCGTCACTGATTAAAATGTTCATGGGTAAGTTCATGGCTGACACATCTGCACAAAAAAAAAAAAAACAAAAAAAAAACTTGATCCGGGGATAATTTTGCTAGAATAACAGTTAGGAAATCAACATTTGTGTGAAATTAAGGTATTGTGTTTTAGTCATAAAAAAAAAATGTAAGTTCCCTTTGTGGGCTGCGTAATTCAAATTCCTCTTTCTTTCTTTCTTTTTCTTTTTTTTCTTTTTTTTTACGCCAGTACAAAGTCAGTACTTAATATAATAAAAGTTTCATATGGACACATTCAAAACAACATACAATCGTAAGCAATCTGTAGAATGACGAAGTTAGTACTTTTCATCCAAGTTTCTTTTCATTATCATAGCTGACTAAAATTGTTAATTAGTTCACGTCCACATAATACAGTAAAATAAATAACTTTCATCTCCATTGCTGTCGAAAGAAAAGAAACGACTGAAGAGAAGGAAATTCTAGGACCTCTACTTACGCACAGTATCTCACTTAAATAAGATATTTGAAAACTTTCCTGGAGCGGAACATTTTATCTGTTGATTAAGCAAATATTAAGCATCACTGAACTTTTAATTTCGAGTGGCATGCGATACATTATCCGGAATCTAACTAATGACACATGCGTTCCAATATTTGCTCATAGCACTTTTGTTATAGCACAATTTTAAAGGAAATACTCTAGTTTCCTTACAATTGCATTTCCATAAATATGCCCTTGCAACAATCTACGAGAAAATATCAGTTTCTCTTAGAAGATTTGCTTTTGAAATGAAATGAAATCTCAGTTTAACATCCCAATTATGCCCTTTAGGGCTAAGCGAGATTAAGACAAGTGAATGATGATGCAAGAATTGGTGGAATAAAAATGTTAGTTAAGGGGAATGCCCCGAGAAAATCCGTGGGCACGTTGTTGTCCACCAGAAACTTACTTAGCCTGGAATCGAACCAAGGAGCCGCACACCAATAGTAAGTGCTCTACCACTGGGCCACAGTGTCCTCAACGCTCTTCTTTGTTTGAAGCAAGACGTGTAGAAAATGTCTTTTACATTCACCAACATTAAGTTTCAGTAACTAGGATATGCGAAATAATGTATTTCATGTATTGCTATATCAATGATTTCGAGATGTGAGTCTGTCCTCAATAAGAGCAGGTAGACCAAATTCTGTATTATTTAATAATAATGCATTTACAGTAAATCCCTATATTTGAAAAAAACGAGTGGATAGATGAATTAGGTAACAGCATATCCTGAACACCCATTCTAACGTACTTATCTATAATACTAGTTAATTAATATTCCCTGACATACAAAACCACTGACGACGTCAGCTTCAATTTCTTGAAGAGGTAAGCGGAGGGGAGAGATATTTGGGAGGTTGATTTTTTTTTTTTTTTGTTTTTGTTTTTCGAAAATAGTTTAATATTACTTAACCTACATCACAATATTACATGTCTGAGACAGGCCCGTAGCTGCGGGGGACACACTAAGACTGTCCCTCAAAATTTAGTCATGCTCCCCAAGTGAAAGATCAACACAAATTGCTTGATATATTTTATATCACGTTTATTAATTTAGAAATATCATTCCTCAATCGCTGCTAGTTTTCGTGATTTCGGAGCTTAAATAGCACAACGGAGGTACAAAAGGGCCTGGTTGAAGTAACAGGAGAGTGGGGGATACCAAAGCACAAAATCTAAACAAGCAATGATAATTTCAGAACATTTTCCCCGGAATGGAATATTAATACACAGGGGCAAAGTAAAATACAAACCATAAATGTCCTTCAGCAGTACCTGCTATAATTCTTACTTGAAGAAGGGGCATAAAATATTTATCGACTCTGGAAAGACCGACAAATATTGTGGAAAACTGTTAAAATATTTTACAGTTAAAGTTTATTAATAGAGAGTAAATTTTTAAATTTTAGAAAGTTGTGTTGTCATACATTATTCTGATCATTCGTACAACTTATAATTGTGTCCCATACAAGTAGACAAATCTGCACAATAGTTACAAACTTCCATATATTATAAATATAATATATTAATAATAGATAATACATTATTCTTAAAGTTAAAAAGCTCTTAAACGTAACGCTATTCTTAAACTTCAAATTTCAGTATTTCCACTTTCTTTCTAACTGACAATAACACAATTAGAGGTAATAAATGGCTATCAATATGAAAAAGGTAATATTAACTGAAAAATCTACAGCATTGAAAATGTTCAATTACGCTGAAAGACAAGTGTCGAGCTAGACTTATTTAACTGATAAAACGTACGCCCAAATTCTGTAAATGAAAATGATTTATTGTATATGTAAAAAATAAAAAAAAATGTTGAGTTTTACAATCACAAACTCTATTTCAGATTATTATAAAATGTAACAAATTAGAGTAGTCACATTTTTATATCAGTTGAATGCGTCTGGGTTTCTTCACAGCATACCTGCTGATAACCTCGTGAATAAAATCTGTAAGGTCAATATCACCTTCGATCGATACTTTCAAACATGACTGAAGAGTATCTTGAACGATACGATTTTGTCATGATTCTGTTCTTAGCACTGAATGACCTTTCTACAGTAGCAGTAGAAACAGGGATACACAACACACACTCAAACAGAGGTTTATTGTAGGGTGCGCTATGTCTGAAATTACACATCCGTGTGCATTTCTTGTTAAAATTGAACTAACACTTGATTTTTGTCCTCTCGGTGATGCTTTAAAATTCTGACACGATTGCAATTTTTTCGTGCATCCAAATCCAATATGGCGGCTATCAAAGATGACCGCCTTCGCGAATGCACAGTGCTGTCTTTAAAAACCTATATCTCCCAAACTAATTGACCAATCTTCATGCAACAAACACCAAACGACGTAGAAAATAATATTTTTTAAAAACAATGGACAAGAATTATTTCTTATCAATGCAAATAATAAGATGAGAAATAATTTTATTTCAAATTTTGCACATTTTATGATGTGTTTTCTTTATATTTTTTAAAATAATAAGTAAACGGCAAATAATTGAGAACAACGTTGTGTATCTTTTAAAAGAGTAATAAATTGTCTTTAAATTGTCATGTATATCATTCAGTTTAGTTAAGAAACAACGAAATTATAACAAATTAATATTTCCTTTTTTTGCTTAATTTTCCCACATGAGTAGAGGGAGACCGAAACCTATAGGAAAACCAACCATGAATCCGTGATCTACTCTCCAAGACAAGTAGTTTGATATGTCGCATGCTCTGACAGACACGCCTATTAGCGCACCTTAAGTATATCACCATTTATGCAAAACTTCTAGAAAGTTCCAGAAATCGCCATAAAATTCTAATGGAAAGTTCTAGAAGGCTCTAGAGGCTTCCATAGCATTTTATTAAAACGTTCTAGAACTTTCTGTACTTTTTCTAACATTATAGAACTTTCTAGAACTTGCCCGAAAATTCAAGAACATTTTAGAACTTTCTTGAAAATTATAGAATGTTCTAGAACTTTCTCGAACATTCTAGAACTTTCCATTAGAATTCAATGAAGTTTTAGAACGTTCCATTAGAATTCAATGGAAGTTTCTGGAACTTTCTAATACTCGGACAAAGTATATAAGTGCGGTGGAAAGTGGAACTACTCACAGTTAGCAGGAGAAACTCTGCGGTTACTTGCCGAATTTCAATTGCAATGTAAGTATTGTCATATCACTTGCTTTACGTTACCTTTAGTCCTCTTGTGACTTATTCTTCGTTTCTAAAGTGTTTCCCCAATTCTTTCTTGTATTTTCAGAAATGAAACTCTGTAATTAACTTACAAGATGGAGTCACCAAATCCGAAAGAACTTGATTATAATCTCTGTATCGTGTGCCAGGATCAGAAAAGAGTAGACGTAACTCGAAATCCCTCTTGAATCACTAGAAAAGCTAATAACAGTTGCAGTGGACAGAAGCAAATTTGGTTATCTTCAGTATTCAGCGGTCGCATCTCTTCTTAAACCGTTATCTTCTGAGCATCTGCAGGGAAAGGCAGCATTCTTCCACAAAGTCTGTTAATCTAGTTTAGTTCACAAAGGACACTATGATAAATCGAAGCGGAGATATGAGGAGGTTTTAAAACATGGATCCATAGTGCCTACGGTTGCGAAAAGAGGACGTCCATCGAAATTAACAGTGAATAGTGCAAGATCGGAGACAACAGTGGATGCTCCAAGTCCAACAAGGTCTTCTACCTTTCCATTTGACAAAAACAAATGCATATTTTGTCAAGAGGCTGAGGCTGAACTTAATTTAGTGCAGACGTTGTCCATGGGGCAAAAAATTAAGAACGTTATTGAAAATAGTTCTGATGAATTGAAGTGCCGCCTTCTCGCCTTGTTGAACGAACCCAGGGACGTAATTGCATATAACGTGAACTATCACTTAAAATACTTGGTGTATGCTGAAAGAAGATAATCTTTATCAGAATTACATGAAACTGGATTGTTAACATCTTCGGCAGACGTTTTGGCTGACATCGAATTACTAAATATCTTGCAATGCACATTTTAGATGCTATAATAAGTATGCGGGATGTCAATACAACTTATCCTAATCTTCTCTCTGAAAAAAGTGGAAATGGCAACTATAAGCGTCATCTGAAATCACAAATACAGAAGAAGTTACCAAATGTGAACTTTGTCCGTCCACCACAAATGAACGCTCCTGAGAAACTCTGTGCTTGCAAGACGATTGAAAAGACCGTTCATAGCTTCAAAAACATTTCTCATGCTGACGCAACTGCAGTACTCAAAGCGTCACAAATAATTCGTGACGAAATTCTTGTCAGTGAACACTGGAAATTTGACGGATCTTTTGACGGATATAGCGCTACGCCAATCCTCCAACAATTCATGCGTTAGCTGATACAAGGCTGTAAGTCAGAGATTCAGACAAAACGACGAGCTGAAGAAGTTATTAAAGCCGTGAACAACTTATGCCAATTGGTTATCGCTAGCTGTAGATCTGATCGTCAAATTAACTATCATCCAAAACATGACGATAGTAATTTCCGACAACAAGCTGATACACCATTAACCATTGGGCTTCCGCTACTCATTCATCATAAAACAAGAAGCAAATAGCTCGTAAATGCATTGGAGAACTATGGAATTGGAGATAATTATAAGAAAATAGAGGACATTGAAGTTAGGTTTGCCCATGCAATGCAGACAGAAGTGATACAGTATTATAATGTTCATATATCTCCATTCACAGTTAAAGAAAAGCCAGTGTGGTTTGCTATTGATAACATCGACTTTAATGAAGATACAGCCACAGGAAAAGACACTTTACACGGAACTTGCACCGGTAATGCATCAAAAGCAGTATTCCAATGAAGTAACGGTGGTTCAGAAGTTGAGCTTCAAGCCTGAAGGTAAGATCAGTCACGAGAAACTTCCTCCAAGTATGTGCATTCGCCAGTTTTCAGGTTCAGTTCCTAGCTACAGACTCACAAAGGTTATTGTATTTCTAAACCAAGTGACGAACTACAGATGTGCAATGATAAGGACATTGTGTGGATTGTGTCATGATGTGCATGCATAGCAAATTCAAACACATGTGATTCACAAGAAGAAAATGAACGTTGTGGGCCAAAACCTGTTGCGAAGTTCATGATTCCTTGGGCATCGTACAACGCTTTTCTGTCCGAATCAGTTAACAAGACCAAGTTTCCGTTATTGCACCCATTTTAAGAATTCCACACACAGAATATTCAGGACTATTTAGCGCCCTGATGAATGCACGACGCATCTATGATTTAGTTATTCGCTATGTGTTGTAACCCTTGATATGCCTTTGTACGAGAAAACACAGAAACTCATGACCGGTGAGGATATGAGAGGAAAATTCGTACTGCGTTTGGGTGAACTCCACACTGTCTTGGCATGCTTGCGTTCTCTAGGATCCTATATTGAAGGTAGTGAGCTTGATGACTGTTGGGTTGCTGCTGGAATTTACAGCCCCACTATCGTCCGTCAAATTATTCAGGGAAAACATTTATACAGAGGAATAGAAGCACACACGTCTATGGTACTCGCTCTCTATTCCCTATATCTGGATTGCATATGGCAGAAATATCCAGAGAAGACAGAAATATATCCAACCTTGGACAAGCTTCTTACTGCGGTACTTCTGTTCCAACATGCGCATAAGAAATTAGAAAACATAACAATGTTATGTGCACTATTCAGGAGGAAAAATTTTGAAGCATTCAGGAAGAGGAAGATGGACAATTGAGTGATATGACTAAGATTGTAAGGAACTATATGAAGCAATTTGAAGCTATGCTGCGCTACATTCTGGCCACAAGGGAGGTCAACTGGTTCCTTCATCTTTCTGCTCAAGAAGATCTCATAAAAAAGACCTCAGAGAAATAGAGGCAAAAGGGGATGCCATCCTCGCAAGACTGGTGTAGAAAAGATAAGTTGAGTATCTGAATCAATAAAACGGTCTACATGCTGTTTGGGGGAGAGGCTCCTACGACACTCAATTCTCAGACAAGGTAGAAAGGCATAAAAATGCACAAAGCAAAGTACCTAGGAGCGATTCTCGACAAATCACTCAATATGCATAAATCGAAAATGCCTGCAATTGAGCAAGTAACATTGCACAGAGGATCCTTTGCCTCGAACTAAGTAAGTCCAATCTCCATCCAAGCCAAATAAGAGTGTATAATGACAGTTTGTGGACTTCAGTGCTGGCGTACACCGCTAGCACGTGGGCACAAGGCTTATTGAATCATCAGAAATTTTAACAGAGTACAACGCTCAATCTTGCATAGACTGAGTTGTGTACAAGACGACTATCAATGAGGTACCCTGTGTGTTATTGAGGATAATGCCTATCCACCCGAAAATAATAAAACGATCTGCTAGCTACTGGATCAGGGACTAGGCACCTGAAAAAATTGTTGACCTGCTTGGCTAACTCTGTCTTACCATGGGGAAGACGAGGCCAGAATAATAGGCAGCTGGCAGATGAAATGGGACACTTCAAACAAGGGAATGAGAACCCATGACGAGCTACCGGGCGTAGCTGAGAGCAGTGTTGGGCAAATTTCAATTGAATTAACAATTAACAATTAATCTGTAAATTTAATTGTTAATTGCAATTAACAATTGAAATAAGTAATGGTTAATTGTTAATTGCAGTTGGCCATTGAAAAAGGAGAATCAATTGCAATTGATCAATTGATTGAAAGTAATTGCAATTGAAATTAATTGCCAATTGATTCAATTGCAATTGATTTCCACAGCAATTACTTTCAATTGATTGATGAAAAAAATGAAATCTTTAAGTTTTACGTCCCACGGTTATGCCGGTCAGGCTAAATGAGACGGTGATGGTGACTAATGAATGAAATGGTGGAATGAAGAAAGTGGGAGGAAACGGGAGAACCCCGAGAAAACCCACGCACACGGTGTTCGTCCACCACAAATCAATTGATTGATGAATTGCAATTGATTTTCACTAATTAATTTTCAACACTGTAGTTCAGAGAGGGCGTGGGACAATGAAAACTTTAGCCACGACCAATTGACTCACCACCCGTCGTGACCCACGACCCACCGTGACCCACTCTGACCCATCACCCACCATAAACCAATCTTACCCACTGTGACCCACAGACCCACCAAAACCCATTGTCATCAACTCTGACCCATGATTCACACCCTCTTCTCTACTGACTAAAGAGTTTAAACTTGTAATAAAACAAGCCTATAAAATTATCACTCAACGGAGTTTGAATTTCTACGATCAATCGCTCAAGCACCGCACGAATACAATAACGGCGGATCTGACCTTTCTAATATAAATAAAATAGAGTTTGTTCGTGTGTCTGTCTGTCTCTCTTTGTGCGGCCTGTGGACGAGACGAGTGGACCGAAACTTTTCAAAATTTGGTCACGGGTAGCTTGGTCTAGGCCCCAGACCAAGACGAAGAGTTTTTTTAAATTCCTTACTAGGGGGTCTCCAGGGGACGTTTACCGGGACCGGCCTGGGGACCAGAAAAGTCGACCGAGAGTTACCAAATTTTGGTCAAAGATACCTTGGTCCAGGTCCCACACCAAGGCAAAGCGTTTTCAACAAAATTCGAACTAGGGGGTCTCAGGGGGGCGTTTATCGGGACATGTAAAAGTAGAACGATATCAGTGTCGATTTCATAGTTTTCGCGGTCGCTGAGATCAATGGTGAAACTCCGATCGCATTAACTTCCAAATTTACCGTATTCGGCTGCGGGCCGTGGGTCAACGGGGGGGGGGAGGGGATACCGAAACGTAAAAGTAATCCAAAATGACCGATATTAGTGTCAAATCCATAGTTTTCGCGGTTGCTGATATCAATGGCGACACTACCATTAGCGATGACTTTCAAATTCATCCACCGTTGTATGCGGGCCTTGGGTCACCAGAGGGGGGAATTCCGAGACATGTAAAAATAATCGAAAATGACCGATATTAATGTCAAATCCATAGTTTTCGGGATAGCTGAGCTCAATGGTGAAACTCAAGACCGCGTTTACTTTCATATTTAGCCCCCATCAGCTATGAAAGGGGGGCTTTATAAAGAGGATCACGAGACATGTAAAAATAATCCACAATGACCGATGTCAAATCCGTAGTTTTCGCGGTGGCTGAGATCAATGGTGATACTTTCATTGGCGATGATTTTCAAATTTAGCCACCATTGTATGCGGGCCGGGAGTCATCGGGGGTGCGGAATTGCGAGACATGTAAAAATAATGGAAAGTAACCGATATTAGTGTCAAATCCATAGTTTTCGCTGTCGCTGAGATGAATTGTGATACTTCCACAGGCGTTGACTTCCAAATACAGCCCCCACTAGCTGTGGGCCAGAGGCATTGTTTTTTTTTTTTTTTAAATTGGAACCAGAGGATTATAGGGACTTTTACCGGCATATGTAAAAAGTAGTAGAAAATGGCAGATGTTAGTGTCACATTCAAAGTTTTCGCGGTATTGGTTGGGGGTTGGTGGGGGCCAGAGGAGATTTTTTCACAACACGAACCAAGGGGGTCTGAGGGGTGGTTTACCGGGACATGTAAAAGTAGTAGAATTTGTGTCGAATCCATATTTATTGGGGTTGCTCAGACTTATAGTGACACTCCCGATAGTGTATACGTTCAAATTCAGCCCCCATCGGCCTTCCCAATGAAAACACATGTACGTTGTTGGATATATATTCACACAAAATATATCCAATTTTAGAAATGTTTCTTAATTGTTCTCCCGTTGTTCAGTTCGTTTACATTGATATTTTATCTGATCCATGCGAAGAACGGGCATAACAGCTAGTATGAAATGGTAAAGTGTTTGTTATAGAACAAATTACAATGAATTCAATTATATAGCTAATAATTATAATTAATAATTATTTCCTTGTTGAATTATAGATACATTTCAGTGGAAAACTGAATAAAATTTAAAAGTACCAAATCAACGTAAAGTAGACCAACGTAAAGGAAAAATGTATAAAATTTTCCATATAATTAAGCTTACAAACGTAAATGGAAATTTAGCTTAATTACATGGAAATTTTTTGTGTCGTTTTGTGCGCCTATTTCCTAGTTTTCTGCGTCACCGGAAGTGGGTCAATGTTATCCTACAAATATGGCGGAACAAGTTAATGCTGTTCCGTCAGGAACGATTTCGAGGTCGTTTCCTTCACATCATCTTGTGCGTGTTTTCTACCGTTTTGTAAACCTATTTCCACGTTTTGTGAATCAATGGTAGTGGGTCAAAATGGGCATTGAATGTGGGAAGAAAAATGATCCTCTCTCCCACCAGTATGGAATTTCAAGGTCGCTTTTTCGCATTGTTTAGTGCATGTTTTTACCGTTTCTGCGCATATTTTCACGTTTTGTAGGCCAACGAAAGTGGGTCAAAGACGACCTACAAATATGGCAGAAAAAGACATATCCATTCCACTTTCAAGGTCCATTTTGACCCTCTCCCACTGATGCACAAAGCGACACAAATCATGCATAAAAAATGTGAAGAAAACGACCTCGACATTCGATGGTGACGGAACAGCATTAAGTTATTCCGCTATACTTGTAGGCCATTTTGACCCATTTTCGTTGTCGCACTAAAGTGGAAATAGGAGCACAAAACAGTACAAAGCAGGCACTATACGATGCGAAAGAAACGACCTCCAAACTCGATAGTGGCGGAACAATGGCTCTATTTCCTCACACATTGATGGACCATTTTGACGCATTTCTGGTGATGCTCAAAACGTGGAAGTAGGCGAACAGAACGGTACAAAATACACACTAAACGATGCGAAAGAACCAACCCCGAAATTCGATAGTGGCGGAACAGTGAGGCATTTAATTCCCACTTTAAAGCCCCGTTTAACTCACCTAGGGTGATGCACAAGACGAGGAAGTAGGTACAGAAAACTTTTTATAAAAATAGACACTAAACGATGCAAAAGAAACGACCTAGAAATTCGATAGTGTCGGAACAATGGGTCATTTTGGTCACACTTTGGAGGCCCATTTTGACACACTTCTGGTGACGCGCAAAACGTGGAAATAAGAACACGAAACGGTACGAAACATTCACTAGTCAATGCGAAAGGAAGGACCACGAAATTTGGTAGTGGCGGAGCAGTGGGTCATTTTCGTCCCACATTCGAGGCCCATTTTGACCGTCTTCCAGTGACGCACAAAACGTCGAAATACGCGCACAAAAGGGTACGCGGTGTGAAATTAACGACCTCGAAATTCGATAGTAGCGGAACTCTTGGTCATTTTCGTCCCATCTTGGAAGCCCATTTTGACCCACTTCCGGTGGGTGACGCACAAAACGTGGAAATAAGGGCACGAAACGGCACGAAACATTCACTAGTCCATGCGAAAGGAAGAACCTCAAAATTCGGTAGTGGCGGAGCAGTGGGTCAATTTCGTCCCACTTTTGAGGTCCATTTTGACCGTCTTCCAGTGAGGCACAAAACGTCGAAATAGACGCACAAAATGGTACGCCATGTGAAATTAACGACCTCGAGATTTAATAGTGCCGGAACTCTTGGTCATTTTCGTCCCACCTTGGGCACTCATTTTAACCCACTTCCCATGACGCACAAAACGGAAGTAGACGCACAAAACGGCGTGAAGGAAACGATCTCGAAATTCATTGGTGGCGGAAGAGCAATAATTTGTCCCGCCATATTTGTAGGCCCATTTTGACCCACTTCCGGTGATGCACAAAATGTGGGAATAGGCGCACTAAGCGACACAAAACACGCACAAAAGATGCAAAACAGTACCTCGAAATTCGTTGGTGGTGGAACAAGTTAATGACGCCGTGAGCACCAATATAAGTATATACTGTAGTTCTTACCAGGGGGCGCGGTGGGTCAGTGGTAGAACGTTCACCTCCGGTGCTTGAGGTCCCTGGTTGGATCCCAGCTCGCGCAGTTTGGACTTTGTGGTGGACAAACACCGTGCTCGTGTATTTTCTCGGGGTTCTCTCGTTTCCTCCTACTTTCTTCATTTCATTCATTTGCCATTATCACCGTCTCCTTTAGCGTAACCGGAATAAGCGTCGGACGTAAAACTAAAGATTTCATATCATTTTTTGTAGTTCTTACCATCAAGGCTGAGAACTGCACGGTCCATTTTTTTTAGCCAAATTAGAAGCCCAATCGGAATAGTGATGTCAACCGGCCCGGCTCGGTTCAACTGAGCGTACAGCTTGAGCTGGCTTGGTTGGGATTACCCATCGACTGGGCTCAATTGAGCCAATGGCTTGAACCGGCTCGGTAAAGATGAGTTATCGACTCGGCTTGATTGGAGCCAATGGCTCGAACTAGCTCCGTTGAAACGAGTCCATAGGCTGGGTTCGAGTTAGCTTAACTGAGCCAATGGCTCGAACCGGCTCGGTTGGGGTAAGCAATCAGCTCGGTTCGGTTCGGCTCGTGTGAGCCTTCGGCTCGAGCTGGCTCGGTTGGATGAGCTGTTGGCTCGGCTCACTTCTCGGTTCAGCTCTATAAGTGAATGAGCTGTGAGCGAGCCGCTTGAGTCGTTGACAACCCTAAACCCGGGTCGAGCAGTTTTAAACATGTTTGGCTGGAGTCCCATAACTTCTAACAATTTTTGGCTCGAGCCCGAATACTTGCTCCTCCTGAACTCAAACCAAGAACCTCGTGACCGATGTCCTTGCCTCCTGAAGATTTCTTGACTACCGAGATCGATAGTTAACTAATTTTTAGTATTCCGATACAAACCGCCTATATTCCATGTTTATACAGGTACACGGTGTTATAATAATAATTAGTTATAGTAGTAGTAGTAGTATCATTGTATAGTAGTACTTGGAAGTATACAAAGGATTTAGCTCGAATTGGCTCGACTCGACTGGAAACTCGATCCGAATTCGAGTCGAGTTGGGGGAAATTTTTCGAGCCGAGATCTAGAGTCGAACTCAAAGATGTCTGCTTCGAGTCGAGTCGAGTTTTAAAGAAAACTCGCTCGAACTCGCTCGTGCTCATTCCTATTGTATGCATGACGGGCATATAGAGTTCTTTCGAGGGGGATAGAACCATAAACATAATATATTTAAAAAATACTTAGTTTCACGGCTTCCTTCCCAGGGGGGGAAGGGATGGTAGGTATCCAGCATTTCTTATAAGTACCTTATTTGAAATATGTAAAACAGTAACAAGTGGACAATACAATATACACACATCTTCTTATCTTCAGTTTTAATTGCTGACTTCAATTGCAATTAACAATTACAATTAACAATTACAAGTTTCAATTGTCAATTGCAATTAATAATTGAATGTTTCAATTGCACACTTTGCAATTGACAATTAACAATTAAAAGTTTCAATTGCCTGGTGACCAATTAACAATTAACAATTGACGAAAATTTAATTGCAAATTTTATGATTGAATTCAATTGCAATTGAAATTAATTGTCAATTACAAATTGAAATCAATTGCAATTGAAATCAATTGCAATTGATTTTCAGAGCAATTACTTTAAATTGATTGATCAATTGCAATTGATTTCAATTGATTTTGCCCAACACTGGCTGAGAGGCAGGTCCTCAAGCATTTACACCCAGGAAAAAGCCTGATACACTTCGTAACGAAACACGGGTCATATAACGCTAAGCTAAATGAAGTAGGCCTAGCTAGAGCGCCACAATGTGAATGAGAAAGTTGTCGTGGTACGCCAGAGAACACTAGAGTGCGCTCTCGTGCACCAGATATACCCTCCTGAGTGGAAAAGAATATTTCATGTGTCGCTGAGAGATGTTTTACGTTCTGAAGCTGTGTGAAGTGACATGGGGAAGCTTATAAAGAAAGTGCGAAATGCTGCTACAAAGGCGAGGTGAATTCCCACAAAGAGTTAACGAACAGAGAAATTGATTGCGTCTGCGGTAGGAACGAAAACACGTGCACATATTTGTACATATCAGCAAATAGCGTATATAAAACGTACTCTAACCTGGAGAGATCCAGATCCTAGGGGACCAACGACTGATCAAATAGACCGAAAACTGGATGAACTCCTACACCCACAAGCAGGGATTAGATAAGGAGTACATGCACACCACAGAGCAGTCTTGGGAAGTAACGTAACGCAAGTAACGCGTTGTTTGTAACGCGTTACTTTTTAAGTAACGTTTCCTAGTAACGCGTTACATTTTTTCAAAGTAACTGTAACGGTAACGCGTTACAAATTTTTAAGTAACGTACCTAGTTTGCGTTACTTTATTCGCGTTACATTTCGAATGAATAACTACAATATATGTATATATTTTTTGGAAACAAATGTTTCTTTCCTGTAAGTGAATTTCTCAGAATGAAAAAATCGAGCATGAACTATGTATGTCAGTGATCGACAGTCACAGACACACAGAGAAACAGATAACCACTGTGTACCTAGTTTGTAGTGCCACTTGCTGTTTTTTGAAAATGAGGACAGCCTTAGGGAAATCTCGTGTACTGATTTCCGTACGTGCCAGCACCTGGAAGATTTTGTCGTAGATTTTGACGGCTCCAAATCAATACATTCAGTGAGTGAACT